>NW_027187322.1:2926574-2926816 GCF_028583685.1 Petaurus breviceps papuanus
CTCCCAGCTCTGACACTCCCTGTTCTAAGGCCCTCCCAGCTCTGACATTCCCTGTTCTAAGGCCCTCCCAGCTCTGACATTCCATGTTCTAAGGCCCTCCCAACTCTGACACTCTCTGTTCTAAGGCCCTCCAAGCTCTGACATTCCCTCTTCTAAGGCCCTCCCAGCTCTGACACTCCCTGTTCTAAGGCCCTCCCAGCTCTGACATTCCATGTTCTTAGGCCCTCCCAACTCTGACACTC
>NW_027187322.1:2927216-2946397 GCF_028583685.1 Petaurus breviceps papuanus
CGGGGGGAGGGCCAGGTCCTGGAGGGGTTGGGCCTGATGGAGGGAGGGTGGAAGGCTAGGGAATCTTGGGTGGGAGAGGGGAGGGCTCAGTTTCTCACTTGAGGAAAATGAAGTTTTGTATAATAATGTAGATCATGAGGATGGGGATGATATACCAGGCACCTGGGGGAGGAAGGGTCCTAAGTTCGCACTCAGAGCCAGCGTCCTAGGCCAGGCCAGTAACAGGAAGGATGTCCATAGTTGGAGGGAGATGGAGCCGAGTGGGGAGGCGAAGGGAGCTGGGGGACTACTGATCTCAGAGTTTCCCATCTCAGTTCTTCTTCCTAACTAGACACTGTGTGCGACCGTTTCTGCATCAGCACTCTCTGAATTTTGCACTCTGGGCCAAATCCCCATTGCCCCCCTTCCCCAGTTATTTAGGACTCCTTCTCCAAAGCTCCCAAGACCAGTCTGGACCCTGTAAGACCCAAACGCAGCTCCCAGCCCCTCCAAACGTTCAGGCTTGTTCTCCCCTACCTTTTTCCCGGCTGTCCAAGTAAATGAGGGACCAGTCATCCAGAGTGAGCATAGTAAAAAGAGTGAAGATGGTGGTGAAGATGTTCTGGAAGCGCTTGGGGTCGGAAGAGTTGAACAGGGCTCGAAGTATCACGGAGAAGAAGACTGAGAGGCTAAGGAGGCCCCTGGGGCCCTTAGAATACTGAACCCCCCTCCAGCCATCACTGCCAATAGCCTCCTCCCTGCCTATGTGCCTCGCCCATTCCCCCAAGCCCCACCCTGGCCCAGATACAGAGGCAGGTGAACATCAGGACGAGGATAGCTCCGATGGACGGCAGTGACCTGGCCAGAGTCTCTGTCACCTCCTGGAGGCTGCTGAGGAAGCTGAAAGGAGGAGAGGCAGACCAGATGGTCAGAGGGCCAGGAAGGTCCTGTAGGGGAAAGGCTGCAGAGGCCTAGCTGGACGCCCCCAGGCCAGGCCATCGAGAAGCCTGGGCTCCTGCTCCTCCTGAGCCTCTGGAAGAGGACCTTGGGCTTCAAAGAACCTTAGAACTGGAAAGACTTTTAGGGCAAAGATCAGAGTATGGGAGCAGGGAGACCCCTTAGAGCACAGGACAGAAACAGGGCACCTACAAGGGCTAGAAGAGCATAGAAAACATTGGGAACGCTGGAAGGAACCTTAGGGACAGGAGCTGCTGCCCTGGAGCACACAGCACCATCCACTTCGAGTAGGAAGCCACCTAGAGAGCTTCTGACCCAACCCCTTCATTTTACAGATGGAAAAACTGGGGAACTTTCAGGTTCATTCAGGAATAAGGTGGTAGATTTGAATGCCCAAGGGCCATGCAGGGCCCTCTGGTCCCCTTCCCTCCCTAAGGCGTGGAGGAAGCACCTGCCACCAGGTCTGGCACTGTCTCGGGCTGGGGCTGGCATCCGGAGCCTGGGCCTGAGCCTCACCTCAGCCTCCGAAGCAGCATGATGGCCCTCAGGCTCCGAAGGCTTTTGAAGATCTTTAAGATTCGGAAGAGGGTTCTGCTGTGGGCCACCCTCTTGGCCGAGGAGAAGTAGATCTGCTTGAGCACAAAGTCCCCCACGGCCATGAGCATGATGAAGAAATCTGCAGGGAGCCAGGGGCCACAGCCCGCGTTTCAAGAGGCCGCCCTGCAGAGCCCGGCTGCTCATCATTGGCCTCTTGGAGGCCAGGGAAACACCCACCCCTCTTCTGTCCTGTCATAGGGCCCCTGGGCAGGAGGCTTTATTATGCCCACTCTACAGAAGAGGAAACTGAGGTTTAGTGGGAGATGACTTGTCCAGGGCTGCATGGCTAGTCAGTGCCAGAGGTGGGATTTGGACCCAGTTTTCCTGGCTCTAGGATTCAGTGCTCTGAACACTAAGCCAAGGTGTCTCTATCACTAAACAAGCTCCTGTGCAAGGCAGCAGAGCCTCTCTTCCCTAAGTCTGGAACCAGTATCTCAAGAGTTTTCCCCCTTTGTTCCAACCCCTTTCCCCTACTGGAAGAGAACAGGGCAGCTCATGACTCCCACCACTCTGTGCCCAGTCCCTCTCTTCTCTGGTTGTAACCTGTTCCTAATCTCAGCCACCCCTCCCCTTCCCATCCAACCCCACCCACCTAGGCTGTTCCAATAATCAAAGTAGCTGAGTCCCAGGACCATGATCTTTAGGACAGCTTCCATAAAGTAGATGGCGAGGAAGATGGAGTCCAGAGCGATGAAGTACCATTCTGTGGGGAGGCCAGGTGCTGTGTTACTGCAGCCTCCTTCTGAAGCCCCTCTCCCCTCCTGATCTGAGCACTCCCTCCCTCTGCCCAGGCCCAGCTACCTCCTTGCTCTTCTCAGCTAGGACTCCTCGCAATCCTGCCCCGAGTCAGCTTCCCCTCTTGGCCAGCAAATCCAAAATGACATTTGTGTCAGGCTTACTTAGTGGTTACTGTGTTTTTCTTTCAGGATTTAAGTAGGCTGAAGTGCCCCTATTTTCTCTAGAATTTCCCCTGCTCCCCCTTTATTCTGGATATATTCCATGCCCATGGAATATATAATAGTCTGCCCCATCAGACTAGTATTTGTGAGTTCCATCCATCCTTTTCAATGCCTCTGGCTTATGATCAGGGTGTCAGAGTGGTTGAGATGTGGGAGCCACAAGAAAGCTGCTCTTGGGGCTCGGGAGAGTCAGGGCCTCTAGGCATGTGTTCCTAAATTGGCCCCATGCTGTGCAAGTAGAGGGGGGTTGGGAAGACTTGCTCTGTGTCAGAGCAAGAGGCTCTGAGGGGTCTGGGAGCCAGGTGGCGCTGCCTGGTGTCTTCTGTCCTGGGAGAGCAGTGTGAATGCTGGGCTATGCTTTGAACTGCCTGAGGTCTTAGATCTAGGGACCAACACAGCACACCCTGGAATATAGAGCTTGCAGTTCTTGTCACCATTTTACAGATGATCAGAGAAGCCAGTCATCTAAAGTCTGCTCACTCTGCCACATCTCTGAGCCCACAAAGGGTTAAATGCAGAGGCTGGCTGTGATGCTCTCTGAGATCCCTTCTAACTCAAAAGTCTGATTTTTCTATGAGTCATCTCAAGTGAGTTGTCAGTCAACAAACCTTAATTAAGCCCCTACTGTGTGTCAGGCACTTTACTAAGCATTATGGATATTTTTTATTGTTCAGTCATACCTGACTCTTCATGACCCATTTGGGGTTTTCTTGGCAAAGATACTGGAGGGGTTTGTCATTGGCAAAGAAGGCGAAGTGACTTGCCCAAGGGTCACACAGTTAGAAATGTTTGAGGCAGGATTTGAACTAAGAAAGAGGAATCTTCCTGATTCCCAGCCTAGCCCTCTATGGTGCCACTTAGTAGCAGTCTCTGACTTCAGGGAACTTCCAGTGTGATGGGGAGATGATATTCAGACAACTACATGCAGACAGAAAATCAAGGGGGTAGACTAGAGTAGTCTCAGAGGGAAGGAAGCCTGGGAAAGGCTTCTTGCAGAAGGTAGTACTTGAGCTGAGACTTGAAGGAAGCCAGGAGGCAGAGATGAAAAGGATGAAAGTTCCAGGCTTGGGAATCCCTCCCTCATTCTCATCCCCCAGGCCCATTTATCAGTCAGCCATTTCTCCCTCTCTATACCAAGCTGAATGCAGAAACATTGGTGTACCACTTGAATACCAGTCATGCCTGGTCACTGGGGCTTTCTCTGGCCTCCTGGAGAGTGAAGAGCTGTCCCAGGGTACCTGGATGACCTTCCAAACCCATACCTGGTCCTCATCAGCTCTCAGGGCCCCCAGGAGTTTGAGAAGCCCTGAAGCCACGTGACCAGGCTGGAGTCAGGTAGGGTCTCTCTTTTCTCCGAGCATGCTTACCTCCCCAGACCTCTACCTCAGCAAAAGTCTGGACCACCAGGACCATGGTGTTAAAGAAGACCACGGAGAAGATGAAAATTTCGAAGAAGAAGCTTTCGACCATGATGGCCAGCATGGCCTGGATATGGAGTAAGCTCTCTAAGATCTTCCCACAGCACTTCTGAAAAAGCTCGTCGGTCGCCATCTGCTTCTTGTGGGCACGCTGGACCCTGGCTACAAGGGCAGGAGGGAGGTCAGGCTCTGGGCAGCAATGGTGCCAGGGCCCATTCCTCCTAGGCAGGACTTCCAGTGGGGACTCTGAGATCCTCAGAACCCAAGTGGGCAGGAGCCCTGGGACAGTCACAGTCAGACAGGAAGGATAATCCACAGCAAGAAGGCATTCCATCACAAGAGACTTACCCACTTCAGTCTGGAAAAGACAACCCCCTTCACTACAGAAGCAGGCATGGGCAGGAGCCCCTGCTCTGGGGGTCTCTAAATGGGTCTTTGGAGTGTGTCCAGGGAGTATGACAGAAGAAAGGAAAAGGGTGACCACACAGACTCTCAAGGAAATGCTTAAGCTGAAGCTGTACGGAGTGTTGCCTGAGGCCTTACTGCCTTTAGCACAGAAGGCAGTAAGCCAAAGGACTGGGCAGTGATGATTTTCTGTCCCTCAGCCAGGTATGGCCATGCCCTCGACAGGGTTCTAATATTCCCTTGACTATGTCTGAGACGATGGTCAAGGGACTGTGTCACTTTCACTGACTCGGCTGAAGTCCCAGCATGGCTCTAGGAAGCATGACCTGGGTTGGGGTTTCTCAGGCCGAGGGACTCCTGGGTAGGTGGTCTTACCCTTCTTTGTTCTTGTATGGCGGTCAAGTTCCCAGCTTAGGGATGGCTGAATTCGGCTACTACTTTGAGAGGGCTTGCTCTTCAGGCTTGAACGGGAGGCTCGGGTCAGGTGCTTAGAATGGCTAGATTTGGTACGTGCTACGAGTGAGTCAACTGGTGCTGAGGGAACTGAAGTAACTGGCTGGGGAGGTAGAATCTCCACCTCCCTCCGGATCTCCTCTGGAACGGTTAAGTAATTCATCTTGGACAGGAGCTCTGGAACTGAGACAAGAGTGACCAGCGTTGCATTTGGGAGCCTCCAAACCTGGTCCTCCTTGCCCTCCCCACCCTCCCATAGACCCCTCTTTCCTCACCTCAGTTCATCCAAGGCACTGGTGTGGTTTCACATTCTATGGAGGGGCTTGGTGGTTTCCACGGAGACTCTTCTATGATGTAAGGCCTCAATCCTTCTGCCAGAGTGCCTTTCAAAGAACCCTAGAATCTCAGAGACTGTCAAAGGTCACCCGACCTAAGTTATATCCCCAACAAATTGTCATCTACAATCTGCTTGTAGACCTGCAGTAACAGGGAGCTCAACAATAGTGCCCCAGATCTCATATCAAGAAATTCTGAGTTCAAATCCGACCTCAGACCCCTACCAACTGTGTAGCCCTAGACAAGACACTTCACTTTGCAAGGCTTAGTTTCCTTATCTATAAAATGGGGACAATCATAACTTCTCCCTCCTAGGGCTGTTGTAAAGATAAAATGAGACCATATTTATAAAGCGCTTTATGGTAATCATTAGAGATCATATTTTTGACCAAAGTCTGAGTTAATCATACATACTGCTTTGCCTTGCTTTAAAAATGCCTTTTTTCTGTGTCAGCAACTCCAAAGACCAGATAAGGCTGAAAGTAGGGTTTCCCCTTATCTTGGGACATGCTCCATTAAGAAGGAAAACAGATATCCTGAGATCATAAATTTCAAACTGATCCTGCTTTGTCTTTACTCTCTGAGTGAGCTCAGAGAATACCTCTTCTTATGTCAACAAAGCCAGATGAGGATTACTTTATGGCCCTTAAGGATGAGACCCTTAACTGGAGGCATTAACTTGAATTTTGGGACTTTTCCTTATTTTACTATTTTTGGACACATACTATGTTATGGAATATCAATGGTAAAGAAAACACAGATATCCTGAGTCATAATTTCAATTGACACTTTGTCAACTCTTTTTTTTAATTGTATTTACCATCTATTCAATTAAGAAAATTCCTTTCTCAAATTTGTTTTTTACATGCAACTTGGAAATAAGATATACAGGCACTGGGGTATAGAAATCCATCTTGCCCTACTAGAAAGTCAGGGGAGTGATGGGGGAGGATATAAGAGAGAACAGATTGGGGGAAGGAGTATTCAGTAGATTTGCTATTTTGGGGGGAGGTAGGGAAGGATGGGGAGAAAAAATTGTAAAAATCTTGTGGAAAAGAATGTTGAAAACTAAAAATTAAGAAATACAATTTTTAAAAAAGAAAATTCCTTTCTCATACAATGATTAAACTTTTATGGAGATCATAAATTTGTGTGACACAGCCACCCTGAATTGGGGATGGTTCACGTTCCTTTGTCCAAGTTAGTTAGGACTTGGCTCCTAATTCCTTGTACAAGTTCACTAGTTTTCACTGTATATCACCTAGCCTGTTGTCTCCTTTAACCAAACCTTTGAAAGGTTCACATTTGCAATGCCATTTAAATGGTGGTAGCAGCAGCAATGGTAGCAACAGTGTCTCTCAGCGCAGCTCACCCCCTCCTATACTGCCTTCAGCATCAGGCACCCTAATCCCCACTCAGAAGCTCACCTCTATTTCTTCTGGCCAGTGTCACCGGCCTCTTGGGCCCAGAGCTGCAGAATGACCTTCTGTGGGAGGAGTGGGGAGCTGTTTGAGGGGAACTAAAGCTTCCTTGGGACTAGCAGAAGCCTGATAATCTCCCTCCTCTAGGACATGAGTCCCATTTGTCTGTAGGCCCTGGAAAATCCCACTTTGAGCTCTCTTCCCACTTGCCTAAATCTGTTACTCTTGACCTAGCCTAGCTCTCCCTTCTGATCCCATCAAAATCCCATTTTCTTGGTGTTACTTCAGCTACTGACCACTCCCACCAAGACTCTCCCTCCACCCCTCCTCTAGTCACCCCAGGCTGCTTGGCCAACCCTAGATCCCTCCCACAATCTTTCTGTATAAAGCACACATCCTGTTTCCATGAAAGTGCTCAGAATCAGTCTGTCTCAGATTTATTCTGGCCCACTGGTCCTTAAGATTCTACCCAATATAGTGTGCTTTTCTTTGGCTGAAGGAAGGCTCTGGTCTGCTTCATTCAGGCAGGACCTAGCATCTCACTCTTTTGGGGTCTCGGGCACCCCTAAGCTTCAGCAGGTGTGGGGTTCAGGAGAGGTCCCCCAAGCCTTGCTTTGAAGGAAATGTCGTGGTTCCAAGAGGCAGAGACGAAGGCATGGGTATGGAGGTGTGGAGGCCTGAGATGAAGTGTGCTAGCGGAAGAACAGCTGGGTCACTGACTGTGGGAAGGGGAGTAATGTCCAGTCACTTCAGAAATGTTAGCTGGGGCCAAGGCATGAAGAAGAGCTTTCAACACCAAACAGAAGAGTCTGCATTTGAGCCTAGAGGAAGAAGAGAAACACGGAATTTTACTGAGAAGGGGAAGGCCACAGACTGACTGAGTTCTAGGAATACTGCTTTGGCAGCTGCGTGGAAGATGGATAGGAATACAAATACCAGCCAAAAGACAGTCCCTGCCCTCAAGGAGCTTTCAATCTAAGGGAAGAAGACAGCTCATCAAAGGGAGTTGAGGGGTGCAGGGAGGGATGGAGTGGGGAGGGATCCACTGGGGGCAGTGAAAAAGTCCCATGGTCCTGAGGGTTCAGAAGCCAAGCAGATGGCCAGGCCTCTTCTTTGATGTCATTTCCATTGATACAATCACCCCAGCTCCTGATACTGAACCACAGACAGGTCACAGGACTTTGGGGGCCACAATGAGACCCCCTTCTGGGTCCGCAGTTGCTGTGGCTGCAGCCCCTTCAGGAGCAAGTCCAAGCTGCATCTCCCCAGGGGCCACTTCCCAGGATGACCCCAGGACATGGACAGGGGCCCTGGGCTGGAGGCACGGCTCTTTCGAGGCTCCGGGGCTCAGGGTCTGCGGGGAGCTGGGGGTCAGGGTGGGGGTGATAGTTTGACTTACTTGGCATATGCTGCCTCCTGCCTCTTGTTCAAGATACCTTACCATATCAGTGAGTCTATGGACTAAGCACTGAGTGAGAGCAAGCCAAGCAATGCCTACTATCAAGGAGCTTACAGTGGATTAGAGTGAGACAATGGGGCCAGGAGAAGAGGGCTCAGACATCGAGGTTTGGGGCTCCCGGGGGAGGGGGGGGAATCTTGGGACAAGAGAAGGGGAAACACCCTTTTCAGAGCCAGCACCCATGGTTGGGAGTCAGTTCTAATGGGAAGACGAGGACACTAATGTTGGCGGCAACATGGCCAATTGGGAGGCAGGCAATAGTCCAGACGATGAGGTACAGGCTCTGGGAACCCCCTAGAACTCTCCTTGAGTCTTCCCACTTGAGGCATTTGCCTGAGGCCATAAGCCTTTCATTATAGCTCGCCCAAATCTTGGTCACTAGCCTAGCCAGCCATTGTTTGCACCTCCAGGTACCTCCCACCCTTAGTCTCTTTACTGGAGTCTGACCTCACTAACTTCTCCTGAAGACCCTCCCCAAGCTCCTCCTCTAGACCACCCATAGATTCCTCCCACAACGTCTGTGTACATAAGATCCATCTTGCCCCCTTGAAGAGAACTTTCTAGTGCCCACTCACTGTGTCGCATGACTCTGGCCCGCTTGTCCAATTCAAGTGCCATAGATTCTGAGGCGCCTTAAGAGTTTGCCCATTATGGCGGACCTTTCATAAACTTTGCTTTCGTTTGGCTGAGAGAAGACTTGAGTCGAATTCATTCAGCAGGACCTGGCATGTTGGTATTTTGGGGTTTTGAGAACCCCATAGTCTTAAACCTCTATATTTTATGGTTTTCTGAGTAGAGAAGCTTTCCAAGGCAGGAGACATGGGGAGGCTAAAATCAATGAGACATACTGATAACATTTATAACACTCATGGAATGGGAAGGAATCCAGGCTGTAAACCCAGATGTCTGGGAGGAAGGGGTGTCCCAGACAGAAGTCAGGCAGGTCAGAATTGGGGTGCTTTTGGAGATAAGGGAGAAGACAGTGAGTCTGGTTTAAACCTGTAGAGTTTGACAGGACTACAGGACATCCTATCTGAAATATTCCAATGACAGGGACTCTAGAGGACTCTAGGAGAGAGTCTGGGGCTGGATATATAGATGGGAAGTTATTTGTATGCAGACAGCAGTGAAGTCACCAAGAAGGTGTAGAGAGAAAAGAGAAACCTAGAACTTTGGTCTTTGGCTCCATTCACAATAAAGGGCCAGGATATCAATGTTTATCCAATAAGGCAGCCTGAGCAGGAGGAGTCAAAGGAACAGGAAGAACCAGGGTCACAAAGACTCAGCCGGAGATAATATCTGGGAAAAATTTTCTTTTGCAGACAGCTCAAGAGGCTATCTACTGTCACTCCTGAAGCAAATAAGAAGACCTCCTCCCTTAGATAGGTATCAAGATCCTTTCTGAGCGTCCAAGTGAATAAAGCACCCAGCCAGGAGTCAGTTCAAATCTGGACTCAGACACTTCCTAGCTGTGTGACCCTGGGCAAGTCATTTACCCCATTTGCCTTAGTTTCCTCATCTGTAAAATGAGCTGGAGAAGGAAATGGCAAATCACTCTGGTATCTTTGCCAAGAAAACCCCCAAATGGGGTCTTAAAAAGTCAACACAGCTCAACAGTAACAAATATCCTTTCTCAGTGGAGAAGGGTGAGTCACTTCGGGTGGGTGGAATACAGTGGTGTAAACAAGACAAAATGGTAGGGAAGGAAAATAAATGTTAAGAAAGATAGTAAAAGTAAAAATTTTAAAATGACTCTGAACAATGGAAATTGCACCCATCCCCCAAGCTGCTTATTGTCATGCTGAGCCAATGTATGAAATCAGGGACTGAAATCAAGAGATCACAGGTAAGTGGAGGGAGCCCTGTTAGTCCAGTGATGAGGTCAGAAGCCAGATGGAAAAGGGCTGAGGAGGGAGAGGAAGAAGGAAGGAAGGGGAAGCAGCAGATGTAGACCACTTCTAATTGTTTGTGAAGGAGAGGAGAGACTTTGGAGAACAACTTGAGGGAATCTTAGTCTCAGTGGAGGTTTTCCAAGGATGGGAGAAGTCTCCCTCTGCTTGTGAGCAGCACAAAGGAAAGCAGCTTGGAGCCAGTGGCCTGGAGGACTGTGGGTTTTCCCTAGGGACTGGGCACTAGGACTGGGGAATGATTAGAGATCTCGAGGTGATAAGCGGTCTTGGGAGGAGTGAGGCTTGATTCTAGAGGGATTTCACAACTCTATCTTGGAACACCTGTAGGTGGGGGAAAGTCAATAGTGTGACTCAATCAATCTGTTAAGAGAAAACATAGAAACAGGTCCCCACATCCCCATGGGTAGCTAGGGTGGCTTGGAGGAGTAGGTCATGGGAGTCACCACTGAGGAATTGGGAGCTGAGTTTATTCTCATGCCTAACATAGTCTTCCCCTGAACATTCATGCTATTGCCATACTCTGTGTTGGGGGCTCGAGTCTGCCAGAACAAAGTTTATTTAATTTATTAGCATTTCTGATTATATCCAATCATTTCTAGCTTGGAGATGGAGACATCCAAGCTGCTTGGCCCTCGTGCCCTGGCATGACTCTCTGCCCCAAGGTGACTTCAGGTAACACAGAATCTTGAATGAGGGAAATATCACAATATGGAAGACTCCAGTTTCAGGCTAACATTCTGAGTGTTGTTTCGTTGGTGTTCAGCTGTGTTTGACCCCATTTGGGGTTTTCTTGGTAAAAGGTATGTATCAGGAAACACCCAGAGTCCCCAGGGTGTCTGCCAACACAGGTTCTTAGATCTGCTTTGATAAAGGAAAGCAACTCAAAATGGGTTTAACAAGCTTACTTTAATCAGTCAAATATGTATCATTTACCTAGTTCAGGGGGAAAAGGTCAGCACCCCGAACTTCAGAATATACAGACAGAATTATCAAGTCAGAGAAACAGATCAAGTAGACAGTTTCCAAACTGTCCAACCATTACATCCATACCAAATCAACATCTGGGTTTCATCAACATCTGGGTTTTTTAAAGCCGGGGAGGCTCTTAACAACGGCTTCCCAGAGTCTCATCTGATCAAATCACAGAACACTGCTCAAAGCGAGCCCCAAAACAAAGCTACACATCAGGGCTTATATAGCCTTCTCCTGGCTCAGAGAATGTAACAACCTTATTGACTCACTGGCCAATCAAGAAGTATCTACTGAAAAACAAGCCTCCCACCCTAGGCTCCAGGCGCACTCTAGCCTAGGGGCAGGGAAGATGTTAAAAATTTACATTCCCATTACAAGGTACTAGAGGGGTTCACCATTTCATTCTCCACATTTTACAGATGAGGAAACTAAGGCATACAGGGCAAAGTGGCTTGCCCAGGGTCACACTGCTGGTGTCAGGCCATATTGGAACTCAGGAAGATGAGTCTTTCTGACTCCAGGTCCAGCAACGCTCTATACACTGTACCACAGAGCTACCCAAAGGGTGGCAAACACCCTATAATCACCTCAGCTTTGCTAAGTATTTTCCCTTTATCATAAGCATAGGCAATCGATTGCCCATTAGAATTTAGGTGTGACTTGTAACCACCATTAGCCAGATCCACAACACCTGGATGGAGCCCCAGCCATCAGCCTACATCTAGGTCTCCATCAAGTGTGTCTCCCAGAGTGCCCGAGTCGGCTGAAGGGCTTGGCAGAGCGCTTTGGAGGGAGACATGTGGCCTCCCGTTGTGAGTGGGCCCTGAAGGAGCCTCCTCACCAGGACTAGAAGGAGAAACATTTTGTGGGACCAGGAGGGACCAAGTGGCTGGTTCCTGTAGGGGTTGATTTTTGGACTATTGAGTCATCATTGCACATTTGTGTGGATAAAGCATGACTGCACTGACAAGTAGCAGTCTCAGTGCCTGTTCCCCTAACGGAGAGACATAACGTGCACCAGGCATTCCAGGCGTGGGATGGCCTCCTTTGTGACTTGATGCTCCAACACGACTCCAGGTAACTTTACAGCAATCTTGGACAAGAAAAAAAGATCACAATAGATAGCATGTATTTGGGGGGTTAATATCAGAGAAGAGCTGAATGGTGAGGTCGCCATCTCATTCCCTCCTGGACTGCTCCCCTTAAGGAATCACTGGGACCCTGGGAGTAAACAGAGGGCCCTAGGGACCTCCTTCTTGGATGGCTACAGCAATCCTTTCTCAGCCATGGACAGAAGAGACATGAAGAGGAAATAGGTGCAGGAAGCTGGGAGGCCATTGTGCAGAACACAGGAAGGATAACAATATGAAAAAAGACTAAGACGTGGAAGCCAGAGTGAAGGGGGCTGTAAATGCCATTAATGAGTGGAGCTGGCATTTTACTCTAGAGGGAATAGTTAGTCATTGGAGATTTTTGACTGATGAAGAGAGAAGTAATAATCAAGGCTTCCAGGAGAGGAGGAAAGAGTATCCTGCCCTTGTCATATGTAACTTCATAATAGCTGAGGAAACAAGGTCCAAGCTATGCAGTTTATTAGCAAGGTGAGCCAAGGCAGAACAAATCGGGCACAAGGCCTCTCAGCAGGCACAAAGCCCCTGAAGAGAGACTCAGAATGTTCTGTTCAATAGAAGTGATTACATTATTATCATTAGTGGTAGAGGGCCGTCATGCATACGGGGACACACGTGCCAGTGGATCTTTGCTCTTTACCAGGGTTTGTTTTTTTTTTTATAGTAAAGTACAGTTACTATTTTTTGATTTAGGATCTTTCCAGAATTTGGGCACTCTCATTGCATCTACCTACATCTTACAAAAGAGTTAGTGGGAAGGGGCGGCTAGGTGGCACAGTGAATAGAGCACCGCCCTGGAGTCAGGAGGACCTGAGTTCAAATCCGATCTCAGACACTTAACACAAAACTAGCCATGTGACCTTGGCAAGTCACTTCACCCCAATTGCCCTACCTTATCCCCTCCAAAAAGCAAAAAAATAAAAATAAAAAAGAGTTAGTGGCACAATCATAAATGACTTCCCTGAAATGATGTGACTTACAGAAAAACAAAACTTAACTCAGGAAAATGAGATTTAACTTTGGCAGCTGCACAAAATATCAGTGACAATGGAAGATGGAGTAAGTTTGGTTCTTGGATGGGTCAGTCACTCCCAAGGTGGAAAAGACCAGGATCTTATTGAGACAAGAGTTAAGGTTGGATATTGCTTTTAACCCATGTCCCTAAAAAAGACCTTAGCTTTTGTTCTATGTATTTTTTTTTCCTTTTTGTAAGGGGGAGGGCTGGGCAATTGGGGTTAAGTGACTTGCCCAAGGTCTTATGGCTAGTAAGTGTTAAGTGTCTGAGGCCGAATTTGAACTCAGGTCCCCCTGACTCCAGGCCCTGTGTTCTATGCTTGATAGCACCACCCAGTTGCTCTCCTGAAACATAGGGAAGCACTTAGCGACTTCTGATCCATTGATTGAATATCTCTAGTGCCCACATGGGGTCCAGGTGCTTTTGTATACAGGCAAACTCTTCTCCTTTACAGAGATGGTGGTGGGAGTAGGAATGTAATCCCTTTCTATAGAGACTAAGATGACTGGACCAAGGGCTCTTACCTCGTGTGTGATCATGATACCTCTCCAGGCAACAGCGTTCAATGGCTCCCTATTGTCTCTAGGATAGAATGTAAACCACCTATTAGCATTGCTACAATCTGGCTCCCATCTACCGTCCTTGTCATATTTCATATTGTTTGCCTTCCATGCCCTCTCTATCCTCCTGCCCAAACAGGTCCCCTCGCTCTCCATGAACAGTCTAGGCCCTTCCCTGGGCCTGCCTTCCTTCTTCCTTTAGAACCTTCATCCTTTAGAACCCCCCCCCAGCTCAGGTGCCACATCTTTTCTTGATCTCTACCCCTTCCCCCAACAGAGCTCCCCCTCTTGAAATACTACAGATTTACCTACTGATGTCCACGTTCCATCCCCTCCCTCCCTCCCCATTAAGCTTTCTTATGAGAAGGGGCCATTCCTCCCTTGCAACCCCTCTGACAGAGCCTCTCGCTCATGCTCAAGGGCTCTGTCCTTGGCTGGGGAGCCCTCCCTCCTAAGATGATGACCCACAAACCACCATCGGGGTGCTTGTTTTTAACAAGCACAACAACCACAGTTTGCATTGGGCTTTACAATTACGACCTCATTTGAACCCCACAACAGCCCCAGGAGGTAGGTGATAGTGAGCCCATACAGAATTAGTTCCAAGGAAAGTCATTCACTAAGATCCAGTGTAAGGATGACAATAACAAAACATTCTCGGGGCATGGCTGCCACAGCACAGGCAGTGTCGGTGAAAAAAGTGTGTGGACACATCTGTAGCGTTCACTGGTACCCAGAGAGCACACACTTGGGGAGCACAAGTGGCCCCCACACTACAGGGCCCCATTGTCCTTTTCTTGATGATGTGTCCTTATGTGAGTGTGGCATCTCTGCTGGGCAGTTTGGCTGGGCCCTTGGGCACCATTTCTTACCACAGTTCAACTCTTTCTGGAAAGGGCTAATGCTCTCTCAACTCACAAAGCTCTTTTGTACTTAGGCCTTGACTGAGCAGGCCCATTCCCTGCTGGGTGTATTGTCTCCTACTGGGCAAGTAGCTCTATTACAAGGCACCAAGACGATGGAGAGGAAAAAGAAAGAAAAAAATCCCCTCCCTTCAAACAGTGGAGGTACAGTTCTCTCTTCAGAACTGGGTTCTGGCAGCTCTCTTTCCTGCTGCCACTGCTCAAACCCTAGAAGAGCTAGAAACTCTCCTGCACAAAGCTATCTCCAGCCTCAGCCATTCCTTGGAGACCCAGTCTCCTTGTGTAAAGTGCTACCAGGGGCTTGCTGACCTGGGGTCAGAAACCAAACAGCTGCCTTCTCATCTCATTAGTTCAGATGTGAGAATGTCATCATTCTTCAGAAAGAAATGACAAAGTGTGAGCCCTTCTTTGTCCTGCATTTAAGACCTCAGCACCTAATGGCCTCTCTTACCTGCCCCTCATCTGTGAATTCATCAACCAGGCTGGAAAAAGTCCTTTCTTCATGGTTGTCCTGTGAACACCCCTATTACCTCTTTCTTGGGGGTTCTCAAGCAAAGGACTGATTGTCAGGAATGTTGTGGGAACGGTCCCTGAGATCTCTTTTACTCAAATGAGGTGATTCTGTGATCTAAAGCCAATTCTCCTGCCTCAGCTGGAGGCCCTTTGTGTGGTCCTATTCCCAGGCTATCCTTCATCCCTGCTAGGGCTTCTGTCCTCCCCCCATACCCCACTCAATCACCAAAAAAGCTTTCTCCTATTTGTCCCAAGGTTCCAGCTGCAGAGCTCAAGGAATAGATCCCCAAAGAATGCACATAGGGTGACTCAGGACCTGGCCACCCTGGGCTCTCCCTCTATGTTCTGGAGTTGCCCAAACAGATGTGGCCAAGAGCCATCTAGGGGCACTCAGCAGCCTGGGGGCAGGGTGAGTGAGCAGGGCAGAGCTGGGCACATCCTTGCCCTGCAATGTCCATAGGCTCAACGTCCCCTCTCTGCCCCCACCCCGGGCAATGTCCAGTAGTGACTCTGCCTCTGTGAGAGGCCCAGCCTACAATCCCCTCATAGGATCCAAAGCTACTGACCGGTCACTCTTCCCATATGGAAACTTGGCCCTCAGAGAGCTGTGCTCCGTTGGGATTCCTGAAGGGCACCTTATCTTTCACTGCCTGCTTCCTCTCTGCCCCTTAGCACTTTCCTCATCTCTACCCATGGCACATTTTCCTCCTCTCCCTTCAAAGGTCAAGTCAAACACCTCCTTTGTGAAGTCTTTGATGACTACTAGGTGACCCTGGGGAAATCCCTTCCCTTCTCAGTACACAGAGCTTGGACTCAATGATCACAAGGCAGCTTCCATCCAGATCTCACATCCTGTGAGACTCATGGAATCAGTGGGTTGGCCTAAACTGTCTCCAGGGTCTCCTCTGGCTCAGATCATCTGTGACTCTGTTAAATCCCATTGCCTTCCCCCTTCTTAGCTTGCGTTATGGTCTGGTGTGCACTTGAACATAGCCATTCACTTCCTCATGCATTCATTAACTAGCTCTCAGGAACAATTAATGGGGAGCCCATTATGGTGTGTAAGGGGGCCTGGGCAAGAGAGTTCCCTCCCGAGAGCACATGAATCACACTCTTGATTGTTGTTGGCCGACTTGGAAATGCCTGAGGAACCTGCTTCAGGATGGCCCGAAGACCCCAAAACAATGGGCTCTGGTCCTGATAGAGGGTGCAGGTAGACAGACCCTCTCAAACTGGCTCCAGGCCACTCACCACACAGGGAAGAGATGGACTGGTGACTGGCTACTGGGCTGCGTTCAAAAGGCCAAAGTGAGCCTTTGGCCCTTGGTTCTTCCTGCCCCTGGATAAGAGAGAGGTAGGAGGTCCTTTCCCTCTGGGGCCGACACAGGGCCCTTTGCCTTTGCTTCTTCCCGCTGTAGGTGAAGGAAGGTGGGGAGATGGCTACAACTTTGTGAGCTGGGGTGGGACAGAAAAGCAGCCCCTGCCCCCCAGTCCTGCGGCTGGAGTCCACGCCAAGATTTGTCGGAATGTGAGAAGGTGGGGAGCAAAGTCCCGAGGACCTGGAGGCCAGAGGCAGCTCAGAAGGAACAACGGTAGTCCACCCCTCAGTGGCGGTGCCTCTGGGTGTAGAGGCAAGGGCCTCCTCTTTCCAGGAACTGAGGTGATGTGTGGGAGAGCTAGCTCCATGTGCCAGGGAAAACGCTTGGTCACTTCTTTCCTGCCATAGCTTTGCAGTAAATGGCCCTTTGCAAATGCTATTTGAAGATAACCGTTTAAATGAAAGTAGGATGCTAATCATTGGTGGTTCACCCTGAGGAGAATCCACAGGAACGGGAACCCTAAGCAATAGTATTGGCTCCCCCTTAAGGGCACCCCTAGAAACCCGAGGGAGGGCTTCACTCTGGGAGAGTGAATTCTCTGTCTCCCGATGTCTGTGACGCATTGTGGTTGACAGTTAGAGCCGGAGACCCGCCGCAATCCCTTCCGCTTTCTGAATCTCAGTTTCCTTATTTGTAAAATGGAATGATGCATTTGTGTTGGTTCCTTATAGGGCTGTTGTGAAAGTCAAACCAGACACTGTTACATAGAGCCTTGACATGCCCTGGGGACATCAGAGAGAGGAAGGTAGGTGGTATAGTGGAGAGAGCCCTGGGGCTTAGGGGCAGGAAGATCGGAGTTTAAATCCAGCCTCAGATACTTATTAGCTGTGTGGCCCTGGCAAGTCACCTCATCTGTTTACCTCAGTTTCCTCAACTGTAAAATGGGGGGAAATAAAAATATTTTAAATAAATTAGTTTTTAAAAATTAGCACCTACTTCCCAGGGTTGTTATGAGGATCAAATGAGATAGTATTTATAAATATATTTATGTATTTTGTCAACCTGAAAGTTTGGTTAAAGGAGACACACAGGCAAGGTGATATGTAAATCCAGATTGTTTATTCCCTTAAAGTTAGCCAGATATATACACGTATGGAGCCAGAGAATCTGACTGCCTAACAAAAGGAATGAGAAGGCTCCCAACTCAGGGTGGCTGTGTCACTCAAATTTGTGATCTCCATATATGTTTAACCATAGTATGAAGAAGGAATTTTCTTAGGTGGGAAATATAATAAGATAAGAGTTGTCAAAGTGTCCATAGAAATTATGACCCAGGACATCTCTGTTTTCTTTACCATCAACATGCCATAACATATGTCCAAAAAATATTACAATAAGAAAAAGTCCCATGACTCAAGTTAGTGCCTCTGGCTAAGGGTCTTATCCTTGAGAGTCATAAAGTCAGCCCCATTTGGCTTGGTTGGACACAGGAAGAGGGATTCTCTGGGTTTACTCAGAGAACAAAGAAGCTGTTATGTCCAGGCTCTTCTGGTTGATCGGTTCAGGCTCTAGCCCTTATTGAGGGTATTAAATTGACATCAAATGATTATCAATATACATATATGTTTATATTTATATGTAGATAAAAGTATTTATAAATAAAATATACCCCCACACACATACTTAGCACTGCCTGGCACATAGTAGGCACACTGGTAGTGAGAGTAGTAGCACTTCACTCTGGTACATGCCCCAGGGGGCCATGGTAAAAGGAAGGATCAAATGAGAATCGTGGACCAAAGGGTCAGATGATTAATCGTCAACTATTGTAACCTATGTGTGACGGTGGTGGGCTACCAGAAGCCTTTCCTTAGACAAGGTAACTGGGCTCAGATTTGAGAGCTTTTCTCTAATTGGGACTGATATGTTCTTTTCTTTCCTACAAAGAGCTTTTAGACTAACAACATCAGGCATCTAAGGCATGGAACAGGTTTCGCTGAACATGGTAAAGTCTGGAGAATGGACTTATTTAAGCTCTAAGACAGTGAATGCGACTGATCCCTATGGTGGGCCCCACCTATCCAGGTACCTCTGTGCTTGTCCCAGACTTACAGAACTGCCCCGGAGCTGCAGCCATACCTGATAATCCCCCTTGTGGGCTCATTAGAGAGGGGCCCTTCCCCCCTCCCACAGAGGCCACATGACTCAGTAGGTCTAGACCAGCTCCTTAATGGGACTGCTCCTCTGGCCTCCACCTTGGAGACCTCCCCAGGGCTCTCTTCCCTGCTGCTGCTCCTCAGCTCTCCCAGACTCCCTTGGCTTTGCTGCCCCCTGCTGTTCTTAGTCCTTGGGAAAGCATTACAGCTCTATCCGCTGGGCTGGAGAACCCAATGCGGTCCCACTCTAGCACTGGTCTGGCCCTCTAGTCGCCCTCCCTCCGCACCTTTTCAGGTGATTGTGAAGATCCGGGAGCTCTTGGCCTCACTGGTAGAACTCAGCCTTCACCCTTGGGCAAGAGAGAGCAAGGGAAGCCATCGACCCATTTCAGCCTCTGAGAGGAGAGCCGTCCATGCGCCCCCTTAGCAGACAGTGCACTCTGTACAGTCCTGATAGGCAGAGAAAAAATACCACGTGCATTTCCCTTTCTGATACACACACAATCATACACGTGCACACTCACACATACACACTCATACACAACACACACATGCTCACACTCATGCAGACTCACATGCACTCACACACAAATTCACACACTCATACACATTTACACTTACACGCATTCATACACACATACACACTCACATACACACACATGCATATACTCATACACACACACCCTCACACACATATAA
>NW_027187322.1:2946407-2972822 GCF_028583685.1 Petaurus breviceps papuanus
ACACACTCATATACTCACACACATACACACTCACTCATTCACACACACATTCATACACACTCACACACATACACACACTCTCACACACCCCCGGGTCAGGCCACACAAATTGCCTGGAGGTGAGTAGAACAGACAGAGTGGAGATGGGAGATGCTGATGGTGCTGACAATGGCTGCTCATTAATAACGGGCCTCAAGATTTGCAGACACTTTCCGTACATGGCCATCTCATTTGATTCTCATCACAACTTCCTCAGGAAGCGTTATCACTCCGCTTCTGCAGGTGAGGAAATTGGAGCTCAGAGAGGTGAAGAGAGTTGTCCAGGGTGACCCAGCAGGTGCCTGATGCTGCCAAGCTTGCCATCCACTAAGCCACATGGGATGCGCGGGCAGAGCTGATGACTGCCCTCTGGACAGTGCAGGCAAACTCCCTGGCAGGATCTATGGGTCCCTAGGCCCTCACAATATTGGCAAGCAACTGGACAACAAACAGGGAGACTCTCGGACCTGAGTTTGGATGTCTTGGGCTCCAACACTGGTTACAATGCTCAGGAGTTATGGGACCTTGAATGTCACATCATTTTGGGGGGGCGGGGCTTGGTTTCTTCGCTGGTGAATAGGATGATATCTTTTGTCCCCTCCCCCCCCCAACTCTAACTCTCCTGTCTTTTTAGCAGAACTTGACTCATACGGAGAATGCCACAGAGATCACAGCCTCCTGGGATGAGTCGTGAAGAAAACGCTTGGTCACTGCCCAGGTGGGAGTGGGAGCTGAGAGCGCTGTCAGGGGGCCCGAGGGTTTCTTCGATGGCTGCAGAACACAAGGGGCTCAGGGTCATCACGTCCAGTCCTCAGTTCTCATGCTGGATGCAGGAGTAGATGTGTGTGAGAACAGGCTCTAAGGGGCCCATTGTGGCATGGCACTGGGGCCAGTCCCTGGCTTGGCTATTTGCTATCTGTGTGACTGTGGGCTCCAGTCTCAGTCTCCTCTTCTGCACAGTGGGGTGATGGAAAGCACAAGGCTGAGTATATATCATAATCGCTCCTTCTCATCTCGAGGGTAGCCTAGAGGTAAGAGCCTCTTCGGGGCACTGAAAGCCAGCACCAGAAGGGCCTCCTTCCTCAGCTCAGCGCTTGAGAATTCCTCACTTCTTCTGAGGCTCAGCTAGAAGCTATCTGGGAATCCTTCGGTCACACCTTCTCCAGGTGCTCTCTCCTCACGTCATCTGGAGATACCACCTGTTGGTATGTCCCAGTGAGTGGAATCTCCTTGTGGGAAGGGCCTGCCTGGGACCACGCACAGTGCTCGGCACTGTGGGGTCTCAGTCATTGGATTGGAGGGGAAAGCGCCCTGAACTCCGAGAGAGTGGGGTCAATGGCGTAGCCTCTCAGGGCCCCCTGGCCCTCCTCTCAGGAATGGGGAGAACACCTCTTCCTTGCCACAAGGCTCTTAGGAGGGCTGGAACAGAGGCAAGGTGTCTCAGAAACCTGAAGGACCCCACATGCATCATCATCACATCAAAGGGGCGGGACAAGGTGGCTCCTGGGGCTCCTTCCCATGAGTCTGGGGAACGTGGGAAGTAACGCTTTATTCCTCAAGTGTGGGCCTGACCACATAAGGAAGATTCGAGTTCAAATTTGGCCTCAGACATGTCCTAGCTGTGTGACCCTGAGTAAGTCCCTTGACATGTCTGCTTAGGTTCCTCAAATGTAAAATGAGGATTTGAATAGTCTTCACATCTGGAATGCCAGGGGATAAAGTATCTGACTCCTCTTAAAAAGCCAGAGTTGGGCTTTCCAGCTGGAATGTCAGCAAGTGGACCCAGCTTGGCCACCATCACACAGCCAGACAATAAGCCATGGATAGAGTGCTGGGCCTGGAGTTCAAATCCAGCCTCACACAATGACTAGCTGTGTGACCCTGGGCAAGTCACTTCACCCTCTTTGCCTCAGTTTCCTCCTCTGTAAAATGAGCTAGAGAAGCAGATGGCAAACCTTTCCAGGATCTGCCAGGAAAAGTCAGACATGACTGGACCACAAGCTGAGCTAGGGAGTGCCCTCAGGCTTCTTTGCTGCTAGGTTATGTCAGAGGCATCTGGTCCAAATCACAACTGAAGGGTTCCTTCAACCCAGACCCCACACCTCATAAGAATGTGTATAGCTCCCATTATATAGGGCCAGGACCCACGTGAAGAACTTCATAAATGTCTCATCTGAGCCTTAAAACAATCCTGGGAGGCAGGTGCTGGCCCTATCCGCGTTTTACAGTTAAGGAGACAATCAAGCACTGGTTGAGAAGTGACTTGTCCAAGGTCTCACAGCACTCTGTGCACTGTGGCACCATCTGGGGATCATCCAAAGGCCACACAACTCAGTTATATCGCTCAAACTCTAAGCCTTCGATTTCAGAACCCGTTCGGGGCCCAGGGCTGAGGGCTCCACCCTGCAGGAGCTGAGAACCTGCATGGGCTTCTGGGCTTCTCCAGACATCTGCAGAATAAAGACGAAAACCAAGCTGGAATGACAGTCCTCTCCCAGTCCCCAGGGAGGCAAACCAAACCAAAGGCACGATGACTGTCTCAAGATGGGCTTCCTCTGGCTGGAGGCTTTCAAGCAAAGGCTAGTGGGGGTGGTTTTCGGGGGGGGAGGCACATGGGATGCTGAGTTATATATGGGTTGTTCTGGTCCATGCCTCTGACACTCCTCCCAACTCTGGGATTCTACTTGGGAGTCAAGTGGAGTGGACATGCTATCCCCCCATTTGGGAAGAGCCAGTTTGAAACCCTCCATTCTCCGATTATAGCTAGCTGGACCAGCCAGGCAAGGCAGGGAACCTCTCTAGGACTCAGCCTCTCACAAGGTTCCTTCAGGCTCCTGGTTTCAGGGCACTCAACCCCTGCATCTCCCCAGAGTGTTGGCTCTCAGGTTATTAAGGCCCCGGGGAGGAGACTGGCCTCAGAAAATCCATTTTATTAAAAACAAAAAACCCAACCCATATTCAGTTCCTGGGTGTGGGAGCAGCTGTTTCTGTAGGGAAAGAATGGAGCCAGGAAGACAGTGTGGGCCCCACCTTGGAAAGAGCAGCAGGGTGGGGTCAAGTGGGAGAAGGAAGGTAAGAAGTATCTGGAGAAAGGACTGAATGAGGGCCTTGGGGACGTGTGTGCTGGTGAAGGGCAGGGCTTCACAGCTGGAGTGCCAAGGGTGCCCAACTCCTCTGTAATGCTCGGAGCCCCCAGGCCTTTGGAGGGCTCTGACAGAGGGCAGGCCCCCTGGATTAGGTGGAAGAGGGGACTTGGGGGGGGGTGGCTAGTCAGGGCTTCGGAGCCCGAGGTGGGTAGGAGCAGTTAAGATGCCTACCTCCCGATGACGTGGGAATGGGGAGGAAGGGGCAGCAGCCTGAGGTGACAGGCGAGGGGTGCAGCTGCACATCTCTTGGGGAGGAGGGTTAGCCGCCACCTCAGCTCCATGTGCATATCTTTGGGGAGGTGTCACCCCTTCTTGGCTAGCCTGGAGAGGCGAGGGTCATCTCTTCCCGTTAAGGTAAGGGGCTGCACGAGGGCGGGTGGGAGCCCTTTTTGGCCTGCTTGGGGGTGCGGTGCACACCCCGAGAAGCAGGGATCACCCTGTGCTGGCCAGGTTTGGGGCAGAGCCGGGCATCTATGGGGGGAGGGAGAGAAGTCCCAGGTTTGTCGGAGTCACATCACCCCGGCGGGCGGGTCTGCCCATCTCTCGGATGTACATCATCTCGGATGTTCGTGGTTCGTGGAGGGGGCCACCTCCTTTGTGTTTGGGTGGGTGAGTCCCGTCCTGGTTGCACGTGGGTGTGGAGGTCACGCCCTCTGGCTGGGTGGGGGCGGGGCTGTCCACATCCCGGCCGCACGCGGTGGGTTGGGGGGGGGGGGGTAGGCCCCCCCGGGGTCCCCTCTCCCGGCCGCCCGGACTCAGCCCTTCCGGGCCAGCCGCGGCAGGGCTCGGATGGGCCGCGGCGGCGGCGGCGGCGGCAGCAGCTGGTCCCCGGCCCCGGCCCCGGCCCGGCCCCTGGCCCGGAAGGCGGCGCGGCTGCGCTCGAGCCAGGTGGAGGCGCGGAGCTTCTGCTTGTGCAGCAGGTAGCTGGAGTACTGCACCTCGGGCATGGCCAGCTTGAGGCACTCGTCGCCGCCGGGCCCCGGCGGGCGGCTGGGCAGGTCGTAGCCCACGATGCCCACGTTGCCCAGCGGCTGCCAGGGTTGCAGCTGCTTGTTGCGGATCTCGGCGGCCGGGCGCAGGCGCGGGCGCGGCCCGAAGCAGCGGTGCAGGAGGCGCTCGCGCGCCTCGCGCAGCTGGCGCGCCTCGCGCTGCACGCACTCGCGGCCGGCGCGCGCCACGCGGCGCCAGAAGGAGGCGTTGAAGTGCTCGTAGAGGCCGGCGTCCAGGCCGTTCCAGCGGCGCGCGGCGCGCGCCAGGCCCTCGGGCAGCGCGGCCAGGCGCGAGGAGGCGCTGCGCACGTTGAGCTTGACGTAGAGCACGTCCTCCAGGTCCCAGGCCAGCAGGCGGCGCAGCAGCACGAGCGACTCGTCGAAGTACTCGGCGATCATGACGAGCGAGAAGGCGGCCTCCAGGTCCCGGATGAGGCCCGCCAGGTAGGCGGGCTCGTCGCGCGCGCTGCGCTCGTTGTCGCCGCCCAGGTCGTAGGCCAGCGTGTTGTGCGCGTACATGGCGTAGCGCTCGTCCGGCCGGTAGTAGGTGCGCGGCGCGCGCAGGAAGGCCTCCAGCGAGCCGTTGGGCACGCGCACGAAGGCCGGGCAGTGGCGGTTGTAGTAGCTAAAGAGCGACTCGAACATGGCGGCCGGCTCGCGCAGGATGGTGACGTAGACCGTGTCGTTGGGCAGCAGGCGCCGCAGCTCGGCGCGGTTGAAGCGCAGGTGGCTGGCGAGCATGCGCGGCGGCCGCGTGGCCGGGTGCACGAAGCGCGCCGAGAAGTCGCGCGGGTAGCAGAACTGGTGCTCGCAGCTGGGCCGCGGCAGCGCCAGCGTCACGTTGTGGCGCTCGGCGAAGCGGAACAGGATGTTCTGCACCGTCGTGCCCGCCGTCTTGTGCGTCTTGACGAAGGCCACGGCTGTGTGCTTGGGCCGCGTGCGGCCGGCCGCGCGGCAGGGGGCTCCGGGGAGCAGCAGCCGCGGGGACCTGCGGGGGGAGGGGCACGGAGTGATCTGCCCACCCAGGCCCGCCAGGGCCCGGCCCCGCCCCCCTCCTGCCCGCCGAAGCCCCGGAGGCCTCACCTCCCGCTGCCCGGTGGCTAAGGGGCGGAGGTTTTCAGTAGCCTCTGTCCAACTCTGTGGCCCCGCGTGGGGCTTTTTTGTAAGACAGTTGCGCTCATTTTAGAGAGGAGGAAATGGAGGCAGAGGCTCAGTGACTTGCCCAGGGCCACGCAGCTAGGCCGCCTGTCCCCGCCTGGAGGCCCCGCCTGCCAACGTCTAGCAGCGCTCACTGTGGGCGGGGGCCGGCTGCCCAGGGCTGGAAGGGCCCTCCTATAGCCCACCCCGTTTACTGACTTCAACCCGTCTCAGTGTCCCCGGCACTCAGGCAGGACCGCTCCCTGGGGACCGTGGTCACCCGGCCTTTGCGGGGAGGATGAGCCCCCTCCCCAAGGCAGCGCATTCCCCTCGGGATCCCTGATTCCCCCATCATTGAGGAGGTCCAGGGAAGAGATTCCTGCTGCTCTACGGTTCAGAAAGGGCTGTCAGAGCCCGCTCTGAGCATGTGCCTGTCATCTGAGGACTCGCCTTCTCACCAGCACACGTGGGCCGCCCCCCCCCCCCCCCCCCCCAGCCTCCTGCCTCACGGGTCCCCCCGGTGCCGCCTGCCCCCCCCTCTCCCTGTGCGGGCAGCCTGCCTTCCTCTCGGCCAGCTGCATCCTGGACCATCTTGGAAACCCTCTTCCCCGCTCCAGAGAAATAGGAGCTGGGCTGGATGAAAGGGGTTCAAACCTGACTTGGAGCCCGTCAGATTAGTGTTGGTTTTCACTGTCCGCTCAGGGAACATCAAGGGATGATGAATTTGGCTCCTGTCCAAGGTGAGGCTGAGGACCTGTGGTCTTCGGGGCCCCAGACTTCACCATTACTGCTTTCCAGGTTGAGGGCCAGCCAGTGACTTGTGTGTGCATTATAGGCCGAGGCCTTAAGTGTTAAATCACCACTATCCCCATCCTGACAGGCCAAGCGTATTTATTCCCAGGGTGGGGGGTGGCTGTCCTCCCTAGAAGAATGGGCTCCATAGGCCTAACTGCTTCCCCCTCTCTGGACCTTGTTGGAGGTGGGGGAGAGAGGGAAGTCTGCCCTGAAGGGACCTCAGGAGCACCTAGTCCAACCTGTATCTGAAAGGAATCTCTAGGACAAAAGACACAGCAAGCGCCAGCCCATCCCAGCTCTGGACAGCTCTGATTGTTAGGAAGCTTTACATTTTAAGCCTAAATTTGTCTATTGCAACATTCACTCTGTTGTTCCTCTTTTTCTTTCTGGGGCCAAGAAGAACGAATGGAGTGCTTCTCCAGGCCAGCCCAGCAAATATTTGAACACAGGTGCCCCCAAACCCACACCGTCTGCGTGCCTGCAGTGCCTCCTCACCCATCCCCAAGTTCTAGATAAACCCTTATTTTTCATCTGGATGGTTGCTGGAGAGCTTAGGAAGGACGAATAATAAAGGGAAGAACCATTTTCAATGACCTCACCAAGAATCTACTCTTGGGACTCAATTTTCTCATTTGTAAAATGGGAATAATTATCCTGCCCTGCCCGTTTTAGGAGAATCCAATGGAATAATGTGAAACTGAAGTACTGGAACTTATTTATTCCAGGTGGGGGGCAAAGGTAAAGACCTTCTAGGTTACCCTGTCTATGCTGTGGAGATCGGCCCAGCCCTGGAATGTCACTGTTAAGGACTCCCAGACTCCCTGTCTCCAAGGCTAGGAAGGTATCCTCCAGCCCCCCTTCCTTACCAGCTGAGCTGCAATCCTTGGTGGAGAAGCAGGCTCAGCATCCCACCCAGCAGCAGCAGCAGCAGTACCACCTTCTTCCTGGTCAGCACCATCTTGGCTGCGTGCTGCAGCCGGGCTAGAGCTGGTGGCATGTCTGGGCAGAGAGCGATGTGGCAGAGGAGGGGCCCAGGCCCCACCCCTGCCCCCTGAGATCGGCTCCTGTTGGTCCAGAGCCCAGGGGGACGTCTGGGGTGGGGAGAATGGGGCCAGAGTTCTCCTGGTGCACCTGTAAGGGAGGGGAGGAGGTTGGCAGTGAAGCCCACCCTTCTCATTGTAAAACTGAGGCTGTCAGAGCAGAGAGCCACCTTAGAGACCTATTCCCACCCTCTCATTCTACACATAGGCAGTCTGGGCCAGAGACAGACAAGGAGTGACAACTAAGGTCACACTGACAGTGTGCCTTGATTGGAGAGGAAGCTGGGGGATGAACATTTAGTCCTTTGAAATAGGTGGCGGCAGAGGATGCCAACCCTGGGAAGGCCCTTCAAGACCATCTAGTTTGGTCTCTGCATTTTACAGATGGAGAGACTGGGAGATTTGTGCAGGGTCTCCGAAGTGTCAGGTAGAGAGGCCAGAGTCTGGCCTGGGTCCTGGGTGCCCTTTTAGCACACAGTCTCCACTCCCACAGTGGCTCCTCACCCATCCCCCAACACTCTCTCCTCCTTCCAGACCCTGTTCTTCCTTACCCTTCTCTGCCCTGCTTTGGGCTGAAAGCAGAACCCTCCAGGTATGGGGAGGGCAGGGGGAGGAGGAGAGATCACATTTCTGGCTCTTGTGGGCATCAGTTACCGAGAAGCTTCTTCCTCAGTGTCTGTGATAACCCTGTCTCAGGTGGAATTACAGTGTCTTAGTGGGGGGGACAGGACATGGGCAGCAGGAATTAGAAAGGCCTTCCTGAAGGTCTTGGCCTAAGCTCTCCTTTGGAACCTTCCCTGAGCCTCCTTCCACTCGTGACTGAGCCCTCCCTCTGTACAGCTCCTCCAGCACTCTTTGGAGATTGGGCAAGTGATGAATGTCTTGGGAGCTGTACTACCTGGGGGGTGGACGTTGTGCACCAAGGACAAAGATGGCAGTGTCTCTGTCCTCCCCACATCACCCAGCACAGGACTAGGCACACAGGATGCATAAGAGGAAACCCAGGTCTGTGACCCAGAGGGCTCTAGCCCCCATTCCAATCCCTTTCTCTTTGTTGTGTCCAGTGCCTGAAAGGGACTTCCCCACAGACATCTGCACACAGGGCCAGTAAAAGTCAGGAAAAGGGCCTAGGTAATCTGAGGGCCTGTATTCGAATCCCAGCTCTGCCATTCACTAGCTGTGTGACTGGGGTTCGGTGTCCTTATCTGTACAGGGATGAGGAAGGACTTGCCCTCTAACTCCCATTTTACTGGGATCGAGCCCCTCCTTCCCCCAGGGTCCATAGCAGGATTTGTGTCTCTGGAGCAGGGATGTAGGATGTCTGTTTGTAGGATTCTCCTTTCGTTTGTGAGCTCCTGGAAGGAAGCAGGGGCTGGAGGCGGTCTCTTTGTAGGGAACCCTGATCTCTGGCAGGGCATTGCCCACAGTAGGTGCTCCTAGAGGAATCCATGGGCTGCTCGGCTGCTGTGACCACACAACATCCCACATCCCCACCTTTCCCAGAGCTCAGTCCTGCTTTCTTGAGCCGGGCCAATCTCCATGGAACTTGATGAGGGAGGGGAGAGGAGGGCCAGGAGGAGCCCTTGTCTTGCTTTACATCCCTAGGCACTCGAAACCCAGGCTGTCTCATCTGTGATCAAAGCTAGTGTTGGGGGGGAGATGGCGCCACAGCTGGAAGGGAGAGGGGACACAGGGAGAAGGCCCTGCAGGCCGAGCCTCTCCTTGTTCCTCCGCCATGCCTAGAATGAGCCTCTGCCTTCCTTCATAACTCATGGGGCTGCCTCCTAGCAAGGCCTAACATGGGTGACGCTTTTGTCCGGTGTTTTCTTCTGTGTGTGGACTCTGCCCCCTCAGCCCAGGAGCAGGGTGGGGTGGGGTTGGGGGTCTGCAGAACTAGCAATGAAAACAATATCATGAGGAAGGGGTGTTTGACCTGGAGGAAACCAGAGGGGGCCTTGCAGGTCTTTCACTCTTCCAGACTTGAGTGTCCTCCTCTATAAAATGGGTGTGATAACACTTGGATTTAAGCCCTAATGCAGTGTGGAAATATGATGATTATCACTAATAACAGGACAGATGCTGGTCCAGTTCTTGAGGGTAGGAGAGCAGGGACTTTGTGGGGAGAGCTCCCACAACATGGTCCTGGCATGTGCTGGAGAGCAGACTGCCTCTTGGCCAGGGCTGATGGAAAGTCAAGCTTTGTTTAGGGAAGCTGAGGGGGAGGGGCCCATCCACCTGGTGATTATTGGCTTCTGGGCCTTGCTTGGTCTCTGATAGACCATAAGCATCTAGCCCCCAAATTCCTTTTCTTCCTGAATAAGATGTGTGTGGGGAGGTGGGCTCATGGGCAGTGGGATATAATGGGGACAAGTTGGCATAAGGACAGCTGGGCCTCAGGAGAGCAGAAAATAAGGGCCTTGATGACTCTGGTCACTTTCCCTAGCCACAGGCCTTCCTCCCTTGACCCTGCCTTCTCAGAATATTAATCCTGGATTAAAGGTAAACCCATTCCAGCAGGAAAGAGATGTCCTGGTTCTGCACCTTTCCACCAGTCTCCTGGCCCCAGCCTGCTTTCCTTCTCTGAGCCAGCCCTCTCCCCAATATCTTCCCCTCCACTGGCCTGCAGACAGATTTAATCTCCCTGGAGCCTGTGGGGAGAGGAAAGGACAAGCAAGGTTAAGAGGGAAGAAATTGCCTTCAGATCCTTATCCCTGGATTGCACTCCTGGAGGTGTGGCAGGCCTAAGGCCTTACCTTCTTTTAGGACACAAACTTCTGACCTTTGTTCCTCTGTTAAAGGCCATAGACCTGGGGGTCTGGGACCTCACTGCCTCAGGGTTTAAACCTCTTCCTGTCCCCGTGAGCCTCAGATCTTTCTTCTTGGGATATTCCCAATCCACCAATGTTAGGGAAAGGGCGGGGGGAGTGACTGATGAGGAAACTCAGGGCCAAGGGGTTTCCATGTAGAGGAAGGGGGGATGGCAGGGGTCCTGGCCTCACGCTGTTCCTTGCTTCAGCCCCTTTCACCAACCCCATCATCCCTAGCAGACTCCCTAGCAAGCTCTGGGATGATGGGGGGAGGGGAGGGACGGTGCTGGGGTTAAGAAGAGGTGTTTAGGACAAGCTGGGAGGATCCAGATTTGGAATGGATTTAGGATCATGGGTGGTAAGAGATTTGTAGAGACCCATTTTATAGAGGAGGAAACTGAGGCTAGACTGAATAAAGTGGCTCTGCCGGCATATGTGCCCTGGCCTGGCGACTCCAACTCTAGCCCCCTATCCTGTTTCTTGCTCTCCTCCTTGGAATCCCCATGGCCTGGGGGCGGGGGGAGGAGGTCTTGACACCTGCTGGCACCAGATCTGGTCCCATTCCACTGTTGGCTGGCTGGTGCCCTGGGTCCCTTCATCTCTTTACTTCTTACCCTCAGAAAGGGGCAGGTCATTGTGCAGTATCCCAGTCTCAGCTCTGGGCTCTCAGATTAATTAGAGGACGGGGACTAATTTTAGTAACAATGCTTCACCTCAACCTAGTGCTTGATTTCACAAATTGCTTTTCTGTCTCCCGAGAACAGACACCAAAATGGAATAGGGACCTGGAGCTTTGAAAAATTCTTTGACACACAATACCTCCCCCTCCTCCTTCCCCAGTGAGCCAGTTTTCCTCTCCTACTAAATCCATGGGGATCTAGAAATAAGGAGAAGATAATGCTATCAGGCCTAAAAGACCTTAGAACAGAGAACACAGAATGTCAGAGCTGGGAAGGCCCTGAGAATGTAGAACAGAGAGGAGTTTAGAGACGCAGTTCAGCTACAAGAGGGGAAACCGAGGCCCAGGTGAGTGGGTCTGGTATGGTGGGAGAGGAGGAGGAAGAATAACCTGAAAGGGAGGTGTAGTCAGGGGCACCTGCAGGTGTGAATTGATGGAGAGTGGCAATCATACATACATCAAGGGCTTCTGGGAGAGGGGGTCAAGTGGACCCTTACAGATTAACAGCCCTGAGGGTCCGATCTCTACCACCTGCCCAGTCAGTCTCCTTCCACACCATTAGGGCCCTCCCCATTCTCAGGGTCTTTCCAGACCTCTGCCTCCCACCCCCATCCCATGTCTCTGTCATCACCATCTCTTGCAAATCTTGCCTCCATATTTTCGTCTGTGCTCCCTTTCTCTGTCTTCTATTCCTACTTCTCTTTATTCATTTCCTTGAGCTTTCTCTGTTCAGGCCCTGGGCCAATTTCTCCCCATTTATCCTTCCCTCTCCTCCCTCCTTACTCTTTTGCCCATGAGCCCTGTGGACCCCCCCCCCCGCTCCGGCCACACGTTGGGGAGAGCCCTTCGTGTCTTTCCTGTCCCTGGGATGTCTCCTCCCCACCCGCCCCCCAAACAGAGCTGCTGCAGTCAGTACTCACGACGCTGGGGCTCCCTCCGCTCAGGCTGCTGCTTCCTCACACCACCCCCCACACACTTTCCGGGGATCTGGGGTCGTTAGTCCTGATCCTCCATCAGGCGCTCACGGAGGTCGGAAAGGTCCGTGCCTGGTGATGCAGGGAAAGTGGGACTGGGGATGCTTCGGCAGAGCAGCAGATCTTCTCGGGCCCTCTGGACACCTTGGCTCTCGCTGCCCCGGCCCCCGAGTCCTGGCTCCGCTCGCTCTGCTCTGCCCGATCAGGTGGCGAGGCTTCAGCTCTCTCCCGCCCCTCTCCCCATCACACTCAGCAGGCGGGGCTGAGAAGAGAGGGAGGGAGGAGAAAGGGAGTGGGGACCCAGAAGAGGGAAGGGAGGAGGGAGAGAGAAGATACTGAGAAGGATGAAAGAAGAGAAGGGGGAGGGGGACAGGCCAACGTCAGGGCAATGGCCTAGAATTTCAGAACTAAACAGTGGGCCAGAGAATGTCAGAACCGGCAGGGACCTCAGAACACAGCACAAAACGAGAGACCTTACAGCACCTATCAGAGCTGACACAGACCTTGGCATACGTAGCATAGGATTTCAGAGCTCTGTGGGGTCTAAGACCCAGGACACAGAGCATGAGGGTGAGGAGGGTCCTTGGAAGGGCCAAAATGAGCAGGGCCTTCCTTGGCAGAACAGAGTCTTCATACTGGGAGAGACTTTGTAACTTCACGCATGGTGTCATGGCTGCCAGAGTCCTCAGAGCTTCATCTTGGGAGATAAGAGTTCAATTCCGATTGCCTGCTATGGGCCATCCCCTTGGCTGCTCTGAGGATGCACCTGGGACTCAAGGCCCAGGCTGCCCTCACAGAGCTTTTGCTCTGTGCAGGGAGGTGCAGGCAGGGAAAGCTGACCAACCCTCCAGAACTCTTCTCCCTGGCTCTGCTGGGTGGGTCACGGCCCTCCTGTAGCTCCCTATCAGGCTCCACCTTCTCCGTGTCTAGAAATAGCCGAGTGCAAGGCAGGAGGAGGTGAGTGTGAAGGATGGCTCAGGCAGCCCGCTGGGGGAAATGGGAGCCCTTTGGAGCCGGGCTTTTAGTGGGAAGATGGGGTGAAGGGAGCTCTACATGAGGCATCAGGGCCTCGAGGAGAGGCCCAGAGTTGACAGAGGACATTGGCCCTCAGTCTCTCTGTGGCTGCCTCTCCTCTGCTCCACCACCTGGGCTTCCTCAGTCCCCATGAGCACCTCATTCACAGCAAGCCTTCCCTCAGTTAGTCATTTCTTATTTATCTTATATGAGATCTGCACAAGTGTGTCTGCTGATTGTTTCTCCATTTAGACGGTGACCTTGAGGGCAGGGACTGTGTTTTACCCTTTGTATCCCCAGCACGTACAGTCCCTGGCATGTGTTGTTAAGATCTCTCCGACTCTTTGTGACCCCCATTTGGGGTTTTCTTGGTAAGTGGTCTGCCATTTCCTCCTCCAGCTCATTTTGCAGTTGAGGAAACTGAGGCAGAGAAGGAGAAGTGACTTCCCCAGGGTCACACAGGAAGTGTCTGAGGCCAAATTTGAACTCAGGTTGATGAATTGCCCTATTTCCAGGTCCAGAGCTCTGTGCACTATCGCGCCACCTAGTGCCCACCTGGTGTATAGTAGGCACTTAATAAATGTTGATTGATTGGAAAGAAAGAAATCCTGGGAAATGAGGCTGGAGAGGCAAAGTGGAAAGACCAGGACTAGCAGGTCAGGCAGTGGAGCGCCATTGAGGGTCTTGAAAGTTGAGCAGGAACAGGAAGTGGTCACACTTGTGCCGTAGAAAGACGGCTCTGTGAAGAAGGGGTCAAAGCAAGGGGCGAGGCTGGAGGCAACAGTCTCCGCTACAGGGAAAGGAACTAAATGAATTAGGTTGTGTTTGTCAAGGATAGGGTGGGTATTGAAGACCTGAAAGGGCCAAGTCAGAGAGGATCCCGAGAGAGGACCACAATCTGGCTGAAGGAGAGAGCTTAGTCCCAGTGTCAATGAAGACAAGACACCAGAGTCCCAGTGTAGAATACCTAAATTGGGAGGAGGGACCTAGAACATAGAACAGGGAATGTTAGGGCTGGGAGGACCCTAGAACATGGAATATGAAGGCTGGGAGGGGCCTTAGCACAGGCAGTACCAGAGCTTTGATTTTAGAGGTTATCTAGCTTATCATGTCATTAGAAATGAGAACTTTGGCCTATAGAAGGGAAGGGCTTTGGTAGAGTAATATTATCTGACCCTCCTGGGGTTCCCTTCCTTCTCTCCTCTACACTTCTCACTTGCAGAAACTGATATAGTCAGATTTTATTAGAGACAGAACACAGGAGCCTGTTCACACACCCTCCTCTAACTCTGATGTCCTGGTGGTCTTACATATAAGGGCTAAGGTCCTTCTGCCTGGATAGCTCCCACCACCCTCTACAAATCTGCGTTATTTAATAGCAACAGGACAGCCCTTTTACTTCTCCCTGATTGGTTCTCTATCCCATTTCCTGAAGCCCTGACCCAGCCAGCCTCTCACATCATGCCCTTTTAGCTAAGAGCCTTGATTCATACTTCCTGAGGAATGGAGACTCAGGAGCTCTGCCCCTGCTTCTTGATGCCTCATAAGGTCTTTAACATATTCCCCATTTTCTCCAGTCTCCCATAAAGAGGTAACCCTTTCTGGAGGCAATTACATGGGCATACCTGGCTGCTAGCACAGGTTCTCAGGTCTGCTTTACTAGGAAAGATAGTTGTTTAAGGGGTCAACAGTCTTTTAAAATTGTGTTCACTAGTTCAAGGGAAAAGTCAGCACCCTGAACTTCAGAGAAAACACAAGCAGAGAAATAAAGATCAACAAAACAGGGCTCTAACTGCCTGAATCAATGATACGCTTTATATACATCCCTGGATGGAGAAAGCCTTTACATCTAAGCATTCAGGGAGCTCTGAACACAGGCCACTCAGAATCTCCACCAGGGAATCACAAGATCCTTCTCATAAGCAAAATACCAACTCAGAGTATTCATACACTTCTCAGAGCCAGAAGGCAACACAACCTTGGGGACTCAGTGCCTAATTAGAAATTAGCAGAAGGTATGAAAGCCTTCCTACAAGCAAGCCTCCCCTCCCCAAGCTTCTGTTAATGGGCTCTACCTGAGACCTATTAATGGATGGGGAAGATCTTAAATCCCATTAACATTACACTCTTTTCCCAATATGCACCAGGCCCCCTAATAGTGGGGTGCACACCATAACAGGCTCTGTCACAGACTGCCTTCCTTTCTCTGCGCTTTCTTGGCGACCCCCTAGCTCTCATGGGTATACTTATGTCTATATTGGTTGTTGTTAAGTTGTGTCTGACTCTTTGTGATACCATTTGGGTTTGTTTGTTTTTTGCAAAGACACTGGAGTGTTTTGCCATCTCCTTTTCCAGCTAATCTTATAGATGAGGAAACTGAGGCAAACAGCGTTAAGGGACTTGCCCAGGTCACACTAGGAAGTATCAGAGACAGTGTTTGAACTCAGGGAATTGAGTCTTCCTGACTCCAGGCCCTCTGCTGGGATGCCACCTAGCTGCCCTCTCTACAGTAATAGCTAGTGTTTCTATATTAAATTAAGGTGTGCAAAGCATTTTCCCTGAGTTTATCTGACCACAACGACGCTCTAAGATAAGTGCTAGTATTAATTCCATTCCATCTTACCAGTGAGAAAACTGAGGCACAGAGTTTGTGACTTGTCCAGGGTCACACAGCTTGTGAATATCTGAGGCTGGTTCTTCTCTCCTTTGATCTAGTTCAGTATAATGAACTGTTCATTGGACATTTCACACTGGACATCCCAGAGGCATCTTCTATTCATCATGTATAAAACAAAACCTACTTTTTCCTCTAAACTCACCCCTCTTCTGAACTTCTTGAATCTGTGCCCCAGTGCCTTGATAAGTTCATGCTTCCCAACCTTATTAGCAGGTGATTGAGTAAATGCAAAGCAGTGTACTCCATCCCTGGTCCCAGATGCCAGGCCCTACATTAGCTTCTCTTTGCCCCCAGCTATCCACCGCAGCCTCCTGCTTCATGAATCTCGCTCATCCCCAAACCATTGGCCATCTCCCCAGGCCATTCCTTTCCCTGGCTACTTCTCCCCTTTAACTCTGCTTCCTTTCCATCTTAGAGTGTAAGCTCCTTGAGGCCAGGGACTGTCTCTTCTTTAATCTTTATATTCTCAGTGCTTCACACAGAGCCTGGCAGGCATGCAACTGCTTCATACACGCTTTGGCACTCACTCATTCAGCTTCTTTATTCTGCTGGTGCCATCTTGGACTCCTTACTCATTCTCATTGGCCCTCCGTGTCCAGCAGTCATCAGATTGGGCTTTTATTACCTGGAACCCCCAGTTGCTCTCCTGCCTCCCATCCTTCCCCACTCCAGGCTGTCCTACACACAGCTACCAAACAAAGTGTGTGCCTGTGGGCCTCACTGCACCATTCCCTTCTCAGTCATCTCTGGTTCCCTTCACCCTTAGGATCAAATGCAAACATTTTGGTTTGGTATTTAAAGCTTTCAGCATCTGACCCCCAACTGTCTGCCTGTCTGGACTTGTTACATGTTGTTCCACTTCATTCTTTCTGCGGGCAGTCCGGCTTGTCTGGCCTCATGCTCCCTCAGGGCACTTCACTTCCTGAACATATTCCTTATTTACCTTAACCTCCTAGATGTCACGGTCCTCTTTGAGAAAGGACAAATGACAGACCACAACTTTGTAGAATTTCTAGTTTTCCTTATGAATGAGCCTCGTCAGCTGCCATTGCCCTCCCCTCCAAAGCCATTTTGGATCTGTTTTGTATAGGCCTGTTTCCATACTTGTGTCTGCCCCATCAGAATGTAATGCCTGGTACACAGTAGGTGCTTAATAAGCACTTGGGAGATTTGGGACAATGGAGGAGCTAGAAATCTGCACACCCTTTGAGCTTGCAATATCACTGCCAGGCTTCTACCCTAAAGAAATCAAAGAAGAGGGAAAGGAACCTATTTGTACAAAAATATTTATAACAGCTCTTTTTGTGGTGTCAAAGAATTGGAAATCCAGGGGATGCCCATTGATTGGGGAATGGCTGAACAAATGGTGTGTGATTGTGACGGAATATACTGTGCTACAAACGATGATGAGCAGGACTCTCAGAAAAACCTGGGAAGACTTAGATGGACTGATGCAAGGTGAAGTGAGCAGAACCAGGAGAGCATTGTACTCAGAAACAGCAATGCTGTAATCATGATCTCCTGTGAAAGACTGTGATCCAAGACAGTTCCAAAGGCCCATGATGAAAATGCCGTCCATCTCCAAAGAGAGAACTGATGAACTCTTAAGTGCAGATCGAAGTCTGATTTTCTCTCTTTATTTTTCTCATGTGTGTGTTTTCTTTTGCAATATGGATAATACAGAAATATGTTTTGCATGACTTCATATGTATAGTTGATATCACACTGCTTGCTTTCTCAAGGGGTGGGGGAGGAACAGGAAGGAGGGACAGAACTTGGAACCTCAAATTTAAAAAAAGAATGTTAAAAATGTTTTAACATAATTGGGAAATATTTAATGAGATAAATAAAAATATGGTTTAAAAGAAAAGTACTTGTGGATTAATTGATACCCTAGTTAGTGATAGTGTGATAATAATGGAATATAAAGATCCCCCTGTATTGGCTTGGTTTTTGGTTTGATTGTGTTAAAACCCAGAACTTGTTAAGTTCCCCCCTGTGGGATGGACTTGTTGACGTGAAAAGAGAGTCCTGGACTGGGAGGAGCTGGTGATGTAGATTTGGAGAGAGGCAGAAGAACTTTTTGGAAGCACCCTCCTGGAGGCAGAGAGAGACTGAGAGGATTGCTGGTGGCCACTTTGAATTGCCCTGGACTTTTGAGACCTGCCCCTGGAGCTGCCAAGGACTGAGGAGACATGGCTGTTTTGCTGGTACTTTGTCTGTCTGTTTTGATGTTGTTTTGCCATATTTGTCCACTGGTGAAGGACAGTGCTGTTGTTGAAGAAGTCCTGGAACCTGGCTGTTGGCTAAGAGCTCCTGAGACTGTCCTGCAGACAGAGTGAATACTGTCCACTGGTGAGGGACAGTGCTGTTGTTGCAGGGGTCTGGAGACTGTCCTGCAGACAGAATGAATACTGTCCACTGGTGAAGGACAGTGCTGTTGTTGCAGGGGTCTGGGAACCTTTCTGTTGGTCCAGAAGCCCTGAAGAAGGATTTTCTTGTTGTATGTTTACAGAAATCCTGGGAGAGGGTTTTGCTAATGTTTTCAGGGGTTCTAGGATTGTTCTGCTGACAGAGGATGAATTAATGAAGACACTGGCAATGTATCTTGTGGCCTTGCTGAGCTTTGTCTCCCCAGGAACAAAGATTGCTGAGAACTTGCCTCTGTCAAGATGAAGAAAAGACCTCCATTTGGGTATTAAGTGCTGTGCTTAAACTTGTTGTAACTCTGGGGTAGATTCAATTGTGATCCAGGGGTGGGGAACTTTTGACCTTTTTGTGTTCTATGGTTGAACAAGTGAATGTACTTTACTTATGATTGGAAACTAATCTCCATTTGAGAAGAGGGGATTTGTGATGGACTAAATGAAGGTACAGCCTAGGGGTGGAGTAGTATTTAGAACTGGGACTTTGTAATTGATTGAATGAATGGAAGGTCCTGGGGTGGGGTAGTCCTTGGAGATTATTTAATCACACTTAGTAAATGCTGTATTTGGAATGATGTCATGTTTTGATCGTCTCTGTTCTTGATTTGTCACTGAATAAAATGGAGAGCAGCTATGCTGGTATTTTGAACCTTGGGAAGTTGCCTTTGCTTGGCATTACATTACAGAGTGATGGCTGATTTGAGCATGATTCAAGGTTCTTGAAATGGAGACCAGGGGAGTGGGAAGAAGGAAAAGGGATGCACTTGGTGGGAATGTGGTGAAGCATTGAGCAGGCTTTCCTGAAATACTGTTTTGGGAAAGTGGGCCCTGGCTGAAGTTCCTCCAGTGTGGTTTCTGGTGAGGGCCTTGGAGGTAGTTGGTGAGAAGGGTGTGGAGTGGGTGGCCCATCATTGCCATCTTCTCCATCAGGATCCTCGTGTTTGAATAAAGCACTTTCTTCACACTCTTTAATGCTATCACTTCTGGTCCAGATTGTGCCCATTTTACAGAGGAGGGGACTGAGGCTACTAGAAGCTCTGGGCAGTGCAGGCCTCATCACCTCTCTGCATCCTTCCCAAAGCTGTCAGGTGCTCTGCTCCTATTCTAGACATCACAGAAAAACTCAGATTCTTCCCAAACAGCTTCATCTCCAAACCCAAGCTTCTCCTCTTCATCTTTCTCTGCTGGAGCTGGAGCATGATTTTGGTCCTGGAAGAAGTGTGTAGCCTGAATCCTTGATCCTGGCCCTGCTTCCCCACCTTCAACCCTAATAGTGCTGGTCTTAGGGGGCTGTTTCCCAGACCTCACCTTTGTCCTCTTGGCAAAGAGACCCTATGGTTTTTGAGAGCAGCTAGGCCCTTCCAGAAAATTTATTGACCCAAATTTGGGGATAGCTGCCCTTCAGTGGCTGGCACAGTCCCTGTCTTTATCAGTATTTCCCTCCCACCCTGCCTAGTATGGGCAGAGAGCCTGGAACCAGAGGCTGGGCACAGAGCTGAGTGTACTGAAGGCTCTGAGATGGGGGCCATGCCCCCAGATGTGCCCAATCAAGAGTAGAATTCCGTGAGGGCTCTTGTTAGGATCAAAGAGGAATTACCAGGGAAAAGAAAACGATGTGAAGTTCTTGAGTTTCCTTCACATCCCAGTCTCTGGCATCTGTCTCCCTCCCCCCTCCCCATCCCCAGTCTATTTCCAGGCCTCAGTTTCTCCAGCCCTAGGCTGTATATTTTGCTCCTACTATCTGGACTCCCAGGGAGGCTCAGGTTACTCGGAGCTGGGACAAATCTTCAAGAAAGGAACCGGTTATGCCTGAGCTCCACTTGATAACAAGGGAGGGGCCCAGGATCAACTCCCTGCCTGTCTCCCTTAGGTCTGGCTTCTCTCCTTCCTGCCTCCCCTCCTAGCCTTTGGAATCTCAGTCCTGAGAAATGCCCCCAGAGGGGAAAGCACTACCTAGGGGAGGAGAGCATGGGATTCCGAGATGCAAGACAGCTCCAAGATGATCCAGCCAAAACCTCTCCTTTTACAGATGAGGAAACTGAGGGCAAGGTGATAGAGAGCATGAAGGGCAAAGCACATGTTCCAAGACTAGTCCTGGGACCACAACTTCAGCACTCTTCCCTTTGCACTGGCCTTCACAGTCAGGAGGGAAGAAGCTAGAGGCAATGGCTTCTCATGAGCCATTTTTGGAGGGAGCCAGAGCTAGGCGTATACAGAATCATGGGGAATGCCTCCTGGGACTAAGTCTCCCTCTCAGATGGCTCCCACTGAAGTGTGGTACAGTAGGGAAAGCCTTGGGTCCGGATTCTGATCTTGCCCCTGCCATGTTGGTAGAACCTTGTCGGTGACCTCACCTCTCTGACCTCACTTTCCCCATCTGTAAAAGTGAGGGGCTTGGACTAGACTATGGCTGAAGTCTCCATTAGCTTTCACTGCTGTCATCTAGATAAGCCAGTGTCTGCTATGTGGGGGACCAGAGCTGGGAATGAAGACTTGCAGGAACAGAGAGAAGAGAAGGGGCATTGTTCAGAGGGCCATCTCGGGCAAGGCATGGGTGGGGCTGGGCCAGGGCAGGCCAGAATAGAGCTGGTCTCAGTGTCCATGCCTCACCTCTCTCCCTGGAGGGTCTGGCTTCGGCCCTATCTCCTTTCAGCTCTTGAATGTGCCTGGCCCAGGAAGAGTGGGGCGGGCTCAGACAGCTCCCCACAGACAGTCAAGAGTAGTGTTATCCTGAATCAACTCTTCCCACCCTCCCCCCTGCTGCTGGCCTTGGGAAGTTCTCCACTTCCCAGTCTCCAGGGACCCAGGAGTCCTGCCTTCTTACCTCAAGGAGTCTGGCAGCCTGGTGTGGGGAGACACTGTGCTGCCAGCAGGACTTGGAGAAAGTCACTGCTTCTCTCTGGCTTCAGTTTGCTTCTCTGTTTGATAAGAATAGACATTTCTGGAGTGTCATAAGGTTTGAAAAGCAGGTCATATGTGTGAGCTCATTTGCTATGGTCTATGCAGGTGGCATGAGAATGCCTGAGCAGCAGTGATGTGCCCCAAGGTCTCGCAGCTAGTGTTGGAAGGCAGCACCCTCCCTTGTCCTTCCCTCTTCCCTTCCCTTCCCTTCCCTCCCTCCCTCCCTCCCTCCTTTCCTTCCTTCTTTCCTTCTTTCCTTCCTTCCTTCCTTCCTTCCTTCCTTCCTTCCTTCCTTCCTTCCTCCTTTCCATAACCTGGGCTAGTCCCTGCATGCCCAGTTCAACCAATGGAGTTGCCCTCGAGGAGACTTTGGAGCAAGTTCAGTTCAGTGGGCCTGGGGACCTTTGTTTCTGCAGGTGGCCAAAGGGAGGGGGGTCAAATCCTGGTGACAGAGCCAGGATTGCAGGGGAAGCCCCAAGAAGCATCCAGTGTGAGGAGGGCTTGCTCTCAAACCCCAGCCTCCTCTCTGTTATGTCTGTGTAAAAGCTTATTTGTCGGTGGCTAATCAGTCAGCACTGAGCGCCTGCTTCCTGCCGGGCCCTGGGCTCGGTGCTGCCTAACGATGGACACTGGACACGTGGAGAGCTGGAAGGCAGTTCTGGGCCCTGGTCTGCTCCCTTGCACTAGACGCATGCTGGACAGAGCCCTCGTGCACACTGCACTACCATATCCTGCCAGGAGGGGCCGCTATTAATCACATTTACAGAGGAGAACACAGGCAATCCAGGGTGAAGTGACTTGCCCAGGGTCACACGGGAGGTGATGGACTAGGCTGATTCGAACCTGCCTCCAGGCCCCCACCGACCATGGGTCTCGGTGTCTTCATCTGTCTAGCTCTAGTTCTAGGGTCCTATGACGCTGGCTGGTGGCCTGTGTGACACTGCACATTCCTGGCCCCCCACTTCTCTGAGGAAAGGAGATGGGACAGCCCAGTTCTTGTCCAGGGTTACAGCTGGTCACTCCGGCGCGCTCCATAGCCCTGCCACGCTGTTTACGGGCCACACATAAATTCTCGCTTAGGCCTCTCGGGGCGTAGCCGGACCTGGATGCCCGGCATGGGGGAGCAGCGCTCTCTGCCTCCCTCCTGCTCCGCGGTCTGCAGGACTACAATCTCTCTTGAGAACGGAGGGCAGGGAAACTACATTTCCCATGGGGCAGCGGGGCCGCTTCTTGGCAGAGCCTGATCTAAGGGCGGGTCAGAGATGTCCGTCTTCTCCCCTGGTTTCCGATCCACAGCTCCTAGAAGGCTCAGCCACCAACCAGACGCCTTGGCGCATGCGCCTAGCGAGGTTCCAGGTGACGCCAGACTACGCTTCCCGGCGTCCTCCACGAAATCGCCCTCCCCCTCTGCATTTCTATTGGCTGCCCGGATCCCATAGGCCCGGCTCCGATAGGTGGTCGCCGGAAGTTCCGGGAGGCCGTGGCTCTTCAGTCCCCTGGGCCGCGCGCCTTCTCGCCGCTAAGATGGCGGCGGAGCATCCCGAGCCGCCTAAAGGTGAGCTTCAGCTGCCGCTGCCGCCGCCCCCGCCGCCGCCGCCGCCGCCGCCGCCGGCCCCTTACGGCGCCTGGGCCGCGCCCGAGCTGCAGGCCAAGCTGGCAGAGATTGGAGCCCCGATCCAAGGTGAGCTTTTTGCGCCGCCCCCGCCGACGCTGAGGCCCGCGAGGCTCGCGAGGAGGCCCGGGGCCCTCGGGGAGCGGGCAGCGCCGGGGGCTGAGGATGCCTGGCCGGTCCCGAGGGCCGGAGGGAGCCGGGAACGTCTGGGAAAGGCGGGCCCCGCCCCCAGGCCCGGGGTCGGGGGGCGCTCCCCTCTGGGGGCCAACTTCAGGGAGAATTCAGTTAAACGCTCGGTGAGGGCCAGGGCCCAAGGCCGGAGCGCCAGAGCGTCCTGGTCCCGAGGCACCGGTGCTGTCCCTCCGACCCTCGACCCCCCCCCCCCGCGTGTGCGTGTGTGCGCGCGTGTGCGCGGTGCGGTTCACGCGCTGAGGCTGTGTGACAGAGCGCGGGAGACCCCCGGGCTGCCCCTCTGGCGGCGACTGCCTGCTCCCCGATGACGCGGCCCTTCCCAAACAGGCGGGGGCAGTCACAAGAATGTTCACCGGTGGGACGTGGGGGGAACAGCTGGCCACCGGCTCCGAGGAGAGGCGGGCGGGCCTGGGGCAGGGGTCTTAGAAGGACGGCCGCCACCTCACTTTGGACAGGGGCCCAGGAGAACCAGAGCATAGCAGGAGCCTGAGCTCAAAGCCAGGAGGCCCGTGTGGGGAGAGTGGAGAGCTGCCCCGGAGCTGCCTGTGCGGTGGGCTCCAGGACAGCGACGCTCAGAGCTGGGCTGCTTGGCGCTTCTAATCCCTGATGAGGCTCAGGGCAGAGGCGGGGGGTGACATTGCTGGAAGGAAGAGCCAGGCTGCTGAATGACAAGGTCTAGAAAGATCATGGCGAGCCAGAGCATTGGACTGAATGTGACGGGATGACATTCAGCGGAGATAAGTGATTTTATGGTTTTACATAGCCCTGGGTTCAGAAAAGCAGCTGCACCCAGACTGGATGAGAAAAACATGAAGAGGGGCCTTGGGGCTCTGATGGATTAGCTGGGCCATGCGGCGGCCCAGGGGAGCCAGCGTGACTCTGGGTCTTAGTGAGAGAAGCCCCGCTCTAGGGGTGGGCTGAGGAGGGGCCCTGCTTGCTGGGCTCGGTCTCGGTCAGGCTGGAGGAGAGATGGGATTCACTTTGGGGGGCCCAGCTGGAGAGTGTGCAGAGGAGGGCAGTGAGGAAGGGGAAGATCTTTGAGTCTATGCATGTAAAGTCTGTTTGAAGAAATTGAGAAGAGAAGCTGAGGGTAGGGGGATTTGTCCTCAGATATTGGGAGTGGGGTCATTGGGGAAGGATTATTAGACTTCTTGCCTTTCACCCCAGAGACAGAACTTCCGAAGGTTCAAGAAGCGAGTTTAGACTTGATGTGGAAGGCGCTGATTTGATTGTTAACTGGTGGAATCTGCCTCATCCGAGGTAGCACAGAGGCTGCAACAAGTGGAACATTCTTATTGGGGAGGTTCTAGTGCCTGTGGGCCACACGTTGCCCTCCAGGTCCTCAAGTGCAACCCAGACCTCACAGAACAGTTCTTCTTGAGTCTGGGATGGACTGGTAGCCATGGGTGTGGCCACTGAGGTCCATTCTCTTTGTCTGGATTTCCTCATGAGTAGCATGGGCTACTGAGATCCTCTTCAGGTCTGTGATTCAGAGTGGGCTGGGAGGGTGGTCAGGCCCAAGGTAGGGAGCCGTCAAGCAAAGGGAAAATTCAAGCAATGTGCTAGGAAACTCCAGGGAGAGGAAGAGCCCCTTTAGCCATTGACCCCAGCAAGGCTCCATGGGGGAACCTTAACTGAGGTCTGAAGGAAGATCAGGACTTTGCAAGGTCCAGATGCAAAGGCCTGGAGGCTGGAGATGGTAGGTCAGGTTGAAGAGATCACCAGTCATCAGTTTCATTGCAAGTGGTCCCAGAGCATCACTGAGCTGTCCTTCCTCAGGGCCTCCAAGAACACTTTGCCTCATCTCTTCTTTGTACTTACCCTGTGCTGTTACCTGAGTATATTTGGTATCTCCCCTCCCCCCTTTACTGTAATGAAAGCTCTTTGAGAGCAGTAGCAGTCTTTCTAAAATCTCTATTTCTGGGCTTCCGTTGTTGCTGTACACAAAAGATTGTTTAATATATATATTTTTATTTAAATTGACCCATTCTTCTTCTCTTCTTCCCATGGCCCCTCAGGAAGCCGAGAGGAGCTGGTGGAGAGACTGCAGACCTATACCCGGCAGGTCAGTGGTGGGCCTGGGGGTGGTGGGATGGATATTTTGGACCCAGGGAGTACCACTGGGAAGGTCAGTTTGGAGCTGCCGTGGCCTGATCTGGCTTTCTCTGGCCTCTTCCTTTCTCCCTCCACCCAAGACGGGCATTGTGCTGAATCGACCAGTTTTGAGAGGTGAAGATGGAGACAAAACCGCTCCCCCTCCCCCCATGGCAGCACAGGTGAGTCTGGAGAGAAGCTCCTGGGGCTGAGGACAGAGCCTTGGGCTGTGGTCCTGCTTAGACAGGGCTGGGGAGGAGGCAGAGGGTAGAGGTGGGAAGAAAGCTCCCTGAGGAGCAGGAGGTGAGCTGCAGACAATGGTTGGGTGATGGCAGGATGGGAAGGAACCTGAAGTGTCCTTGCATCCATCCCCCAGATTTTGTGGTTGAAAACTCAGGCCCAGACAGTTCCCAGTAGAACTGACTTCCCTAAAGCTGCCCAGATATTCAGTTCAGTTGAAAATACTTTGCTTGATGACCCCAGAGAGGGGAGGATTCAAAGAGGGAAATGGCCAGTCCTTCTCCAACACCACATGGGGTCTTGTGACTTTGGAGTCCAAGGACTCCATTATGTATTGTTTTCCTGGGTAAGTCATGGTTTCCACCCCTGTCACCGAGGGAACTAGATTCGGTTTTACTTAGACTCTGTTGGGGGTTTGTGAAACTGAGACACAGATAATTGTAGTAAGAATTAAAAAGTCTCTCCGTGTGTGGAAGTGGTCAGAGTGGCAGGAGAGACTCATGGAGAAGACTCTCTGCTGGGCAGAATCGGAAGCTGAGTCTGCTGCAGGCAACACCGTGGAGGCCACTCTCTCCAGAGTGCCCAGTGATCTTGTAATGGCCAGATCTGACTTGATGGCCTTTCCTCAGTTCTCCTCCTGCCTGGCCTCTACAGAATTTGACCCAGCTGAGTTTTTCTTTCCCAGGGATTTGTGGCCTGGCCCTTTCCGAGTTTTCTTCCCTTTGACACTTTTGGTTTCCATCTCTATGAGGTGACTCCTAGATCCCTGGGCCAGGATTAGGGCCAGCCTCGCTCCTGACCTTTGGTCCCAGAGCACAGAGGCAGCAGGCTTCTCCCCTCCTCTTCCCAATGGCCTATGTCTAGTTGGTATCATTTTGTTTTTATATATTGGGATGTTTAGGAGAATTCCAGCCTCTTGAATGGGTTCTGTGACCTCAGTGCCTAATGAATAGGCACTTACTAATTTTTGTGTTTGATTGTGGGTGAATGGAGCCAGATCATAGAGGGCCTTGAATGCCAGACTAAGGACTTGGTTGTTTCATTTTCCTAACCTTCAATGTGCTGCCTAATAAGTGTGAAGGACTATTATTATTCTGTAATAATAGGGAGCCATGAAGGGCTTTGAAGGGAGAATCTTGTGAGCTGGCCCTTATAAGTCATAGTGTTTCTTAATATTTCAGTACAGGACAGACTGATGTTTTTCTTAGTTTTTTTGTTTATTTGTTTTGCTTTTTGGAGGGGGGAAAGCACGGCAGTTGGGGTTAAGTGATTTGCACAAGGTCACATGGCTTGTAAGTGTTAAGTGTTTGAGGCTGAATTTGAACTCAGGTCCTCCTGACTCCAGAGCCAGTGCTCTATTCACTGTGCCACCTAGTCGCCCCCGATGTTTTTCTTAGGCTCCACTGATGTCAGTGGCCATGTCATCTCTGTGACTTGGGTGGACTTCACAAGGGACTGAGAAAAGTCTAAGCCTTTCAGCACAGGGCTTCTTCAGGCAGGCAGCCTGTGGTCCCTGGCGGGCCCCAGGCCTTTCCAGATTGAAGGTACTTCCTGGGGCTTGGATCTGCTGATGGAGTCCTTAAAAACTGGGGTCCCTACCTGTGGGGTGTGTGTGTGTGTGTGTGTGTGTGTGTGTGTGTGTGTGTGTGTGTG
>NW_027187322.1:2972832-2993061 GCF_028583685.1 Petaurus breviceps papuanus
TGTGTGTGTGTGTGTGTGTGTGTGTGTGTGTGTGTGTGTGTGTGTGTTGGACTGCTTCAGGAAGGGGCCTTAGGAGAACACAGGCCCCTCCAGAGACAGACATGACTTGTCCAAAGTCACACAGGCAGTAACAGAGTCTAGAACAGATGCTCTGATGACCCACCTTGCTTAGTCCACAACGGTCTGGGTCACTTCACAGTCATTTTCAAAATGGTTGCTTGTGCCAGACTCTGTGCCCAGCCCTAGGGAGAAAAAAAAAGGCAAAATCATAAAAATGGTCCTTGGCCTTAAAGCCTGGATCTCTTGATGAGGGACAGGGGTAGCATTTGATAAAGAGGAGGGGGCAGCCTTTGTAGGAAGGGCTCTAGGCCTTGGGGATGCCCGGCTGGTGCCAAGATCAGGAGATGAGGGCAGGGGAATGTTCCATGGAGGGGCCAACCAGGGGGCTGTTCTCCCAGAAAGGCTGAGAGGAAGGGATGGGTCAGGGATCAGAGGGGCCAGGCTGCTCCCAGCAGAAGCTAGACATGACCGGACAGACTCTTGTACTCTTTCCCTTGCTTGGAGGATGAAGAGGGAAACAAGTGAGGCCAGGATGTGGTTGGTGTCATCCAGGGGAGAGTGGGGTGAAGGGGACACAACTGACTCACCGGAAGGTTGGCTCGAGGGGATTCACTTTTGGGGCCTTATCTTCCTGGGGCCTCGAAGTCCTGCCAGCTGTACCAGTGGGTGCAGTCATCTCACCCAGGGCTTCAGTGGTTACTGACCTGACCTCTCAGCCAGAATCAGAGCCCACCACATCATCCAGGCCCCCTGTCTGGGAGTCCTCATTCTGCTCTGCCACCCTGACCTTGGCTTGGGCCTCCTTCAGATGAGAGTGGATGGCTCTGTACCTGGGCCACATGTGGGCCACGGCCTCCTGCTTGGGTGGCAGTGATGGAGATCCCTCATGCTAAGCTGGGCTTGACAGCAGGGTACAGAGCGGCCTGGCCTTCCAGTCTGCTTGTGACACTGCCTCCTGTTTCCTCTGAGCCTCCGTTTCCCAAGGTGTCTGGTAGGACTAGGAATGCTCATGTTCTGCCTCCCAGGGTTGGGACTCTTCAGGTGTTTCAGGAATGGGCCATTCCTGAACTTGGGCCCAGAAGCTCTCAATGCGCTCAGACCTTACTGAGGACCTTCCCTCCGGTTATGTCTTTTATGTTTTCCGTATTTAAGAATAAAGTGTCTTATGATGCTGGTGAGCACAAGCTTGACTTGCCAGGTCCCCTGCAGAGCCTTGGAACCTCCCAGGGGCACACTCCAGCTCACTCGGTGTCTTTTTCTTCTGTAGCTCTCTGGAATCCCTCTGCCTCCTCCGCCTATGGGACTCCCCCCACTGCAGCCTCCACCGCCACCACCACCTCCGCCACCACCAGGTCTGGGACTTGGTTTCCCCATGGGAGTAGGACCACACCCACCAAATTTGGGGCCCCCACCCCCTCTTCGGGTAGGTGACCCCGTGGCCCTGTCAGAGGAGGAGCGGCTGAAGCTGGCCCAGCAGCAGGCTGCCTTGCTAATGCAGCAGGAGGCCAAGAAGGTGCGGGACAAGCAGGTGGGCCTGAGAGGAGGGCGGGGTGAGGGCCAGGAAGGTGCCCTGGGGAGCAAGAGTGTGGAATGCCCCTCCTTGAAGGAGCTCTGGCTCCACGTGACCTTGTCAGCCAGGGTCACATGCTCACTGCTGGGCGGTCAAGCCGGGCAGGGGCCATGTGACGCGCTCCCCCGAGGGGAGGCAGAAGACAGTCCTGGGACAGAGCCTGGACTTGAGGCCCAGGGGAGCTTGTACTGCTTGTGCTCCGTAACACTAGTGTTAGAATGAAGAAGTAGGGCTGCTAGTGGCTGTGTGCAAATGTGTATGTTTTTAATGTCATTTAAATTTAACTTTTTCAATTAGTAAGGATTTGTTTTTCTCCCTCTTGCTTGTCTTCATTGAAAAATAAAAGGGAAACACAACCCTCATAGAAAATAGAGATAGTACAGCCAAACAGATTTCTACCTTGTCTGTCCAAGGACGAGTGTCCATCACCCCTCTGTCAGTGAGTGAGGGATGCGGCCTATTGTCAGTCCTCTGGAATTGAGATCGGTCACTGCATTGGTCTGCCTTCTGTGTTTTTGTTTAATGTATTTTTGCTTAATGGGAAGATCTTTCCCAACCATTAATAGGCCCATGTGACCTGCTTAAGTCACTTGGAAGCCTAAATCACTTGAGTCCAAGTCAAATAAAGCCTGTGTTGGGAGGAGTTTGCTGAACAGGGGGGAACAGGAAGGATGGAGGAGAACTGAGAGGAAGTCAGTCCAAGCTGTTGGGGGATGGTGGTGCCCTTGCATATGTTACTGTGTATAGATTTCTTTGTTACTATGATGGATTTGACTTTCTGGTGTGTGGATAAATGTTTTGGTTCTGTCTTCCATGTGGAGAGTCTGTTATATTTTGCAATTCAGAAATATGCTGGCATATAGTCCCCATAGGTGCTGTGAATATTGCATTGGCACTACACGTTCTTAAAGCATTGTGATACTTTCCTCCTTTAGGCAGCTGTGTTACTGGAACAGGAACGGCAAGAGATGGCCAAGATGGGTTCCACAGTCCCTCGACCCTCTCAAGACATGGGCCCCATTGGGGCTCGGCCTCCAATGGCTCCTCGAGGTAAGACCTTTGGATAGAGAAGATTTTGGGAAGTGGGGATGAAGTACAAATATTTCTCTAGAAATATCTGGGCTATTTTTTTTTCTTCTGACATTGAATTCCTTCAGTTGCAGCTCCTGTAGGGCCCCCACCCCCTGGTGTCCCCATTGGGGCTCCAGGCCCCCGTCCTCGGGGCCCCCCTCCTCCTCCAGGAGAAGAAAACAGAGAGGTAAGATTGGGAGCCTCTGGTGCATGAGGAGAACACTGGCCACTTTGGTGGCTGATTCCAGGGGGTCTCGGAAGCTGGAGCTTGCTTAACGAATAAGAGACTATTGCCTCAGCTGGGAGATCATTTTTCAGGAAGAGCATTCTCTTTCTCTTTTTATCTCCTATTATTATTATGAACCTTGGGTGAGTTGAAGGAACTGGGCATATTTAGCTTTACAAGAGGGTTAGGGAAGACACGATGGCTGTTTTAAAGTATGTGAGAGTATGTGAAAGGCTTTCATGAGGAAGACACTTTAGCCTCCTTTTATTTAGCCTCAGAGAGAGAACCTGGGAGCAGTGGATGAAAATCGTAGAGAGGCAGGTTGTGGATTGAGTTAAGGGGAAAACTGGCCAAGAGGTATAGCTTGCCAAAGACATTTCGGGCCATCTTAGAAGGTAGTGAGCTCTCTGTCACTGGTGGTGTCCAGGCAGAGGTTGGAATGGCTGCTTGTCAGGAGTAGCAGAGCCTGGATTCCTGGTTGGGCTCAGTGACCTCTGAGAGTTCTTCTAAAACCAGTGTCGGTGAGGCATGGGACATCATGGCCCGACATGAGACAACAAGCCCAAATGCAGTCAAGACTCCCAAATAAAATAGAATAGTCCATTCAGTTCAGTAAACGTTTGTTGAGCACCTGCTCTGTGCTAGGCACACTGTTTGTTGTTAAGGAAGAATGAGGACACAAGTTAGATGATAGTGAATAAGGCCAGATGAATGAAAAGAAGGGGCTGGGGTTTGGAGGAGGCAAGTGTCAGATTGTCTCCTTCTGTTACACGACTAGTTGAGTGACCCTGGGCAAGATTATCTTCATCTGTAAAGGAGGTAACATCAGTAGGATTTGTGTCACAGTGTTTTTGGGGAGCTGCCAGGGACAAGAGGATGAGCTTTGTAAACTTGAAAGTGCTGGCTTAACATCAGGATTCTGAGGGAGGGTTCCCTTGGCACAGTCTGAGATTTGGAAGGGCCTTCACATGCTGGCCAGTCCAACCTAGGACAGAGCAGCATTTGTGGGTCTGAGATTTTCTTGATTCTCCAAGCCTGATGGTACCAAAGGGATACTTGATAGGTATAAGGTCACCGTGATCACTCCTTCTTACCAAGTGTCTTTGGCAGACGGATGACCCCAGTGTGGGGCCCAAGATCCCCCAGGCCTTGGAGAAGATCCTGCAGCTGAAGGAGATTCGACAGGAAGAGCTGACATCAGTGCATGGTGAGTGTTAGAAGCTGAGGGGATCTCCCAGACACCTTTTCCCATCCTCTCCTAGACAGGAGAGGAGCAAACTGGTATTTTAGAACTGTCTTTTCTTGCAAGGTCTTAAAGTAATAGAATTTCAGAGATGGGACCTTTGTCATCAGGCTGTTTAGTGCTTCACAACTGAGACTGGTCCCAGAGAGGGCCTGTAGGCGGGGAGGGGCCAATGTATTGGCCAGCACTCCTGCTGCTAGCCTGCTATGGGGATTACAATAGTCCAGCCTACAATCAGAGACTGAGGCTGAGCTCCAGCCAGTGGCACTTTATTAAAGGGTCCATGGTCCCCTCTGAAGAAGTGGACTCATATCTTCCTCCTCATCTGAAATGTCCCCTCCTTCCATGGCCCTGTTTTCATAGGGTTAGATATCCAGACATTCAGAACAGCTCAGCCACATGCAGGATAATTCCATTGGTTGCCATATGATGCATAGGTTGAGATAAGCAAAGACCATCTGTCAGCAGGGCCACGAGCTGGGTGAAGTGAGGAGTGTCACCACTGACTAGGTTGTCTAAGACCGTGCTAGACCTCTCTAGATTTTCAGAATACGTGGGGGGCTTCCTGGGTAGCTGAGTCACCTCTGTTGTACTGGGCTTGGTCACCACAATAAGGAAAAACGAGGCTAGAAGGCCTTTGGTTAGCTTCCTATGCTTAAGCAAGTGATGTTACAATCTGCAGCTCACAGCTCTGGGGCCTGAAAACAGGATTTATAAGCACTCCCCCTGTAGAATCATATCAGATTGGTTGCTGTTGATTGGAATAGAGTAGGGGTCCTCAAGGAATCACCTTTCTCCACCCTTCGATTCACAGAAAGACCTCACTCTTTCTTTGCATTGTTACAGTCTAAATGGGTGGAGGGCAGTCCTCCAGGGGCGCAAAGCCTACATGTATTCGAGAAAAGGACATGGGCACAATTTTTGGCATACTGATTATGTTGCATTTGACTAAACAGTAACTCATGATACACTAAATACACAGTAAATGTCTGTGGTGACTCACTGGCCAAGAATCATGAGGGACAGGCACCTCCTAGCAAAGCATCCTACAAGTCAGGAAAATTGGGGGCTTGTAGGGCATTGTCTGCCCTACACACAGGTTCTGGGCGGCTTGCGTTTATGAGAGTAGTTCAGTCAGTTTTGACAAAACAGCCACCCTGTTACAGTGATAGGAGGCAGCGTCCTGTAGACAGCGAGGGCGGGGGGAATGAGGAACAGAGGAGTTATCGGTCCTCATTGTCAGTGGTGGAGACTGGAAAGGCTTGGGGACATTTGTGCAGAGGAGGAGGCCGAAGGTCCCACCTTGTACACTTGGCCAGCGTCTGACGCAGTCCTCGGTCCTCTGGAGAGTGCTCCTTTTAGGGATGCTGGAATGAAGGGACTGCAGAGCACTTTCTACTGAATGTGCTTCTCCGCTTCAGCTCCTCTACAGAGATACCCTTCTCTGTTCAACATGCCTGACTTAATAGATCTGAACACAATTCTAATTTGTTATGACAGTAACCAGGTCAGGTAGTGAGAACCAGCTCAAACCTTAATGACACCAATATGAACATCACCAGACCAGGGAATTTACATTTTTAGTTGGCAAATTCAAATAACAATTGAAAAGTTCGGAACCCAGATTTTACATGGGGTATATATAATTATCTAATCTTGTTACAACTATTTATTAAAACCAAATGAAACATTTTTACTCAAGCGATTTTCCTTTCTAGCTGTTTTCTTTTAGCTGCTCACTCCTCCCCTAGGCGGGTGAGATTTTGCTGGGAAATTCTTAATGAACACTTTTGGTTTTTTAGAAGATGATGATCCCTGATATGCAACTGAATTCATTTCAGATTTGCCAAATTATTGTAATTGTAAGAAAAAATTCTGGGATGGGATGTATAAATGCACTGAGTAGTCAGTTTCAAGATAGTGCAGATAGAATAAGTTATTTACAATGAATCGTTTGCCTCTCGAGACATGTTCAACATTCAGATGGTAATAATAAACCCAAATAAAATTGGCTTTTCCCATTTAGGTAATACAAGATAGTCCAACATTCTTTTCTTCAAACTGAAACTGAAGATGTTTCTGCTTTAGGCTTAATAGAGCAACAATTTGGTCCCATGACCCCCAGTTATTCTCACGTTGATTTCAGGAAGGCCTATAATTCTAGGCTAAAGAACTCACATCTTATCTCCAGGATTAATCTCTGACACTTCAGAGAATTTTAATTATTGCGTCATGAGGGCCTGAATTGGAAAATGAGTCTTTGTCTCTCTTAATATTATTAGATAGAAGTTTCAAATAATTATTACATGTAAAATTTTTATTTTGTGTTCTTTGCTTTTTGGAGGGGGGAGGGCAGGGCAATTGGGGTTAAGTGACTTGCTGTATCAGCAATGCCATATTCACAATGCCTATGGAGATTACAGATATGCTGATATAATTATCCATCACAAAATACATCATGCTTGCCATATGGGGGAATGAACTAGAAAATTTATTAAGATATCAAAAGACTGAGTCCCAAAACCATAAAGTGAAAGCCATCAGAGTAGTTATGACATTGGCACAGGTAGATAAAGTAGAAAGCACCCACATTTTCAAGCCTTTAAAACAGAACAGGCTACCTCAGGCAAAGGTCCTCCTCTCCCCACTCACAGCTACCACCCAGCGTCCGGGAAGCGCGCTCCCAGCAGCTCCGGCCCCTGGCAGTCCTCAGCAGGAGTCCTTAGCAGAAATTCTGGCTAACTCAAAAAGGGCTTCGCACTGCCGCTGCCTCTGCTGCTGCTGCCGCCGTCGCCACCACCGCCAGCCACCGCAGGAACTCTAGTTTGGCTTCCGCTTCCTCTTGCTCCGCCCCTTCCTGCTACGTCAGCAAGTCCAATGGGGCATGGAAGATCTTTAAATCCCATAACCCTTACACTTGTCCAGGGTCTCATGGCTAGTAAGTGTTAAGTGTCTGAGGCCAGAATTGAACAGAGGTCCTCCTGACTCCAAGGCCGGCACTCTATTCACTGTGCCACCTAGCTGCCCCGCATGTAAAATTCTTAATTCAGTTTTGAAGATTGTGTCACATCTCCTACTAATCACATTATGATGTAAGAATATTATAAGGTGATCTCTAATTCAAAATGATCCCTCAGTAGCATCTGTTACCTAGTCAGAAAATTACCAACAGGGTTCTTCTTTTATACTTTTCCTTATTAATGGAATTTTCTGTGTGAGGAGAAGGGCAGGGACACAGCAGCATTAGTTCTGTTTGATTTCTTTTTTGCTTTTTGGAGGGGGGAGGGCAGGGCAATGAATTGACTTGCCCAAGGTCACACGGCTAGTAAGTGTTATGTGTCTGAGGTCGGATTTGAACTCGGGTCCTCCTGACTCCAGGGCCAGCTCTCTATTCACTTTGCCACCTAGCTGCCCCTGTTTGATTTCAGGTATGAGTCATAGGCAGCCAGTTGTATGACAGCATGTCCCAGTCAGGCTCAGAATTGATCAGGTGGGAAAATGTCTCATTTGCCAAGATGGGGATAGGTCAAGAGAATTGAACCTTCACCTTTTCAGTCATTCTCTCAACTTCCCCAGGGACAGACATCCACTTATGGTGGTCCTCAGACTGTAGGGGCACATGGCATTTCTCTTGAATGGTGAACCAGCCCCCTTATGAGGGGTCAGACACTTATACCTGGATTCAAGACTTAGAATGGCAGCAAATTAAAGTCCCAAGACACTCTTCCTCAAACAGCAAAGTTTTACTAATTAAACCCTAGAGCTAAATCATTGTTATTTTTCTCATATATTAGCCTCAAAATCTCATCTAGAATTTTTTTCACAATGCACAGATTTCATCTGTTTTCCCTTATCATCAACCACCGCGGCCTCCCCCCCCCCCCCCGTCTACAAATAAAGCCAAAGGGAGAACGCCAGACAGTTTCTAGAATACAGTGGTCAAGTGGATCATATTTGGGCACAGTTTACTCAGTGAAAACTATGGTATCAGAGGGCACTCTGGCTTTAGAACCAGGGACTCATTTAGCCTTGGTCAATTATTGCACAATAATAATCTTTCTCTGTGAGTCGCCAGATGGCCACCAGTGGGTGTGAGCTGAAAGGCCACACAGACTGGCCGAGTGACCGCCATGTGCGCTGCCACTGGGCTGGTGTCTGGAGTGATCTACTCTAGTTTCATGGAGTCTTTAATCCCTCGTGGGCCATAGTGGCCCCTTCTGAGCTAAAACAGGACTCCTGAGGGGGGTGGCTTCCCGGGCCTGGGAGGCCTGCGGAGCCTCATGCCGCTGTTGCCACTTCTTCCCCACAAGTTCGTGCACAGTGAAGAGATGCTTCAGAATAGCAGCATTAAAAGATGCAATGACACGAGTTTCCAGATGATCCCAAATGAAACCCGCCTACTATTCAGAAGTGTCATTTCTCCTTTCTGGGTGGCAGAGACCCTAGTTTCTAGTTTCCTGATATCTTGTCAGCAGAGCTGGTCCCAGAGGACTTTCCAAAGATCTCCTCAGAGGATTTTACCAGGTTTTTCTCTCAACAGTGATTTACTAGGATTATTGATACTATTTTCTAGGGCTTTTAAAATACAAACTGTACTCTTAATAGATTATTATGTAACAGTATTCAGATTGAAAAGAGGAAGAAACTTGCTTTAACAGCTTCTCTTAGTCTTCTACTTAAATCATCACCAATCAGGTGATAATTTAAATACCTTTGAAACATCACTTCATAGAACGACATTTATCTTATTGCTTATGGGGTTTTCATGCTAATCACAGTAGTTTATGTAGTGCCCGTGACGTGCCAGGTTTTTTCTATGTCCTGAAAGTTGCTTAAGCCTGTTCTAGTAATGCTTTAAAATGCTTAGTCTATAATTTCCCAATTTTGTTAACAGTCCATGCCATTTAAAATAAGTACCTGTAAATGGGATGGCATTTTGTTTAGTTATGTTCCCACAAGCCAGGCACTGTGGTAAGCACTTCCCGGCTTTGTGTTTCTCCCAGCAACCCTGGGAGAGGTGTGAATATTTATTCCTCCCTTTGTATATACAGGGACTGATGAGATTCTCTGATTTACTGCCATTACAGTATTTTCAATGCGGTCAGTTCTGATTTAGAATGACGAGTGGCAATAACTAAACTTCATTTTGTACAAGTTTCCACTATTTTTACTTGGCTTCTATTCAGAACATTCCCGGTGACACTCCCAGCTGCCCATTACTGTTTCTTTGAGTTCCCCAAAGAGCCAAACCAATTCCTTTAAATGTTCTAAATAATCCTTTAGCCTGACTAGAGCAAAGAGACGATCCTTTCTCCATCAGTCAATTAATCAGCATGCTTTATGAAATATATTTGGTAGTCTTATATTGATTGGGGAAGGGAGACATGTAGCAACTATCCAAGGGAATTGCTCTCAAAAACAATTCTGAAATCATTTCTGTTTCAGTGGGATTAAGATGCTCTCAGAAATCTCCTTTTCAAAACTCCCAGACCCTTCCTTTTCAAACCCTGCGTTTATGCTCGCAGTGCAAACAGACACAACTTCCTTATGCATCTGCTCACTCGTCACTTTCCTTATTGGCTCATGCCACGCCACTCTTTTTTCTTCTTGCTTAATTCCTCTGCTGAACCCCTTTTTGGTTCTTTAGTGCTTACAAATGCCCAGTTTGTGCCAACTTTTTTTTTTAGAGGGGGGAAGGAAGGCAGTTGGGGTTAAGTGACTTGCCCAAGGTCACACAACTAGTAAGTGTGTGTCAAGTGTGTATCTGAGGCTGGATTTGAACTAAGGTCCTCCTGACCCCAGGGCTGGTCCTCTGTTCATTGTGCCGCCTCGCTGCTGTGTGCCAACTTCTTTAAGGGCTTTTGGACAACTGGAATTAGTTATAATCGCCTAGTTTTTATAAGCAGTGGGTAAGTCTTAGAGTCTAACAGATTTTGGTAAGCAGGATGATGAGAGGAGAAAGCATCTCTCCTCAGATTTTACCTCTTATGCAGGAAAAGCACTGATGCAGCTATTTCGGCAGTATCCAAGGTGCTCAGCCAGGGCCCAGCTATGGCATGGGGATGTCACGGGAATGTACTACTAGAAGGCTGTCTGAGAGAGATTGTACTTTTCTGAAGGGCTCATGATGTAACCTTTTCTCTATTTCCTTTCAAATCACTCAAAATTAAGTCCATTTATTTTGTTTTTTTTTTTTTCAGTAATTTGCAAGTTGTGCTTTTCCCTCTTAAAATTGCAGTATTTTATACTTTTAGAAGCTCATTTTAATTTGATCTGTCCTGATCTGGGCCCTTTGATCATTATGACTGTGAGCATTTGTGACATTTTATGACTTTCCGACTGGCCACTCTTACTTTCAAAGCCACTATCACTGAGCTGCCCAGAACAGCCTTAGTGCCATGAAAGCTACCAAGGGCCCTTCTCTGCTATTGAATGGTTACAGGGCTCTGCCTCTAGCCTCACAGTGTCCTGCTCCTCCAGTCATAGGCACGGCTCCCATTTTTTGTAAACTAAACTATTCCATATATTTTTAGGGTTTGGGAAATAGGGGTCCCTGTCCTGAAGAGTCACGTGGTTCAATCCCCTTCAGCCGTTAGGAGAAGCTCCTGGAGATCCAGTCCCAGGTGTGGTATCCAGGCTCATCAGCCAAGAGATTCCCCAAGGGACCCCTCCCCGGGGGTGCCTCTGTGGGTGTGCGTGCACTTTACTCTTCGGTTTTTATGTCTACATATTCTTGTTCAATTCTGTCTTTGGGGATTCTGTCCCTAACTCACTAGATAACCTTAGTATACAAGTTGGACGTATCTTCTCTAACCAGTTGATTTCAGTACAGGTTTTACTGTTTCTCATTCACCTAAATAACTGGCTTAAACTGTAGGTGTGTCACACAACCTGAGCCATTTGAGTTGTGCTCTGATTTCCAACCCAGTTTTCTTTTTCTGGGAGCACTTTGGGAATCCCCCTCAGTCTGGGATGCCTCGTCAGGACTTGCTTGGTGCCTTCAGGTTGTCTGTTTAAGAGCAGGAAACAAGAGAAGGGTAATTGAGCCCCAGTTCTGCCCACTTTTATTCTTTTCTGAAGATGGTCTAAAATTTCCTTACTCTGCCTTCTAATAATAAAAATTCCTTCCTATGATAAACTTATGAAATACAGTTTTTAAGTTTGTTTTTTCTACACTAGGGTCTGAAACCTGCAACCTCAAGGTAGGTCCTTGATTGTGGCCTTTTGACTAAATCTAAGTTTTACAGAACAAATCCTTTTATTGAGGGGATTTGTTCTGTGAAGTTTGGCTTCAGTCAAAGGGCTTCACTTAAGGACCTAGGGGGCCACGTGTGGCCTTGAGGCCTCAGGTTCCCCACCCCTAGTCTACACTAAAATGAAAACCCATTTCACAGATTGATACTCCAAAACTTTAGATGTAGAGGCTGGCTAGCTAAAACTTCTTCAGGCTCAGGGAAATGGGTTTTTCCTTTTTAAATTCTGAGTTGTGGAATTATTTAAGCCTGCAAGAGTTTTCATCTAATTTCTCCTGTACTGTTTCCTAAATTTTGGCATTTTCATATTTTAACACTTCCCTGAATGTCTCCTGATCACATCTCATGACTAATAAAACAGTTGTTAAAATGCGAACTTCCACTTTAAATCTGGCCCTAGTCATTTTAAAGTCCACCTTAAGGAATAATTGATCCATGAATTTTGTTGTTGTTTTCATTAAATTCTACCGGGTTTGTTAATGCCTCATAAGCTCATCAAAATACTTTATTATAAAGACATCCAAATTATAATTTAGAAGTGAAAGAAATAACTATTCCCTTTTCATAAATTTGATTTCCAATCTTTTGTTTTTCTTCAATTAGTTTATGTATCTTTCATCTCAGTAATCTCCAACATGGCTATTGTTGGAAACGGGAAAAAAGAAAGAGATTGGTCCTGTTAAGCCTTTTTTTGAAAGTTTATTTATCATATAGCCTCTTTTTTTTTTTTTGCTTTTTTTGGAGGGCATTTGGGGTTAAGTGACTTGCCTAAGGTCACATGACTAGTAAGTATTAAGTGTCTGACGCTGGATTTGAACTCAGTTCCTCCTGACTCCAGGGCCAGTGCTCTATTCACTGTGCCACCTAGCCGCCCCTAGCCTCTTTCTTTTGGTTGATAACGCCAAAAGAAAAGGCATAGGTCAAACCTTGGAGTTAGCGAAAAGACAATAGCAGAGACAGAAATTTCCCATTCTCTTAAAGATTTTCTTGGTTGTTTAAGGCCCCTTAAAGAGCCCTCTATTCCTGAACTTGGTTTCATCATTTACAAAACAGACCCATGCAGAACACGGAACCAGACACAGCATTAAATCAGACCTGAATTCCTTGTAAGTTTTTCTCTAGGAGATTTTGAAATTAGGATGTCTCTCCCCTGTCTCCTCTATTAAGTATAGAATTTAGGACCATCTTGTAGTTGAGGTCCTGCAGTCAGCTTAAGATAATTCTTCTGTTTCCTAATTATGTTAATGCTTTTAGAATCTTATCAAGAAAACATGACATTTAGTAACAATGCAAATTGCTTTTGTCTAATTTCCCCCTTGGATTCTCCCATCTAAAGTACACTTTGTATTTGGAACAAATCCCTGATAGAATAGCTTGGCTGAAGTTCCATTCCTCTAGACTTGTTTGCAAAGTATAATCACAGGGAGAAAAACTGAGACCCATGAAGGATTTAGTGATGTCAGTAGTTCATTTGTTCTAAAATGATGTTAGGAGATTATTCAATAAAATGATGTCACTTTCAGAGTAATCCAGAGTCCTGGGCTTTGGCCAGAACGATGCCTTGGACTCTTTGTATTCTCAAACAAGACTTGACGATTAATAGCTCTTTTCTTTAGTCATCCTGACAGGGAGTCAATCCACCCTTTTCCCAGTGGGGTGCATTTCTCCTCTTATGCCTGACCCCATATCTTCTGTGGGGGTTCCACAAGCAACAGCCCTGTTGGGAGGAACTTCCCAATGAGGACTGGGTGAGATCCTGGGGACCTGCATCATCAGCTATTCCTGCTGAGAAGTTCCCCAACTGAAGCCTTTGGAGATGATCTCGCTCCAGTGTGAAGCAAGGGGCAGAATTTCCTGCCTGCCTGAGGCCTACCCACATAGGGGACTTTCCTACAGCCAACACTTAAATATTCAGGGATTGGTTTTGGCAAATTCTCCAAGACTTCCAGTTCTTAATTTCTGGGCATAATCTCTGGGGTCCTAAGACCAGTGAACTAGGGCCTAAATCATGTCCTTTACAAGTGAATGTTTAGCAAAATTTATACCTGCTTTCCTTTAAAACTTCCTAAAAATTCACCTCTGATGTTCAGTAACTGAAGTGAAAATAGCCCTTTCCTCATCTCTCTTAAACTAAAATGAGTGGCCTTATCTGGTCAGGACAGGGTGGGATTGCTCCCAAGATGGTCACAGCCTTGACAGTTTCCTGTTCAGGTCCAGAATCTCTTTTCTGAGGCCCTAAAAGTTCCCCCTCAGCCAATTAAAGAGATTTCTCCACTAATAATTAAAGTACTCCTTGTTAAAGGGGGTGGCTAGGTGGCACAGTGAATAGAGCACCGGCCCTGGAGTCAGGAGGACCTCAGTTCAAATGTGGCCTCTGACACTTAACACTTATTAGCTGTGTGACCTTGGGCAAGTCACTTAACCCCAATTGCCCAACTCTCCCCCCTCCAAAAAAAAAAAAAAAGCCAAAAAAGTAAAAGAATTTAAAGGCAAAGAATCTATTTTAACCCTGCCAACAGGAAGTTTTAAAATTAGCTAGAGGGCTAGCTGGCTGAAAACAAAGGAGTAGCAATTCCACTGCTGGATCTTCTTGGCCTTAACAAAATGAAAGGAAAACAGGGAAAAACCCCAGTAGCCTATGTTTAAGAAATTAAAATTATGGCCAATTTGTTCAAAAAATAGAATTTCGGTTGTCTGGAGCTTATAAATTTAGGCAGATTAGGCACAAATTCTAACAATCCCTCTTAGCCCGATCGGAGACCCTTATTAAAGAAAATTAATTTAGGGTAAATCAAGGCATCATATATCAATTTGAGCAATGCTGATTGGAATGGAGGAGGGGTCCTCAGTGAACCTGCTTCCTCACTTGAGCTGTCTGTCCCCTGGCAGGGGATGGTAGCTGTGAAAAATAGAAATGTGAGATCTTCTCTTTGTGGTGTGTAGATGAAGAGGACATGGAGGCAGACATGAGGTCGTCCCTGGGGGTCTCAGCTTCTGAGACTGAGGAAGACGCAGCGTCTTTATCTAAGAAAGAGGTATGTGGTGGAGCCCATTTCCTGGAGGCCAGGTGCTTGTTTGCCTTTCTTGGGCATTCCCCAGGGCAGCCAAGGTGGGAACTTGGTGTGGGCTGGAGGAGAAAGCCTGACAGGAGTTCTGGGGCTGCGAGTCTTGGAAGGACTGAGGGACTGTGGTTTGACTCTGGCTCTTTCTGGTTTCCATCCGGCATAGAAAAACCGAAAGCGGCGGAACCGCAAGAAGAAGAAGAAGCCCCAGCGTTCAGCATCAAGCCGTGCCCCCACCACTGGGAGTCCAGGGAGCCGCGAGAAAGAGGCATCGCGCCCTCGTGGTGCAGACTCTCCTGCTACTGCAGTAGAGATTGAGTATGTCACTGAGGAGCCTGAGATCTATGAACCCAACTTCATCTTCTTTAAAAGGATTTTTGAAGCTTTCAAGGTACCGTGAGCGGCTCTAGCCGGAGAAGGAGCTAGGGGCAGTGGAAGCAGGAAATGGCGGGTGGGGGCACGTGTGTGCTTGGAGCCTGGCAAAGCCTCTTGGCTTACCTGCTTTACAGCTGACTGATGACGTGAAGAAGGAGAAGGAGAAGGAGCCAGAGAAATTAGACAAGCTGGAAAACTCTGCAGCCCCCAAGAAGAAAGGCTTTGAGGAGGAGCGCAAAGGCAGTGATGACGACACCAGTGATGACGAGCAGGTGAGGGGGGTGGGAGGGGGCTGCCACAGGGGGGGGGGGGGGGGGGGGGGGGGCCGGGGGGGGGGGGGGGCCCCGGGGGGGCGGGGGGGTGGGGGGGGGCGCCAGGGGGGGGGGGGGGGGGCCCTCGCAGGGCCGGGGCGGCAGTGGCAGGCTGATGGCTCACTCCATTCTAGGAGAAGAAACCTGAGGCTCCCAAACTCTCCAAGAAGAAATTGCGGAGGATGAATCGTTTTACTGTGGCTGAATTGAAACAGGTAAGCCAGCAGTGTTGGTGTGGCCTGGGTCGGGGAGGGATCCCTAGGTCCTTGGAGGACTGGGAGAACAAGGTTGTGGCCTTTTGAGCTAATTCACCCTCTCTGTGTGGACCTTCCAGCTGGTGGCCCGGCCAGATGTGGTGGAGATGCATGACGTCACAGCCCAGGACCCCAAGCTTTTGGTGCACCTGAAGGCCACGAGGAACTCAGTGCCAGTCCCACGCCACTGGTGCTTTAAGCGCAAATACCTGCAGGGCAAGCGGGGGATTGAGAAGCCCCCTTTTGAATTGCCAGACTTTATCAAACGAACAGGGATTCAGGAGATGCGTGAGGCTCTGCAGGAGAAGGTGAGAGTGGCTGCTTTTCCTGCAGGAGTCCTACCGTCCCTGTTACTGTCATTGCTGTCCCTCGATCCTGTTCTCCCTCCCCGCCCCCCGACTGGTGGTTCTTGATTTGGGGCTGTCCCCTTCCTATCTTGGCACATGGCACAAGCTCAGTCCCCATCAGCTCCTGACTTTTAAAAGACCAATATTGGTTTTTAAGAAACCTGTTTTTTTTTTCACCTCTCTTCTAACCTTCAATTTGGAAGGAGCAAGGAACTACCTCACATGTTAATGTGTTGTCACCTGGCTCTAAGCATGTTGGGAAATGTAGGGAGACCAGGCTTTTGTCTCACAAAGACACCCCCCCCCCCATCTCTTTCCTCAAATATGCCCCCAGTAATGTTGCTTTGGCAGCCTCGAGCCTCATTGCTGAAGATGACTGACTGGGGCCTTTGCCTCGGTTCCATGCCTTTTTCTGATGACTCATGGATGTGGAAAGGCTTTGGGAGACATCTGTGTTGAGTGGATGGAGTTCCTTCTCAGTCCTCTTTGCTTGGGCATACACCAGCGGTGCTGCCCCATAGTACCCTGTCCTGTCACCTGCTCACTTCCCTTTAGGCCTCTTTACCTGACCACGTCCTCAGCGCATGTGGATGAATGGCCATGTCCTTGCAGAGGGTTCTGCCATCTGCCTTTCCTGCCTCGGACTGGATGCCTAATAGACATCTTAGACTCAGCTCAGTCCCCCAAACTTGCCCCACTTCCTAACTTCCTTATCACTATTGACGGCCTCACTATTTATCTCACAGGCTAGGTAGGTGTCATTCTTGCCTTTGCTCTCTATGTCATCCTCATCACTTCCCAGGTAGCCAGTCCTGTCACAAGGCCTTGATTTCACCTTCAGAACTTCTCTCACCCCGCCTTGTCCTCTGATCAGACCAGGCCCTCATCTCCTCATGCTTGGACTATTGCAGTAGCCTGGCAGGGGGACAGCTGCCTGCCTCAGGTCTCCCCCTACTTCAGCCCATTCCCCACTCCTTCCATAGGGTTATCTTCCTCATCCAGTCCTCACCCACCTTGCCCCCTTTTCTAGTGGCCACCTCATCTGTGCCCTCCGCCACCCAGGGACTGGCCTTCTGGCTACGTCTCCCTCAGGACACTCCTTTTGGTGACTCCAGGCCTTTTCTTTGGCTGGTCTCTGTAGCTGGGTGGTTTCTCCCTCCTCTCTCTCTCTCTCTGCCTCCTGACATCCCTGGCTTCCTTCATGTACCAGCTGAAATCCCAGCTTCTATAGGAAACCTTTCCTGCTTCTCTTTAATCCTGATGCTTTCTCTTTGTTGATTATTCCCCCTGTATCTTATTTACAGATACCTAGCTGTTGTATGTCATCTTCCCTGTTAGATTGTGAGTTCCTCTGGGGAATTTCTTCTGCCTCTTTTTGGATCCACAGTGCTAAGCCCATAGTAGATGCTTAATAAAAGCTCATTGACCAATTTAGTGGAAAGAGCCAGGCACCGGAAGGTTGGACTTTTCCAGATGTGGGTGAATAGCCCAGCCCCCAGGATATTTGACTTCTGACTCTATCCAACAGGAAGAACAGAAGACCATGAAGTCCAAAATGCGAGAGAAGGTTAGGCCCAAGATGGGAAAGATTGACATTGACTACCAGAAGTTACATGATGCCTTCTTCAAGTGGCAGACCAAGCCGAAGCTGACGATTCACGGGGACCTTTACTATGAGGTGTGCAGGGGTCAGGATGGGAGACGGAGACAGCGCCTCTGGGCCCGTGTTGTCCACAAGTTTCCTGAAGGCCTCAGGACCCTCCACCCCAGTGTCCCTTCAAATGGGTTTTTGGGGGGAGTTGTTTTTAGGAAGAGAGGGCAGAATTTACATTTGAAAGAATAATGTTTTTAGCTTGATGTCTTTGGCAACTAGATTCAGGAGGTAGATTTTTTAGAACAAACATTGGATTTGGGGGTGAGAGGTCATTTTAGTTCTCCCTGGCCCTTGGAATATATTTGAGAATTATCTCTGTTCCTTGGCAGGCCTCCCTTCCCTTCTTTAGACAAGAACAGAAATGATTAGTGATTGTAATCTGTAAATAAAACCAGCCAGCCCTATTTCATCCAGTTCCCCTTCAATGGAACCCTGTATCCAATACAGACAGTCATTTCTCTTTCCCATGACCTCACTCCCTCAAATGCCTTAATGCCTGGTGGGTTAGGGTGTTCTGATACTTTTTTCTTTTCCCTCAGGGGAAAGAGTTTGAGACTCGGTTGAAGGAGAAGAAGCCAGGAGATTTGTCTGATGAGTTGAGGATTTCGTTGGGGATGCCAGTTGGACCAGTGAGTGCTGGAGAAATGCAGGATGGGCTGTCCGGGGGTGTCTGCTAGAGGTGGGCTGGGGACAGAAGCTTGGGGGAAGGTTCTCACTGCAGTCTCTCTTCCTCAGAACGCCCACAAAGTTCCTCCCCCGTGGCTGATTGCTATGCAGCGTTATGGACCTCCCCCTTCCTACCCTAACCTGAAGATCCCTGGACTGAATTCTCCCATTCCAGAGGTGATTCCCATGCTTCTTTTTCAGCTCATTTAGTTATCAAAAGCCCTGTGCAAGGGACCAGGGCGGGGGGGAGGGAGAGACACAGACAAAAACCAGACAAGGCCCTGCCCTCAAGGAGTGTCTCTTTAAAAAAAAAATTTTTTTTTGAGGGGAGAAGGCAAGGCAATTGGGGTTAAGTGACTTGCCCAAGGTCACACAGGCTAGTTTTTGTGTCAAGTATCTGAGGCCAGATTTGAACTCAGGTCCTCCTGCCTCCAGGGCTAGCCACCCCAAGGAGCATCTCTTCTAAACATACACATAGAACAGCAATGTAGACTGAGTCATTTTGGGTGGCAGCACCCTAACAACCCAAGTGCTGGGTGGGGTCCCTTCTGGCCCAGATGAGGGTTTTCTGGATTCTCCATTCGCTTTACCTAAAAGGTGAGTCTTCATTCTTGGAGAGCAGCAGGAGAGGGGGCTAACTCCCTTCCTCTGCTCTCCCCTCTCTCCCTCTCAGAGCTGTTCCTTCGGTTACCACGCTGGAGGCTGGGGCAAACCTCCTGTGGATGAGACTGGGAAACCTCTCTATGGAGACGTGTTTGGAACCAATGCAGCGGAATTCCAGGTACAACTGCATGCGCGGCTCAAATAAGTTGGCCCTTTAATCACCTGGGGGGGGAGGAGGTTTTCCAAACAGAGCCCTTGAGTGGGAACACTTGTCTGGGGCTAATAGAGACCCTCCGTATCATTCAACAAAATAGCGGTTGAGAAGTTGCTCAATATACTCAACACCATTGCCTCTGGTTAATAAACGCGCATTTATTGAGGGCATACACAAGGCCGAGTGCCGTGAGCAGATGCTCTCCTCTTCTCTTGTGTCTGGCATGCTTTGCGGCACTCCAGATTTTCTCTTCACTCTTCCTAACGAGGGGGGTTCCCTCTGGTCACCAAACTGCCTTGGGGTTGTTGGACAGGTATAAGTCGCCTGCGGGGTTTTTTTCATTTTGTGCTATTTAGAATGTGTTCCCTTTTCGTGGTGGTCCCTGCCTAGGGCTTGTTCCTGGCAGGTTCATTTTGTTCCTTGCTGTGTGTGGCTGCATGTGTCCTGGAGGGGCCATAAAGCACTTGTGTCCTTGGGGCTTTGTTTCAGACTAAGACAGAGGAAGAAGAGATTGATCGGACACCTTGGGGGGAGCTGGAGCCTTCAGACGAGGAGTCCTCCGAGGAGGAGGAAGAGGAAGAAAGTGACGAAGATAAGCCTGATGAAACGGGCTTCATAACCCCGGCAGACAGGTAGCCCATGGTGCCTCCTTTGGGGGGTGGGGCTGGTGGACTCTGCTTTCTGGGGTTCCCTGCTCACGCGACTCCGCTTCCTTTCCTCAGTGGTCTCATCACCCCTGGAGGCTTCTCATCGGTCCCAGCTGGGATGGAGACACCTGAACTGATTGAACTAAGGAAAAAGAAGATTGAAGAGGCCATGGATGGGTGAGTGGCTGTCCACACTGGCCGGGGCGGGGCTTTAAAGGGGCGCTGCCTTCTGTGCTTGGCCTGGGTAGGCAGCCTGACAGGCCCAGCAGAGGGAGATGAGCAGATTGGTGATGAGAGCTAGCGTTTGGGGAGCCTCTGCCAGGCCCCCTTTCTGGCCCAGGTCCCTAACTCTTGCCAGTGGTGTGCAGCTTGAGGCTGGCCTTCTTGCCCCAGCCTGACACCTGTGCACTGTGGTGGCCGGCTGCCTCTCACTCAGTTGTAGAAGGCTGTTTAGAGTTAGGGACCTGGGCCAGTCTTTATGCCAAAAACTGCCAGCCTGAGGCTAGGGGGTCCTTACTCCCTCAGGGGTAAACTTGGCAAACCTGGCTTCTAACAACACCTTTCTCCAAGTGGGCCCCTGGGAGGCTGCATCACATGGACCCAAGGGCGGTCTGGTCACTCCCTTACGACTAAGGACACTCCTTTGGCCCTTCCTTGGACTGACCCCTTCCCC
>NW_027187322.1:2998061-2999819 GCF_028583685.1 Petaurus breviceps papuanus
GGGGGGGGGGGGGCAAGGGCCCCTGGTCCGGGGGCAAGAGCCACCCACCGCACCCACGTGCGGCCCAGAGCCTGGAAGGGCAGCCCAGCCCCCTCTCCCCGCCGCTGGGCAAACGCCTGGGCGGGGCTTCCGCGGCGCGCGCCCGCTCCGAGAGCAGTGCGGTGAATGGAAGAGACGGGCAGCCAACCACCCCGCCGGGAAGGGGCGCTCTGCTCTTGCCCTCCGGGGGGGCGGGGCCTCATTGGCGGGACTGGGCCGGGCTAAGCCCCAACCCCTGGCGCTCGTGAGCGCGCCTCCGTCCTCCCTCCTCCGACGGAGGGGCGGCAAGCAGCGGGCGGGCGCGAGGCGGCTCCTCCGCGCGTGCGCGCAGCGCCAGCGCCAACCCCAGCGGCAGCGGCGGCGGCGGCGGCGGCAGGCTCGGGCGCCGCCGATGCTCGCGCTGCCTCCGGGGCGGGCCGCCTGCTGAGCACCCCCAGCCCGGGCCATGGCGGAGCGCGGAGGGGCCGGCGGCGGCAGCGCGGCCGGGGCCGGGGGCTTCGGGGGCGCGGGGCCGCGAGGCCCCGGGGCCGCCCAGTCCCCGCCGCCGACGCCGCCCCAGGCCCCGCAGCCCCCGGCCGCGACCGCTACCCCAGTCGCCTCGGCCGCGTCTTCCTCGTCGGCCGCCTCGTCCTCGGCCGCCTCGGCCCCCGGGCCTGGGGCCTCGGGCCCCGCCGCCCCCGGCCCCGGCCCCGCCGCCTTCCCCGGGCGGCCCCCAGCCGCCGGCCCCGCGCCCGCCCCGGTGCAGATGAACCTGTACGCCACCTGGGAGGTGGACCGGAGCTCGGCCAGCTGCGTGCCCAGGTGAGGGGCGCACGTGAGGGGGAGGGGCCGCGGGGGGGCGGGGAAACTGAGGCAGCCGGCCAGGCCCAAGGTGACCGCCCACTGCCCAGCGCGCCGCCGGAGGGGCCGCGGCCGGCAGCTGTCAGAAGCGGGGCTCCCACTTCCGCCCAGGACAGCTCCGCTGGACAGCGAGGGAAACTGAGGCTCAGCCTGAGCGGCTTCCGGGGCCAGCCTGCGGCTCTGGGTGTCCCCAGCCTGCTAGTCCGTCCCCCCGCCGCCCCGCGATGGCTCACCTGGCCCGGGCTCCTGCTGGCCGAGCCCTCGGCCTCAGGTCTCCGGCCGACCCTGGGGCTCCACGCTCCCCCCGCCGGCGTCTAGACAAGTGGCGCTCTCGAGCGTGAACCTCACACCCCTTTCTGGCTCTCGAAGCCCTGCTGGCCCGGCCGCCTGTCCAGACTGAGGGGCGCCCCTCGCTTCCCTTCCCCGGGACCCTCCTGCCCACTCTCGGGCAGCTCCGGGAGAAGAGGGCTGGGCCCGGCCGGGGCGCTCGGGCCCCGGGGCCAGCCCTGAGGCCGAGGCTGCTGGTTGGTGGGGACCCCGGCCCATCCGCGGTGCCCACGGCTTCTCCCCGGGCCTCGGGCAGCTCCAGCCTGTGGGCTTTGGGCCAGGGCAGTTCGCAGGGCTGCCTTCTGAGGAGGAAACCTGTGGAAAGCAGGCCTCCAGGGTGGCAGGAGAAGGCTTCCAGACGGCCTGCGTGGGAGGGCCCAGCAGTGCCCGCAGGGGAGCCGTCTCTCTGGGGCAGGAGCTGGGCTTGCCTCTCTTCCCTGCCCTGCACGCAGTAGGTGCTTTATCGGTGCCCCTCTCTCTCCCCTACCCGGCATGCAGTAGGTGTTTTGTCAGTGCCCCTCTCTCCCCTGCCTGGCATGCAGTAGGTGCTTT
>NW_027187322.1:2999829-3022581 GCF_028583685.1 Petaurus breviceps papuanus
TGGCATGCAGTAGGTGCTTTGTCAGTACCCCTCTCCCCTGCCCGGCACACAGTAGGTGCTTTGTCAGTGCCCCTCTCTCCTCCCCAAAACGCAGTAGGTGCTTCATCAGTGCTGAGTCGTGAGTTCTGCCTGTAGATTCCTGCAGGCCTGTGCTTCTGAGCAGTTTGTTGTCTGGGCCCACAAAGGAGAGCTATATGGAGGGGACAGCCTTCCCACTGTCTGGTTACTGCCCTTTTGGCAGCACCCCCTTCATTTTGCCTGCTGCTTTCTCATCTCTCCATCTTTCCCCCTTTCTGGGTGGTTTATTTCATAAGCTCTGAGAGCTTAATTTAGCTTGCTTTGTGCGAAGCCTGGCTCAGCCCCCCAGAGGTAGATGCTTCGTAGTTCCTAATGCGCTCCGTGGCGGTGGGCCCTGCTCCTTTTTCTGTCCAGGCTGGCCATGATAGCATTGACCTTGGAATTCCCATGAACTCTGGCGTTGGGCGCGTCCTGTGACAGTGATGCCTGCCCACCTTTCCTGCCATCATGAGGTTTAGCTGGTGACATCCAGACAGCTGCCTGTGCCCAGATGGTGGGGTTGGAAAGGCACAAGCAGCTGGCAAGATGGGGGCGGTGCCCTTTTATTATTACCAGAGCCTCTGGTAAAGAGACCAGGAGGCTCTTGAGGTCCAAGGGCTTCAGGCAGGGCAGCTCCTTTGTCTGTCCGTGTGGCCACGTCATGCTTACTGTAATCTCAGGCCCTGACCCCATCTGCTGGCCAGCTCCCTGATGTCGTCCCAGGGCCCACCCATCTCCCAGTGGAACGGTTGGGCAGGAAGGAAGATGACATCCTTCGGGGGCAAAGGAAGTGGACTTTCCAACTGTTAAATATCTCTGGCCAGTTAACCCTGAGGACTCTACCCTCACGCTTGTGTCAGGAGACATTCGTCAGACGCTCAGTACAGGCAGTGCCAGTGCATAGGCCGAGAGCCCTCATTGAGCATGAAGCAGACAATCTTCAGAGTTAACTTTGTGCAAAAGACCAGAGAAGAGGGCCATGGTCCCTGGTGCAGAGTACACAGGAGTGTTACCAGGATCTCTGTTGGGGATTGCAGAAAGCAGGAGGTTAAGGTCCCCTGCGGCTTGTCTAGCTATCCTTGGTCACCCTGCCTGGTGGTGTTGCCGTCTGCCCCCTTTGACTGTCAGGCATTTGCCCATCAAGGCCTCAGTCAGTTGTGAGGAGGCTTTGGACATGTTCCCCTCCACGATAGGGACACAAGTCGGGCCTTTTTACCTGGTGTCTTTTCTGCCTTTGTTTGGAATTACTGGGTTTGGAAGACACACAAGAAGGATTGGATTTGTCATGTGTGGAAGTTGGTTGTGATGCTTCTGTGGCCTGTGCAGGTGGCAGTAGCAGCCGCCTTGGGCTGGCTTCTCTGGGGTGGCCACTCCAGGTGAGGGGTGGCTGGTGGCCACAGGAGTGTGCTCCAGTAGCTGAGGCGCGCCCCAGGGGCAATCTGGGGGAAGGTTAAACCATCTTGGGTCGCTCTTTACTTGGGTTTCCTAAGAGACCTTCAGTTTCTTCATAAATGGAGGTATTGACCCTTAAGTCAGATTGGGCCGTTGGACAAAGGCTGAGGGTAGAGAACAGACAGCTAGATGAGTTGTGCTTATGCTGAAGGGGAACCCCTTTTAATTAGGATAATTCAAGAAATGGGACCTGATGGACTTTCTCTGTTTCGAGGGGTTTTTAAAAGGTTTTTAAGAGCTGTCTTATCTTGGAAGACTTGGGTTTCAGATGGCCAGGGTAGTAACAGGATATTGGGCCTTTATCTGGGTGACTTTATCCATGGCCCCCAGACTCCTGGGCAGAGAGAAAATGTATTTTTGAAGTCTGTCTCGTACTTCTGACTTGGATTTCTTACTTTGGATTCTCTGGTTGTTTAAGGAAGTCTCCCCTGTTGTATTTCTTTCTTTTTTTTTTTTTAAGCAATTGGGGTTAAGTAACTTGCTCAAGGTTACACGGCCAGTTATTTTTGTGTGGGTGCCAAGTATCTGAGGCCAAAACTGATCCCGGGTCTCCCGATGCCGGGGCCAGTGTCTCACTGTGCCACCTGGCCACCCCAACCCTGTTGTATTTTAGGAGCCCTCTTGATGAGCTTAGAAGACAGAGATGAAGTCCAGTGGGACCACCTCCCTGCTACCTCCTTGGTTCTGGATGATCTTAGGGTCTTTTTGGAGCTTGGCAGCAGCCTTGTGAGATGGGGGCCTTGGTCAGGGTCCAGGTGGTGTCAGAGGACTCCAGTCTTCTCCAGCTGAGGTCTCGGAATCAAATCAGAGATCACCTAGGCTCGGGGAAGCTCCTCAAGGACTGCTGGTATTCTCAGTCTCTAGTCTCAGATACTGAGGCCCAGAAGGAGCTGGGGGAGGGTCCTGGATGTTTGTTCTGGTGTTTTCATCATCCTCGGGGGCACAGATGCTGGAGCTATGCTCCCTTTTACCTGTTAGAAACCTGGACTGGTGGCCCAGGGCCCTCTGAACCTTACCCAGGAGGGGTCATTCTGTTCTATAGAGACAAGCTTCAGAATGGCAAGGCCCTTTGGGTCCACTTTGGTTCTTAATCCTGACTCAGGAGGGGCTTTTATTTTTCCACCTGTTCCCAGTTAGTTCTGGTCCCAGACCCTGCTTTGCCTGTGGCATGGTTGGAATGTGGGGTGGCACCCCAGCCTAGGCTGTGGGGGAGGGAGGCAGCTGCTCAGCCCCTCCTGGCTTGGCTGAAGGGCCATCTCTAGAGATCATTGGGTGTTTCCCCTGAGGGCACCTGTTTCATTTTTGTCTTTGTGTTTCTAGGCTTGGGCAGTACAGTTAATTGGTTATCAGCCCTTAATAAACATTCCTAGATTGGAGGGAGAGGTGAGGAAATCTTGGAAATCCCCATCTCTGCCTTCTGCTGCCTGCTCAGGGCTCTGGCTCCTGGGTTCTAGTGCTAAGGAGTGACCAGGCCATTGTGGGCAGGCACCACGTTTGGGTTGGGGCTTTGTGTGTGTGTGTGTGTGTGCCGGTGTAGAATTCTTGGGAGACTAAAGGGCAAAGCATTCAAGTTTTCCTTCTGGTTCTACTCTTTGGGGTAATGGTCCCTTTTGCTTTAGGCCTGTCATTCATTCTTTTAGCACCTCTTGGGAAGGAAGGGCTTTGAATTCTGGAAAGGCAAACAGCAGATAAATACTAGGTGCTATTTTGGTCATTTTTTCCTCTCTGATGAACATATGGTCAGAGCAAGGACTTATAGGTAAGTTTACCATGGGCAGGATTTTGCTTTGTGGGCAATCTATGCCAGATGAGGACATGCACAGACAGTCGTGGCTGTTTGAATGCAGTTCCCACCATGGGCCAGCTCTCTCTGATGGACTTTGCTCAGCCATCCAGTGACTGTGTCTCTGCAGTGAGATGATGGACATGGATGGTGTGCAGGCGTGGGAAGATGTCTTTTCTAGAGCTCTTCCCTGCCTCTTTGTCTTGCTGTGTTCCTGCCTGCAATGGAGACATAAGGGAGGCTGAGGAGGTGGCAAAGGGTCTCTGGACAGCTCTCATCTCTGGCTTGTTTGGGGGGCGAGGGCTGGGCCTTCTTCTACCTCTTCCTTTTGTTCTTGGCATATCCCAGACCAGGCACACTCTTATTTTGGGAAGGAAGAGACAAGGGGGGTCAGGGCCTGAGGTGTGGGCACGACGCTTTCTCTTGTTTGACTTGCCATCTGCCTATCTGGGCAGTTAAGGCAGCCTGAGGGATTCGGATCCCACTGTTTCTCTAGTGCTGGTAAGGCTGGTCAGCAGCCTCCTGGGATAAGTGCCATGGCCAGAGGATGCACCTGTCTGTGCTTAGATGACTTGCTTACGGGTCACACAGCGTCTTTGTGCTCTATGGCCTGTGTTGGGCTGGAATGCTATAGCAAAACCCTCAGGCCCTCGGGGCCTCCCCTCCAGGGAGGCCCCAGCATTTACTGTGGGCTTCTGGACTGACTGGATAGTGGATGGGTTTCCCACACCAGGAGTTCTTCTAGGCTAAATGGGTGTTTGTGTAATGAATAACAACTTCTTTGTATGAGGCTTTCAGGAATATTATCGATCTTGATAACACTATAATGTCATCAGGCCAAGAATTATGTCCCATTTTAAAGATAAGGAGACTGAAGTTCAGAGGAAAAACCACTTGCCTTGTGGCCTTGGCATTAAGTAGTAGAAAACTAGGCCCCAAGCTCAGTGTTTCCCTGCCAGAGTTGTGTCCCTCCTGAGAGTGGCTGCTACTTGTGGCCTCCAGAGCTTAGTTTGGGCTTGTGTGAGGTGAAACAGAATGTGCTTTTAAAGCAGTCCAGCGTCTTAGAGGCAGTGAGTGAGTGGCTGTGTGCCCTGCTTCTGACTTGAATCTCTCCTATTTGACCCACTTGGGCAGAACCAGATACAATGAATGGAAATTGCCAGGAGGGAGATTGAGGCTGACTGCTAGGACAGGCTGCCTCCAGAGGTGTGGGGGGGGTCTCCTCCCAGATCCTGGTGTCCTCTAATCTTTCTCCAAGATTGTTCTATCCCGTTTATCCTTTCTCTGGGCAGGGATCATTGAGATTGAGGCTGTGAACTGGACCACGACTATGCTGACCCTGAGGGCCCCCCACTCCTACCCACCTCATGCCATTCGGCCCATCCTCTCGATTTTTCCTTTGCAGCATTTCTCGTCCATCCCTTCCATCTTTTCCCTGCTCTTGGCCTACTTCAGGCTGCATTACATCATGTCTGCATGGGTCCAGAGCTAACCCCATTTTTCTCCCTAATCCAGCTCTTCAAATCATCCCAATGCTTCCTTCTTCTCACAGCCGACATCTAATGAGTTCCAGGGATCGTCTGTCCTCCTCAGATTTATGGCAGGGACCACGAAGACCCCTGGTCCTCATCTCCCATTTTGCAGAGGAGAAGCTGGCCCCAACAGTGGGAAGGGATGAACATCCCAAGGCCAGGACTGTCATAAATGATGGAGCTGGGGAGTCAGCCCACTTGTTTCCCCTCAGGCCCTTCCCCACCTGTCTTTTCCTCTGTCACGATTGTCTTCCCCACCATTTCAGCCTGTAGAAATCCTATCTATCCTTCAAGGCCTGGCTTCAGGCTCCTCTTCCCCTCCTTTCTCTCACCCCGTGATACCTGTCAGAAAAAAAGCTCTTCTCTTTTCTGAACTCCTGCAGGGCCACAAGCCCTGGGCATAGAGTCAGGAAGACCTGAGTTCAAATTCCTCATGAGACACTTGCTAGCTATGGGACACTGGGCAAAGCAAAGTGCTTTTTCCCCTGTAGTGTATGGCCTCTCAGAATCGATTGGAGTAATCTGTCCCAAATGTCTGAGGGATGAGGGAGATCCAGCCACCATGTGGGGCCTGTCCACGAAGGCCAGGCAACTTTCCAGATCAAGAGCCTCAGGGTGGCCCAGGCAGAGGTGGGGCCAACAGAGGACTTGATCAATGACCACCCTCAGTCAGTGTATCGGTTTGATACTTACCTTTTTCTTAAAAAATAGTTTATAAGTTTATTTTCTTTTTATGTCACCTACATGTATAACCTCTCTCTCTCTCTGTCTCTGTCTCTCTCTCTCTCTCTCTCCCCTCCTCTCCCTTTATTACCCTGCCTCTCCCTGTCTTCCCCCCCTCTCCACCACCCCGTGTAACAACAAAGAAGAAAAAGGATTTTTAAAAAATTCAGAAAAATTAACTAAGTTTTGAAAACCATTTAATATTATTCCACACACATAGGAACCCTCTCCCCCCCCCCACCTTGCAAAGGAACAGGGTTGGGGCAGGGTAAGCACTTTCACATCTCAGAGCCAGAGGTTGGCAGCTCACCAGCCTGGGCCTGGGGCTGGCTCGTCTCGGCTTTGAGCCCCTCCCTGTTCTCCTCTCTCTCACTCACCAGCTGCCCCCATGACATCAGAGTTCCAAGGAGGACATAAGCCAGTTGTCTAATGATCCTGAACAGAGTCTAGGTCCAGTTCAGCTCGGCATTCAGGGCTTTCTTTGTCTTGTGCCCATTTGCTTGTCTGCCACCTTTTATATGCCTTGACCTTGAGGGCTTGGTTGCTCAGAGTTTCTGCTCAGGCCCTTTTCCACCTGCCTTTTCCTCTGACTGTATTGTCTTCCCCACCATCTCAGCCTGTGGAAATCCTAGCCATCGTTCAGGGTCCCATCTCCCCCTCCCCCAGTATTCAGTAATCCTTCCATGATACCTGCAGGGCCACAAGTCCTGGACCTGGAATCAGGAAGACCTGAGTTCAAATCCACCCTGAGACACTTACTTACTGTTGGACCCTGGGCAAATCACTTTACTTCTGTTTGCCTCAGTTTCCCCAGATAATACCTGCACCTACCTCCTACCTCCCAGGGTGGCTATGAAGCTCAAATGAGTTAATATTTGCAAAGTGCTTCACATGTTGCCAGACACTTAGGAGGAACTTTGTAAATGCTTATCCCCTCTTCATTTCTTCCCTTGCATTCTCCTGTCTTGTCTGCCTAATTTCATGGGGACTTTGTCTCAGTCCTTTAGCCCCTCACACAGGCTTATACACCTCATGCGTCTTAGGGGCAGAGTGTGGCCTTTGTCATAACTAAAGAATAGGCTTTTCCCAAACTTTGAAGCCTGTTTTTACCTTCAGGCCTGCATTGTTGCTGAAAGGAATTTTCCTGGCCTGGTTTTCTCCTCCTGCCCAACATATGCAGGTGAAGGTCCTGCCCTCTCTGGGCCAGACTCAACTTGCTCGGCATTTTTTTCTTGGAAGCCATAACTGGGCCAGGATCCTGCCAGCTCCCACAAACGGGAGATGGGAGAGGCCCCTGAGCAGCCCAGCTCTGCTTTGGGCCCCTTTGACTGGAGGATTCTCTCCCAGGCCCAGCTGGCCAGATTCCTCCCGGAATTCATCCCAAGAAGGGCAGAGTTTAGAGTAGAATCCGTGGAGCATGCCTCCTTCTCCTGGAGTATCCTCCCATGTGCTGACAAAGCCCCTTTGAGGATATGGCTCAGACTAGATTGAGTAAGATTCCAGCTGACTGGAAGCCTTTGGGCTCGAGAACTGGGGTTGTTGGAGAGGACTTCTGACTGATCAAACGGAAGGTTTCTGGGTGTCTGCTTTAGGTCACTCTTTTCCACCTTCCCAGGCAGAACTCCCGCATACTTGGCCTTTCTGATGACTTGTAGTGACTGTAATAAGAACGTCAGTTGAGAACCCAGTTTACAAACACTCCCGGGCTCAGAGGAGATCTTGCTGGGGCACAGGCATTGTTGTCCACCCTTGGCAGCAGAAGAGCCTGGGCCCAGCATCTGACGGGCTGTGCCTGTCTCCACCAGGCCTTACTGCCTGCCATCCTGAGGCTGCAGGTGTGCTAGAGCCTCTGTATGCTAAGGGCCGCCCTAGACCAAGAGCTCCCCATGGTTCCTTTAAGTAGATCTTGCAGCTCTGTGGGCTGGTCCCCGGCATTCTGGATTCTGCCCTTCTGTGTGATATGGAGCAGACTTCCTCTCTGGTGCCTGTTTTCCCATCTCTTGGGTGGCAGCGCCTTCTCTCACCTCGTGGGGCTGTCATGAAGGGGACCCAGGTGTCCCTTATAAGCTTTGAACTCTTGTATTAGCTGAAGTGATTAGCACAAGGCTCCTATGGTGCTCTTTTGGAACATGGTGGTGGCAGCAGCCAGGACTCACTATGGCAGGCCTGACATGCACCACGGATCATAGTGAGACTTCTACTAGAGGTCTTCAATCAAAATCACGCCAAAGATGATGGTGCTATCTGCTTTGGTGGCCATAAGAAGGCTTCTGAAAAACGGGCTGAGGCCCTGCCCTCTGCCTCCCATCCTTGCTTCTTGCTGCCAGTGAAAAGGAGCAGGTGGTTCTTGAAATGAAGAGGAGCTTCTTTGCGCCCCCCATGGCTCAGTGGGCTGGGCCCAGGGAGGCAGCCGTGTCTGTGTACACCAGTTTGCCTGCCTCCACTCCCTTACTGCCCAACTTCCCTCATGACCACCTCTTACACCCCAGGGGCTTTCCTCTTGAAATTACTTTTTATAATAATTGCCAGTGTTTCTAGAGTACTCTCAGGTTTGCAAAGTGCCTTACCTGCATTAACTCTCTTTATCCACACTACTACCTGGGGGAATGGTGTGGTATTATTCCCTTTTGGCAGATGAGGAAACTGAGGAGACAGAGGTCAGGGGACTTGCCTAGGGTCACACGACTAGGGAGTGTCCGAGGCCAAATTTGAATCTAGATCCTCCTGCAGCCTAGGCACTCACTGCTTTCCCAGCTGTGTAGGCTTTGTATTTAATTCTTGATGTACATGTTGTATTCCCCCATAGGATGGCAGCTCCTTGAGCGCAGGAACTGTTCCCTCTGTAGTTGGTTTTTAACGGTTTGTTATATGGCTTCTCACTTTGAGTTAAGGTCAGTTTATTGAATCAAGACAGTAATTGAGTGTGTGTATGTGGCAGGCCCTGTGGAAATAAAGCTGGAAAGCCCCTGTTCCTGTCCTTGAGGGCTTGCATTGGTGGTGCCTTGGGCTGGCTAAAAGGCCCAGAGCCCTCCTCACTGGCGGCTGCTTTTGTCCAGGTGGCACTTGTCCCCAGGTGTTGTTTGAGTTGGAGCCTCTTGAGGACAAGGTGCCAGACTTGGAGGACGGCTTAGGGAAAACTAATTGCAGCCTGCAGTCCCCACAGTCCATGCCCACTGCAGCCCCTGAAGCCCTCTCCTGTGGCAGTCACAAGGGATCTACCGAGCCTTCTCCAGACTTCAGGAAGCCACTGGAGCCTTGTGAGCAGGGGAATGATAGGGTCTGGTCTGTGCCTTCTATTGCAGTCGGCCGCTAATCCTGTGGACGTTTGGGGTAGGGGAGGTAGATTTCCCAGCACTTGGCAACTGCTTCAGTATGGGAGGTTGGCTGTGAGAGGAGCAGAGGAAGATTCTGGGTTGTGGAGGTGGGTGGATGAAGGGATGGCAGTGCCCTTGAGGGAAATAGGGACCTTTGGGATCAAGGTGGGTTTGGAGGGTGGGTGCCGCGATGTTCTCCAGCCCAAGCTGTTCCCCATGCCCGGTGGCAGTCAGGAGCTCAAGCCAGGAATCACCTGGGGCTCCACCTGGTTCAGGGAGAGCAGCGTGCCAGGGTCCCAGCAGGCAGGAGGAGAACCTGGAGAAGTTTGACTAGACTGAGAAGGGGGTGGTTGGATACTGACAGCAGGTCGAGAAGAATGGGAATGAGCAAAGGCAGCTTGAGAAATCCTTGGGAGTTTTAGAGAGAGTGGCATCACGGGGCCACAAGCACTTATTAGGCCCCTGCTGTGTGCTGGACATACAAGGACAAGACCCAGAATGGGCCCTGCCCTCCCGGAGCTCACAGTCTAATAATGGGGGAGACCACAAGCAGGTGGTAATGAGATAACCAAAGGAAGGTGCTAATTAACATTCAGGGGTGAGGAGGTCAGAGGCCAGGTTGCAGGGGGCTTACAGGTGACCGAGAGGGAAAGGCAGTCATGGTCAGTACTTTTCTAGAACTTTGGCTGCTGAAGAATAGAGCTTGGCTTTATAGCTTGGGATCCCAGGGACGGGGAAGGAGTCGGTGGATAGGAAGAGGTTGAGGATTAGAGGGAGGGAGGGAGGTGGTTGTAGAGCCAGCCAGAGAAGAGGCTGTGAAGGGCACAAGAAGATTTGGACTTGCTGAGAAAAGAGGCCATCAAAGATTGGAGGGAGAAGAGAGAGTGTTATGGGGCGGGGGAGGGGGGGAGTGTGGAAGTGACAGTGGTTGGCCTTTGTTTTCTCAGGAAAATATGAGAGAGGGTCTAGGGGTAGAGAAGAGAGAGGCCTTGGAACAGCTGAGTTGGGAATGGGGTAGGAGCAGCTTGGGAAGAGTAAGAAGTCTGGAAGGCCGAATTGAGATGATTTAACCTAAATTTGTAGACTCAGTCTGGATAGTGTGAGACCTCCTTTGGTAAGGTAGGGGGGGAGGAGACAGCTAATGGAGATAGGCCGGGGTTAGATCCCAGGTGGAGACGGGACAATGGGGGTGGTGGAGGGTTCCGAAAGTACAGGAGAGCCTAAGGTCGGACAGGCTAATAGTAGGGGCAAGACTGGTGAAAGAGGAAAGTGCCTTCTGAGCTCCTGAGAGTGGCCCATAGTGGAGATCCCAGCCAGGCTTGGAAAGAAGTATTCCCACTTCGTGATTCTGGCTGTAGAGCCCTTGTGGTGATGTTGGGATGGAGCTTGCTGGAGGCCATGGCACTGGAGGACCTCCCTCACTGGGGGCGTGGGCCCGAAGCCAGACACGGCTGGACAGGGGTGGATGGACTGTGTCATTGTCAACAGTGTTCCAGTTGGTTAGATCACGGCATTGGTGGAATATCTAAGAGTCATTATCAGCATTTCTTAGTAAAATGAGTTTGAGACCTTGCTATCTGTGGGTGACATCTTGGGCAGGCTGTCGAACTTCACCAGCTCAATTTCTTTTCCTTCTTAGGAGGCTGGGTTGGATGGTTTCTCTAATGACAACCCATGAATCTGTGACTGACTTCTTTAGAGAGAAAATATTCTCCAATTTGCTCTTGGAAGTTGGCGATCAGTATGCCCCCTAGGGAGCTCCAGGGGAGCTGGAGTATGCTAGGGCTTGAGAATTAATTGTGTTGCAGCTCTCTATTAGCGGTTTTACACTTCAGGCTACAATAGGTCCATTGGAACGCTTATTCTAGCATTCAGGACTGTTCTGTATTCGCCATGGGTCCCTGTCTTGTGTATTGGTTTCTGGTGAGCTCTGGGACTGATAGTCGGGCTCATCCTCAGGTCCTCCTTCCTAGCAATCACTTGACCAATTCAGTAAACATCTGTTGTTGTTGAGTTGTGTCCAACTCTTAGTGACCCCATTTGGGGTTTTCTTGGCAGAGATGCTGGAGTAGGTTGCCATTTCCTTCTCCAGCTCATTTTACAGATGAGGAAACTGAGGTAAACAGGGTGAAGTGACTAGTCCAGGGTCATAGGCTGGATTTGAATTTAGGAAGAGGATTCTCCTGACTCCAGGTTGGGCACTCTATCCAATGCTTCACCTAGCTGCCCCTGTGAGGGAAAGACAGCACACAAAAGGCTGCTGAAAGGGGGAGCAGGTGGGATGGCCACCTGGGAGAGGGGGAGTGATGTTCTGTGGAATGGGGGCTCGAACAGAGCTGCGATGGAAAGATGGTGGTTTGAGGGGAGAGACCACCAAGGGTGAGTGGAGAAGGTGCTGAGTCCACCTGCTTGCTGATGAGATTTCAGGCGATTGACCACCTCCGAGCTAAGCTGAACTGCTGATGGAAAATAGAATAGTATTGATTGACTGATTCTGGGGACTGCCCCAGCTGCCCTCTAAGACCCCACTCCCCTAGGCCTCCCATCGATTAGCTACTGCGAAACTCTTGCTGAAGCCTCAGCCTTCACCTGTCTTGTGTTCTCCTTTTCCTGATGCAGGTGAGGAGACTGCTTCTGCAAGCAAACCTGCCTTTGGGCTACTCAGGCTCTGGGGCCTGGAACAGCTTTGGAAGAGGCGGCTTCTGTGGCACAGAATCTGATTTTGCTTATCGGGAACAGGGAGCTATTTTTGAATTGGAAAGGAAAAAGCATGAGATTTTGCAGATATCGGTAACTGCCAAGTTGTATTCTACTGTTACAATGGAGAGTTGCATTGGGTGGCTTTTTACCGACTCCTGTTTTAGCTCCTGTCCTTGGTGGCCTCACTGACACCTACCTAGCTCTGGAAAGGGCTCTGTGATCAGAGGGGGGTCAGAGTTTTAATCCCATTTCTACTGCTTTTTCCCCTCCCTGGGCCTACATTTCTTTGTAAGATGAGGGACTAGGTCTAGAACTGTGAGCCTCTTCCTCCACGGTTACAATAGCCACCATTGGGCCTAACTGTCTCAGCTTACTTCCCTACAGAAACTCCAGGTCCTAGAATTCTGAGCCCTCCAGAGCCCCCTCTTGTGGACCTTGGGCCTGCCCCTTTGTAGGCACTTTGCTCACCCGTGCCAGGGCCCAACAGCAGCTTCTCATTTCAGGCCTGACTCTGAGCCCTCTCCCTCTGTGGATGCTCACTTCCTTCCCTTGGCTGTTCCTGAGGCCCCCTTCCCCCTGCTGAAAGCCATTTCATTATTGGCTTTCCAAATGCTGAGGAGGGGCAAATCACTGGACCCCAGTGTTCCCATTCTCTTCTTACCTCCCAGAAATTCCACATGGATTAAGGAGAGGCTTCTCAAAGCAGATTTGTGGGCCGCAGTTCAAAGGTATAGGAGCTTCTAGGAGGGTGGGATCAGGGCTGACTCATCCTTGAACTGGAGAAGCTCGGAAGAGTGGGAGCCCACAGAGGGCTTTGCCAGCTCACCAGCCCTTGGGCTGAGGCAGGTGGGCAGGCAGCTTGGAGAGGTCTATTGCACATCAGTGTGGTGCCCCAGTCCTGGAGATCCGTAACAAGACTGTGCGCCTGGCATGGACAGTGGGGTCTCTTATTGCCTGCACCCAGCCCGGTGCCCACCTTGGGAGCTGGGAGACCTGGATTCTAGCTGTCTAAGGGCTGCTCATTGGGCACTTCCCATAGCTGACCCTCAGGTCCCAAAGGTTCTGTGGTTTGAATTAATGTTACCTATTTCTAATGCTAAGTTTACACCTGGAAAATTGTTTGAATTTTCATTTGAATATCCTGCCTATGATTCTGTTTAATCACTAGAATCTTTTTCCAAGATTTATTTTACATTTTAAACCAATGGGAAATAGTTTTGTTCATCCAGTTAATAAAAGGATGATGTTAGCACTCTAGGTTCTGTGTAACTTTGAGTTGACTTGATGGAATATTTGTGATGTTACTAGTTTGCCGAGAGAGGCCCAGATGGGAAGCTTTGTGGCTGCCCTGGGGACCGGGTGCTGTTCCTGGAAGTGTTCAGAAGCCCAGCCAGACTCAACTGAGAGTGATTTGGGCAGCATATCTTCCTTTCTGTGTCTAAATTCAGTCTCTTCCTGGATATGAGTTAGTGGGAAAGGAGAGTATGTTGGATATGGAAAGGCCCATAATAAATGACCACATTTATTTCTTTTAGTATCTTTGTCTCAGGACGGTGCTTGAAGTAATTCAGAACTAGCTCCTGCATCTGCCTGGCATTCTTAGGAATCTGGTTATTGTGATGAAGAAAAGAATACAAACATGCCAGGAGGTAGAGACAGTCACAGCTAATCAGCTAATGCTCGTGTGTCAGGACACATATGGGCCGGGCAGCGTAGAGCAGGAGCCTTTTCCTTAAGGAGCTTGGGGGGCGGAGATTATGCATCAGTCAACAACAAGCATTTTTTAAGTGGCTACTGTGTGCCAGATGCTGTAAATCCACATCGTGTGCAGCGATATCCAAACGATGTAGAGAACTCGGCGCTCAGTGGTAGAGTACAGCTCCCTTTGCAGAGAGGGCAAGAATAGACCTGGATGATAGTGGCCTTCAGCTGGAGAGGCCAGGGTCTCCATAGTGATCCCAATGCAAGGCAGTGAGCTGTGAATGAACTGGCCAGACTCGGTGAATAATGGGTGAATGGGGAGACGAACTAGGGGCCATTGACCTCTCAGGAAGTTGGTGCGAACAGCTGGGTCTTTTGTTTATTTTTTGAGGTGGTGGGCTGTGTGTGTTGGGAAAGATGACTGGGACCTGAATGTTGCAATGTCCCAAGAGGAAGGATCAACGGTACTCTTGTTCTAATTGGGACAGAGAGCCTGAGTATGTGAGCCAAGGGAGCTTACAGTAGAAGCCATGAGAATGGGTGTTGTTATAATTCCCTTCCTTCTGGGACACTGATATTTGTAGCACTGTGCTTTGTACAGTAGAAGGGAATTGTTACTGTGTCCTAGTCCTGAGCTGTGTTTTTTAAAAAATTACCCATGTTGCAGTGGGAAAGATGAACTTTTTTGAGAAATTTTTTTATGATCTTTTAAGAAAAATTATTTAGTGTTTTATCTTTCCCCAGTGTAAAAACAATTTTTAACATTTGTTTTTAAAAATTTGAGTTCCAAATTCTTCTTTTCCCCCCATCGAGAAGGCAGGCAATTTGATATAGGTAATACATGTGTAGTCATACAAAACATATTTCCATATTAAGAAAAGAAAAAAATGTAGACTAAAAAGACAAAAACAAACCCAAGAAAAAGAAAGTTTAAAAGTATATTTTCATCTGTATTCAGACTCCATCAGTTCTTTCTCTGGGAATGGCTAGCATTTTTCATGTCCTTCACAGTTGTTTTGGATTATTGTTTTGCTGAGAAGAGCTGAGTCACTCACTGCTGATCATCTTACAGTGTTGCTGTGACTGTGTACAGCATTCTCCTGGTTCTGCTCGTTTCAGTTTGCATCAGCTCATATAAGCCTTTCCAGGTTTTTCTGAGAGTATCCTGCTCATCGTTTCTTTACTTTTTTTTTTTTGTACACATACAAATATTATTTAGTTATTTTCATCATTCACTTTTATAGGATTTTGAGTTCCACATTTTTTCTCTCCTCCTCCCCCTTCTTCTCCAAGATGACAAGCAATTTGATATAGGCTCTACATGTACAATCATATTAAACATTTCTACATTAGTCATATCGTGAAAGAAGAGTCAGAATGAAAGGGGAAAACCATGAGAAAGAAAAAAACAAAAAAAAATCATATGCTTCCATTTGTATTGAGACTTTATAGTTCTTTCTCTGCATGTGGATGACACTTTCCATCTTGAGTCTTTTGGAATTGTCTTGGATCGTTGCATTGCTGAAAAGAGCTGAGTCTATCAAAGGTGGTCATTGAACAATGTTGCTGTTACTGTGTACAATGTTCCTCTGGTTCTGCTCATTTCACTCAGCATCTTTTCATCAGTCTTTCCAGGTTTTTCTGAAATCACCTGCTCATCATTTCTTATAGCACAATAGTATTCCATCACAATCAAATACCACAACTTGTTCAGTCATAACCCAATTAATGGGCATCCCCTCAACTTCCAGTTCTTTGCTACCAGAAAAGAGCTGCTATAAATATTTTTGTACACATAAGTCCTTTTTTTTGTTTTTATCTCTTTTGGGAATCAGACTTAGTAATGGTATTGCTGGGTTAGAGGGTATGCATAGCTTTATAACCCTTTGGGCTTAATTCCAAATTATTCTATCTAATGGTTGAATCCCTTCACAACTCCACCAACTGTGCATTAGTGTCTCAGTTTTCCCACATCCCCTCTAGCATTTGTCACTTTTCTATTCTGTTAGCCAATCTAATAGGTGTAAGATAGTACCTCTTCTGAGGAATTTTTAAATCTTTAACATTTGAGTTAGAGAAGATTCTTTGGAACTCTTAAATCTCTTCCTCAGATCAGACTCACCCTATTTCTGAATAACAATTACCTACATTTGGCTAGTAAAGGAAAATTTTCATTCCTTTCTTATTTTGTTGAACAGATTTGTAATTTGGAAACATTTTTTTCTGAGGGGCTGGCATAAAATCAATGAATGAATGCAGAATGAATGGGACTGACACAGGACTTGGAGAAACTCTTGAGCCAGCCTCACACAGATAGCAGAGGTATCACAGAGGTGATCAGTAGTGGAGCAGGCCTAATTGCACCTGCTTTCCAGGAATGGGGAGCTCTTTACCCCTCCCTAGCATCACTGAGTAAACTGGGCAAATCCTGGCCCACTTGAAGCGCCTTCTCTGGCTTCGCCATCTCCTCCTGCTCAGTCTCCCCTTCTTTCATTGCCAAACAACTAGAAAAAATGCTATCCAAGTAGCTTGTCTGGCATTTCCTCTCCTTCCACACACTTCTGGGGTTTTTTCCCCTTTGCCTAGACCACACCTCTGTGCTTAATCACAATTTCTTAGTTGTTTCTCTGGGACTTTTTCCCTATTAAAAATTAACTTGGTAAGAGTAGGGATTGTGACTTAACTATTTGATATCACTAGCAATCAGCACAGTATAGTTACTTAACTATTTCTCGAATTGCATTGGTGAATTTCCAAGTGAACCAAAATTCTCTTTACATTGGGAAGTTGTGAGTGTGTGTGTGTGTGTCTAAGACATACAGGATATAATATAAAAATGAAACAGACCCTGCCCTCAAGGAGCTTACATTCTCCTGGGATACACAACGTGTACCTCAGTAAACAAATACAACACTGGAGTTTAAACCCAGTCTCAGACACTTCCTAACTGTGGTACCCTGGGCAAATCACTTCACCCTGTTTGCCTCAGTTTCCTCCTCTGTAAGATGACCTGGAGAAGAAAATGGTGAACCCCTCCAAGATCTCCACCAAGAAAACCCCAGATGGGGGTGGCTAGGTGGCGAAGTGAATAGAGCACTGGCCCTGGAGTCAGGAGGACCTGAGTTCAAATCCAGCCTCAGATACTTAACACACACACACACACACAAACTAGCCATGTGACCTTGGGCAAGTCACTTAACCCCCATTGCCCTCCAAAAAAAATAGAGAAAACCCCAGATGGGGTCACTGAGAGCTGGATGTGACTGAAATGACAGAGTGATGAAGACAAAATGAATACAGAGTATAGACATAATAATTTCAGAAGGGAGAGAGGCCTCAGGCTGGGTGGAGCAGAGAAGCAGACTGGGCATCCTGCTGGTTCTCCTGCACCTTCTGAGGCTGGCCTAGGACAAAGAAAGTACCTTTGTCTACAAGATGCCTTGGTCCTCTCTCCTCCTGTGTCCCTTCCTTTCCCTGTGAGATGAATTCTCTTGTTACTCACTTTGGTGGAGTGATGGCAAAGCAGTGTTTCCTAGTGAACAGAGGCCTAGTTTTTCTTTCTCTCCTGTCACAGACCCACCTTAGAATCTTCCCTCTTTTCACCTTTCCGATGCCTCTTAAAACTCAGGGATATCATGAAATTCTTTTTATTTGAATATTCTCCTAGTTTTCTGGGCCAGTATTTTTCTAGTTTTCTATCAACCCACATCCCTGGGATACATGCAGTTGGGTTGGAGCCTGGGGCATCTAGGTGCCACCTAAACCCACCTAATGTACTACCACCAGGGTTGGAGGGGTGCTGGGGCAATCCGTAGCTTGAGAGTACGTGCAGCCTTCTGGGCCATCTTAGCTCATGTTGCCAAGCCTGCTGTGCCTCAGTGTCCCCGTTCCTGCCAGGCATGGCTGTGCCAGTCCCTCCTTATTTAGCTGGATCCTTCGGTGTAGTTTCCTTATCTCCTGCCATTCTGGACGCTGACTCTTGGGGCCCAGCGAAAGCCTTGCTGCCAGAGCCCTCTGTTTTCCATTAAGGAGTGATTGGGAGTTGCCAGCCAGTCCTAATAGTCTTCGGGTGGAATTCTCATCCCTCAGGCTCATTTTTGTGTGTGCACTTCTAGCTGCTTCGGGGGTTCGGTTTGTTGAGGGGTTATGGCTCTTGAGGTCACTGGGTGCACCCGTCACCTTAGAATAAGCCTGGGCCAGACCCCTGCTGCTCGAACAACTGGCCTTCACAGTGGTCTTTGGAATGGCCCTGGAGTTACAGGCTGCGGCCAAATGCTGAGCTGGTCTTTCTTTATACGATTCTCTTTCTCACACACCTCCTGGCCTTTCCTCGGGGGATGGGGATGGGGATGGGGAGGGGGAACGAGGAGGGCAGCGGCTGCAGTTCTTCAATGTGAACTGTCTTCAGCTGGGCGGGCAGGACCTCCGTTGCCTTTCCCTCTCATTCTCCGACTCTGTCTGCCTCCCCTTCCCCTCTTCCCATGTGGGCTGTTTTGGTGGTCGCCTCAGCCCCCGTTGCTGCTGTCCACTTGGATAGTTAGGGGACAGTTACTCGGGACAACCTTTTCTCCTCCAGAGCTTTTGTTGGAGCCCCCGCCCTGGGGTGTGCTGGGCTAGCTTCCGAATTTTGCTTACTTGGTTTGTTATGTAAATAGATCTTCCCCCCTCTGGCTGTTACACAAACAGGAAGCTGTGTGGCTTTCTCTTTCTCTCTTTTTTGCTTTCTCTTCTTTGCCTCGGGTGGGAGGAGGCCGAGCTGGGCCTGTGTTGTGGAATCTGAAGATGCAGATTTCCTGCCTGTTTGGTGGGGGTGGGGGTGGGGGCTGGGGCTGTACTTTCCTGCTTTTCACTAGGTGTTTTCTCTTTGCTGATCCCTAGAGTGGGGATATGAAAATGGGAGGTTCCTGTGCTGAGGGCTGCAGAGCGTCCCTTTGGGAGGGACCGAGGGGAGAATCCTGGGCACCCGCCTGCCCAGCCGCGGTTCCCCAGAAATACCGCAGTGTTGCCTTCTGGACTGAGCGGCTCGGAGGGGTGTTTTTCACGTTTTTAAAATAGAATGTTAAAGATCATTTTGGCCATGCTGTTGGAGGGGAAGTGACCTCCCAATGATTAGAATCCAAGCCTGTTTCTTCATATGGGTTATGTTTGGCCTAGCTTCCCCTCAGCAGCTTCTGGGGTGAGGAGGAGGCCTCCTGGGCTCCTCTTCATGTTTGCCTCTGCAATCAAGTTCCTCTCTTAGTGAGAATGAGATTCAGAATAGAATGGCCTCCTGGCTGGTTCCTCTCTCTTCTCCAGCATGAAATTTGAAGGCAAATCAAGAGATTATTAGTACTCACTCTGCTTCTGGCCAAGAGTGAGCTTTGTAGATATCTGGATCCTGGGAGTGCCCTGGGTCTTGGCACCAGGTGCCTGGTCTTTTCCCAAACCCCTCATCTGCTTCCTCTTTCTCTCCTGGTGGTCTGCGGACACTCCATTAATGAAGTTACTTCTGTTTCTTCCTGCGGTTGCAGGATTTCCTGAAGTGGGAATGCTTCTTCCTCTTTTGTCTCTCTTTCTTTTCTTTGAAGGTCCTACTGTGTGCTAGGCACTGTACCAGGGGGTATACAAAAAGTGGCAAAAGACAGTTCCTGCCTTCAGGGAACTTACAATCTAACATGGAAGACAATCAGATAGGGTTAACAGGGGAAAGGCAGGCACTCTTAAGAGGGTCTGGAGGAGGCTTCCTGTAGATGGATTTAATTGGGGGTGTTATAATGGGGACTGGAAGGAAGCCAGAGAGATCTGTAGTCAGAGTGGGAGAGGAGGAGCATTCCAGGCATGGGGGACAGCCAGGGAGAATGACCAGAGCCAAGAAATGGAGGCACTTGTCAGTGGAACATCCAGGAGACCAGTGTCACTGGATAGAAGAGGATGCTTTGGGAGGAAGGTGTAAGAAGCCTGCACAGGTAGGAGGGGGCTAGGTTAGGAAGGGTTTGAGTGCCAGGCAGTAGGGAGCCCCCGGAGTTTATCAGGTAGTGGAATGACAGACCTGTGGAATAGGAAAATCACGTTGGTGGCCAAATGGTGGATGGATTGGAGAGGGGAGAAGACTCAAGGGAGGCTGAGCCCCCAGCAGCTCTTGGAAATCTCCAGGTGTGAGGTGATGAGGTCCTGCTTTCAGGGTGGGAGAATTTCAGAGGAGAGAAGGGGGCATGTTCACAAGATTCTGGGAAGGTAAAGTTAACAGATTGGGACGGGGAGGGGGAGGGGGGGGGCCGGGTGAGGAATTGTGGATGATGCTAGATTGTGAGCCTGAAAGGTGGGAAAGGGGATGTTGAGCTTTACAGTGGGAAGGTAAGGGAAAGGGAAGGCTCAGAGGGGAGAATAATGCGTTCTCTTTTGGACATGTTGAGTTTCAGATGTCTACTGGACCCCCATCCAGGATGAGATATGTCTGAAAGGTTGGAGGTCAGCAGAGGGATTGGGGCCTCAAGGTAGATTTGAGAATCATCAGCATAGAGATAGTAACTAAATTTACGGGGCTTGATGAGATCACCTAGTGAAGTAGTCTAGAGGGCGAAGAAAATAGTGCCCAGGATAGAACCCTTAGGGACCCCTATGGTTAGATGATGCGATCGATCTGGAGGTAGATCCAGCAATGGAGACAGAGAAGTAGTCAAGAGAGTAGCAAATCAATGCTGCTAGAATAAGAAAGTCCATTTAGGGAGGAAAAGTCTTTGAATCAATATTGTCAGATAAAAATCTGACATAGGAGACTAAGGACCATTTCCCAATAACTTAAGGGTCAAAAGACAGGAACAGTTTTCAAAAAAGTAAGTGCAAGCTAACTGTAATATAGAAATGTTCCAAATGACTACAGTAAAAGAATCGCAAGTTTAAAACAACCTGGGGGGTTTCCCATCAAACCCACTGGCAAAGAGTGTTAACAGATAGGCTCACTAATTCAAAGTTAATGAGCTGGGAATTGATCCAACCCTGCAGAAAAATGGGAAATGAAAAAAAATATAAACCAGTATAATGGAAGTTGGTATATTAGAGATAAATCTGATTTATATGGCACTCTAAGGGCTATAAAGTTCATTTCACATAACAATTCTTTGTAGCACAGGATTCAAGTATTGCTCCCATTTTATAGATGAACTCTCTACCATGAAGAGGCCAAAAAAAAAAGCCTGTAAATTACCTCAGAAAAGATGTGGCAGCCACGGGCAACAGTAGTTTAGGAAAATAATTTCCAATATTTTTTGTTCTGCGAATTCCTTAAAACAAAAAAATGTGTGCTCCCAAGGTAATTTAATATATTACCCCATAATCTTTTAGATTTTATTCATTAAGGATTTAAAATCACTATAATGATAACTTTTGTCCAAAAAAGCTACAATTAAAATTTACATCATATAATTATAATTACAAATATAAAATTATATTCTACCCATGATTACATAAACAAAATATAAAATGACAAGACTTTCATTATAAAATAATTACAAATGCTATATATGGGACATTCTTTAAGAAATTAATAAAAGAAATAATCTTAAATTTACTTTACAAATTTTTTGAGTGTAAGTCACATTTTATTTTATTTTAGTTTTAGTTTTTTTGCTTTTTGGGTGGGGTTGACTTGCCCCAAGTCTTATGGCTAGTAAGTGTCTGAGGCCGGATTTGAATTCAGGTCTTCCTGACTCCAGGGCCAGTGCTCTATTCACCATGCCACCTAGCCGCCCTGTAAATCACATTTTATTTTGTTTTTGTTTTTTTTTAATCATTTTTTATTTATTTTAAAATCACATTTTAAATGAAATATGTTGCAGTGTGGGAGATGTTTAGTTTAATAAAATAATAATCTATAAACTTAATTTTTGTGTTTGATTTTTTTTTAACAGAAGTTTGCCATATTTGGCCCAATATCAGACAGACAAAATCTCTAATTTGCATCTGGTTTATTTCTGTGTTTTGATTTAAAATAATAATAAAGTGAAAATGCATACTCTAATATGTGGTACAAAATGGTAGGAAAATTCTATAGTTTTACTGAGAGATAGAAATTCATTTTATTTTTTGCTACCTTAGCAACTGGCAAAAAGGAGTAGATAAGAATATAAGATAGTTGCTTTTTTTACTGACTATTGACAAGAATTGTATTAAGTAATAAATGTTCTTAAAGTACAGTTGCATGTATATATATTTTTTAACAATACTTACATATAAACTAAAGAAAGACTCTTGTCAGACATGGCTCTTCTTTTTTGCCAGTCTCATGCGGCTGTCCTGTCACAGAAACTCTACTATGAATGAGTGACCAGTGTTGTCTAGCAGATCATTTGAGAATTCTCCAGATAGTAGCATACCTAGAGGATAATAGTTAAAGGAAAAGCGATGTAAGATTTATTTCTGCAGAGGATTTGTAATGGCTTGTGTTGGTTTCAACATGGTTTGTGATACTCATGCCCACTGATCTTCAAGCAGCCTAATATTTGTGCAAGAGCAGAAGCATTGGCAACACCTTGATCACATGATTATAGCTGATGAGGTATCTGGTGAAGCATACAGAACCCAGATGAAAGTTTGTGCATGCACCTTACCGTTCTTTGGAATTGATTTGTGCTTGAATGGCAGGCCCTTGTGGTTTGGAAACAATTTGATGACAGGTTGAAAAAATGTAAAAAGCTTAGATTAAAAGTTTAAAGTGGATTAGATTTTATTAAATTTATTATGGCACTTAGAAATTAAAAGAGTTTGATGTGATAACTTCAGAAATAAAAGTCATTGTGCTAAATCATCATGATGATTTTTGAATCACTGAAGAAACAAACTATAATATGTCAGATGTGCCCATGCTTGCTGAAAAAAATATATGTAACATAATAAAGCATTTATTTGCTGTTTAAAGTATCATTAAAGAATGTTAAGCATGAATGTCTTGGATTGTCATAGAGGACCACTAAACAAGAACTGCTGATTTTGAATATAAAGTCATTTTAAAAACAAGTTCACAGAAATCTTGGCATGAGACCTACTGAAGTCAGAGAGTATGTCCAAGGTTGAAGCTAGAGGAGCTTTTCTTTGACAGAATAAAAGTGAAAAAGATCTGTCAGGATTTCTGGTTTCTCCTTTAGTAACAATGGATCTATCCCATCTGAACCCTTAATACCACAGCCTCCCATGTACAGAGTAGGATCTTAGAGAAGTCAACTCAAGGTGACAGAGTACATCTAGAGGAGTGGCATGCTTGAAGGCACTGAGGAATTGCTTATCAAGGCATCAGAAATTAAGAAGGATGACCAAAAACTTAGTCTTTCCCAACTCTGAATCTGTGAGTCCATGAAAAGTTATGCTAAACAAAGTCAGGGGTGCTTCCCACAAAACCCACACAGAAGACAAAGGCAAGTTTTTGTGAGAATTATTTGAGAGCAAATCATATCTTTGCTGTTGTACAGTTGTGTGATAGTAATGGCAATTAAAGATTCCCCTGTATTGGCTTGGTTTT
>NW_027187322.1:3022591-3029098 GCF_028583685.1 Petaurus breviceps papuanus
AAGGACAGTGCTGTTGTTGCAGGGGTCTGGGAGCCTTTCTGTTGGTTTAGAAGCCCTGAAGAAGGATTTTCTTGTTGTATGTTTACAGAAATCCTGGGAGAGGGCTTTGCTAATGTGTTCAGGGGTTCTAGGACTGTTCTACAGACAGAGGATAAATTCATGAAGGGACTGGCAATGTATCTTATGGCCTTGCTAAGCCTTGTCTCCCCAGGAACTAAGATTGCTGAGAACTTGCCTCGTGTCAAGATGAAGAAAAGACCTCCATTTGGGTATTAAGTGCTGTGTTTAAACTTGATGTAACTCTGGGGTAGATTCAATTGTGATCCAGGGGTGGGGAACTTTTGACCTTTTTGTGTTCTATGGTTGAGCAAATGAATGTATTTTACTTATGTTTGGAAACTAATCTCCATTTGAGAAGAGGGGCTTTGTGGTGGACTTAATTAAGGTATAGCCTAGGGGTGGAGAAGTATTTGGAACAGAGACTTTGTAATTGATTGAATGATTGGAAAGTCCTGGGGTGGGGTAGGCCTTGGAGATGATTTAATCACACTTAGTAAATGCTGTATTTTGAATGATGTCATGTTTTGATCTTCTCTGTTCTGGGTTTGTTACTGAATAAAATAGAGAGCACCTATGCTGGTATTTTGAACCTGGGAAGTTGCCTTTGCTTGGTATTACATTACAAGTTGGTGGGAAGGGACAGAGACTACAAGAACCTTCTGTTCTTGGTAGATTCTGTGGTAGATAAATAGATTGTGGTACATGAATATAATAGAATATTACCATACCCTAAGGAAGAAGGAACATGAAGGATTCAGAGAAGCCTGGGAAGACATGTATGAACTGGTGCTGATGGAAATAAACAGAACCAAGAATATTTTATTCACAATGACCACAGCAGTGTAAACGGAAAGAGCAGCAAAAAAATAGAACATAAATGCTGTGGTCAAGCCTAGACTAGAAAAAGAAGTGTGAGACTGTACTTTCCTACTGTCCTTTCAGAAATAGATTATCTATGGATTTGGAAAACTATGTTCTAGACTAATGCCTTGGCTAGTTTTGCCAAACTACTTCTCTTTCCTCTTAAAAAAAATTCTTTGTGTAGTAAGTACTCTGGTCTCTTCCCCTTAGGGTGGTGGGGTACCCTGGAGAGATTTGGGGTCTCTTCCTCCAAAGTCAACGGCTCATCTTCCATTCTGGTGTAGTTCCCCCCAATGATGGCTGCTAGTGATTAATGCCTGGTTCCATTTAGCTAATTTATATCCATTGGCTTTTATAAAGGATATATAGAAACATTTCCACACAGCACTGCAGGGGCGCACTCTTCTATTCTGCTTCGTCAGTGGTGAGAGTGAGCTGAAATTTAGCATAGTCATGCCTACATGGCGATGATGCCCCCAGATTCACATCCTAATAACAACCTCACTAGTGGCTGAGCTGTAGGAGCCACTGGCCGTGGTCTCAGGTATGTGAGGATGGGTCCCAAAGGTCCCTTGCTCTTGGGCTGCAATGCTGCATTGACTGGCTACAAAACTGAGCGTGGGCTTGGTGCCCAGACCTTCTGAAACTCCCCTCTCTTTTACCGAAATGGAGAAAACTGCTGGCAAAAACCCCAAATCTGGCATTCTCTCCCTCCCCCGCATTGACTCTTCTCTCTCTCTAGTCTCCTGATGGAATGTCATTAGGCGGACAGAAATGACAAACAGAGGGAAGGTGAAGGCTGATGAGCGCCTTTTCCCTGTCTTCTCCCCTTCCTCATCCCCCATGCCCCTGCTCTGGCCAGGCAGCCAGAGCCTAGAAAGGTCCAGAAAGGTCAGCTGCATAGTTAGAGACCTGTGTTCAGACCTCTCTGGTGCCTTTTCATGCATGACTCTTTGGAAAGCTCTTCAGATGCTTCTACACGGGGAATCACATCAGTGATACTCAGAGCTCAGAAGTACTGAGCTCATTTTCTACAAGGAAAGCTCTCTGGGTAGGGGAGGAAGAGGCATCTGTTGGGAGGTTAAGCGATATGAAAATAAAATATTTATTAATTAAAACCTCCCCAAAAAGAATTTTTTAAAAATAGCTTTTTATTCAAGAGGGAGAAAATGTCACTTTGAAGGCTGTCTCCTTCAGCAACATTTTTCCTGGGCAAATTTACAAGTTCTCTAAGGTTCTATGAAAGGAACAGCAATAGAGAGTTCAGCTAGTTGACTCTGATTATTTCTTTAAGAGAGGCATAAATAAAACAAGGAGATGCACTTGCCATTTGTGTTTGCCAAATCATGAAAGGTGAGTCCAGATGGAAGTGGTACCTTCTAGTGAGGGTCCTTCAGATGCTCCTATTGGTAGAGGCCATGGCGATGATCACATCAAACCCCAGAACGCTAGGGAGCTGCATCAATGAGCTTGTAGTCAGTTAAAATTGTTTGAGAGCTGGGCACTATACAGACAAAACGAAATACTCCCTCCTCTCAAGGAATTTATTTATGATGACTCTCTGGGGGAAATATTATCTAAACAGATTAAAAATGAAAGTTCATTTCAAGAGGTAGAAAATATTAATAACTAGGGGAGCAGGAAAGCCTTCCTATTTTGGGGGTTGAATTTTTTCTGCAAAATAAATTCCTGCTAAATTTTGCTAGATTCAGCTAAATAAAAAATTTTTATTTTACACTTAAATACAAAACGAGAAAAGGGGGGAAAATGACATTGCCATGTACACAGCAGACCATAAGAGAGGATTCAGTATAAAATTTCCATTTGAAGAAAACCAATGTAATAAGTCTTCCACATTATTTTCAAAGCTGCCCAGCTTTGCTTTACTTTCTTGTTGGTTTTCTTTTGTTCTCTGTACTTTTTACTTTATTTTTTTTTCTTCTCCTTCCCTCCCTGCAAAGAAGGCTACAATTAAGCATGAATATATGTCCATATACATAGATGTCTGTAAACATACACATACGTACACAGACACTCATACGCACATATGTAAGACTGGACTGCCCTAGGCTTATTTCTCTGAAGGTGGAGAGCATCTTCCTTCATAAGTCCAAGTCTTTCTGTACTTTTTCTAAGTCAGCCAGCTCATCATTTCCTACACCATGGCAATATTCCTTTCTGGATTCAAACAGCATCTTCCTTTGAGGTTACTTTGGGTATTTATAATCGTCAGAATGACTTGGTTGCTCAGACTTTTTCTTAAAACAGTACTGCTAAGGGCGGCTAGGTGATGCAGTGAATAGAGCACCAACCCTGGAGTCAGGAAGTCCTGAGTTCAAATGCTCCTCAGACACTTAACACTTACTAGTTGTGTGACCTTGGGCAAGTCACTTAACCCCAATTGCCCTGCCCTCCCCCCTCCAAAAAGCAAAAAGAACAACCCCAAAACTCGATACTGCTGTGACTCTGTACAATGTGCTCTTGGTCCTGCTCATCTGGCTTTTGGTTATTTCGTGGAAGTCCTCTCTGTGCTTCTCTAAAACCGTCGAACTTATCATTTCTTATAGCAGAGTAATATTCCATCATGAGCATACACCACCACTTGTTCAGCCATTCCCCAACTGATGGGCATCTCTGTGGTTTCTACTTCTGTGCCATCACAAAGCTGCTATCAATATTTTAAAACATGTAGGTCCTTTTCCATTTCCCCTAATCCTCTTGGGAAAGGGACCTAATAATGGTATTGCTGGGTCCAAAGACTTCCTATTGAATGAGTTTCATGGGTTATAACCTGAGAGCCAGATCCAGTCTGCCACCTATTTTTATATGACTCAGAAGCTAAGAATGGTTTTTATGTTTTGTATTATGCACAAAATATGCATGATATTATAGATCATAAAATATATAATATACATTTTTTATTTAAAAATGTGAAAGCTATTCTTAGCTCATGGGCCGAGATAGATTTCGATTTGGTGTTCAGACACTTTTACTGGGTCTTGAAGAAAGCCCAGAATTCTAAGAAGTGGTGATGAAGATGACAGCCTGTGCAAAACCTTGGTGGTGGGGGATGAATACCCAGTTACATAATAGCTAGTTAGATGTCTTAGAGAGGGTCAAGGGGATTGATCCCTCTGTGCCTTTGAGATATGGCCCAAAGAACAGGAGCTCCTTGAGGCAGGGCCTGTGTATTCCTACCACCTAGCTTAGTGCCTGCTTTAATTAAGAAGGCTTTTAATAAATGCTTATTGAGTGAGTGAATGGATTAGTGGAAATAGGCCTGGTGACAAGTAATGGGGGCCTGGGCTGAATGCTGTTCACCAGTGGACCTGGGCAATTGATGATCTCTATGGAGTGAGCTGAGAGATGAGCTTCCAGAATGAACCCAGTTAGGAGCCTGGATGAGTGTCCGGAAAGGGGTGGCACCTTAACACTCACTGGGCAGTGTGGAAGGGCTGGATTTAGAGGGAGATGAGCTTCCTGTCAGACCGGTGACATTGGAGATAATGATGGGGCATCCAGGTGTAGATGGTGTCTCTGGGCTTAAAGGAAGCCTGGGAAATCAGGAAATGAAGATGAGGAGGGAGAGAATTCTAGGCTGAACAGGCCAGGAAAAATGCCCAGAATGTCTCATACGAGGAATGGTGAGGAGACCAGTGTCACTGGAAGGGAGGAAGACGGAGGAAGACTGGAAAGTGTAGGAAGGGGTCAGAAGCCAAGCAGAGGGTTTTCTGTTTGACCCTGGTGGTAGTGCCATAATCAGGCCTGCGCTTTAGGAAAATCACTTTGACAGCTGCTGACCAGCTGCCATCCCCAGGGCAGACAAGCCAGTCTCCGTCAAGCAGGCGGGCACCCTGACAAAGGCCTCTCCTCTGCCTGGGATGGAGCCAGCTCCCTGCGGTCCTCCTGGGGAGACACAGCTGGACCTGCCTCTGCCAGGGCTACAGCCACGGTGTGTGTGTGGGGGGGGGTTGAGGGTCAGGGACCCCAGACAAGCATTCTTGTCTCCAAAGGCCTTGCCCCTGTCACATGGCTCACCATCAGGATCTGGGGTGATTTTATTAGTGGAAACGACATCAGAGAAGAGATCTGACCCTCTGCTTGGCCTGCACCCTAAGGACCATGGGGTTTTTCTCTCTGACTTGCTGTTGAAATGGGTCATCTCCACCACTGGAGTGGGAGCTCCTGGAGAGCAGAGACTTGTCTGACTTTGCTCATTGTATTCTCAAGCTTTTGCACATAGTAAAATCCCTTTATAAATGCTTAATTGATTTTGTTTGCTCTTAGATGTAATAGAGGGGCCCTGGCTCTGATTGCTTGGTGGGGGAATGGACAGATATTCCCTTTAGGAGCCTAGATGAGTTTGACCGCTGACTGCCAGCTTGTCAGGGAGATGAACCTGAGGGCTGTTGGGCTAGGCTAGGTGTGAGGCCATGAGGCCAGAGGTGGCCTTGTTATAGGAGAGGGAGTAGATTTAGCATCGGTGTTAGGACCTGGCAGGTAGGGTGTTGGAAATGAGGAAGGGAGGAGGTGAGAATGCCATGCAGCTTGTGAGGCCTCGGGCGGAAGAGGGTGGGGAAGGATGCGGGGGAAGGCGAGGAGCTGAGTTCTGGACATGTGGAGTACTGTGTTCTGAGTCCCCAGAACATCTAGGTGGAGATGAGAATAGAGATTTGGAGTTGCTTGGGTAGAAGCAAAGTCTTTGTGTTTAACGAGGAGCAGTTTCAGGAGAACAGTGGGAGAATCCAAAGCCCCACTGTCATGATTAAGCTCCTCAAAGTCTGCAGCCTGATTTTAGCCTATAATAGGACCTCTTGTAGCCAGGTAGCCCAGTAGGCAAAATGCAGGGCCTGAAGTCAGGAACACTCATCTTCCTGTGTTCAGATCCAGCCTTAGATACTTGTTAGCTGTGTGACCCTGTTTGCCTCAGTTTCCTCATCTATAAAATTAGCTGGAGAAGGAGATAGCAAACCACTCCAGTATTTCTGCCAAGAAAACCTAAAATGGGCTCAGAAAGAGTCAGACATGACTGAACAACAGCCGTTTAGGGAAATGTCCGCATTGTTTAGTGAGAGCAGCTTTTATAGGCAGGAGGAACTACATATTTGCATCTAGCTGCTGGATGAGATGGGAGCCATCCTTTCTGTTCTTTCTTCCCATCTGCCACTGCCTCTCTGAGCCTCTGGGCCCCTGGCACTGTCATCTGCTTCTCCTCAGGACCCTGGGCCTGTCATCACCCCACTGCTGAATCCCTGCAGCCTCCCCTCAGAGCCAAAGGGTTTCCCTCCATTAGAATCTATGACCCTTGAGGGCAGGTACTCTGGGTCCAATGTAGGCACCGAATTGGCGCCATTTCATTGGCTGGGCTCCAGGTCCCAGATACCAGAGGCCTTTCCCAGCCCCTCTTACCTCCAGGGCCTTCCCTCTCTGCATCTGTGCACACAAACAGCCCTTGGGGAACAAATGCTTATTTATTGACTGACCAGGCTCTTAATGAATGTTTGTCGACTGACTAACTGGTTTTCCCCTTTGCTTCCTGGAGCTGACCTACGACCTAACTGTGGGGTCAGGCATCAGTCATTATTT
>NW_027187322.1:3029108-3104112 GCF_028583685.1 Petaurus breviceps papuanus
GTGAGTCTGTGACAGTCATGCATGGGATGTTGCTTCTTACTCCATTGTCCCTTATTAACTCTTGATTCAGATGGTGTCATGTCAGTATAGAGTCATAGGCTGGGGGAAGGGGCAATGGCTCGGGCTGATTATGAAATAGGGTCCACCGGGCAGAGTCGCCTGGTTCTTCTGAGGTTAAAAGGCCATAGACAGAAGCTGGAGGTGTGGGCAGTGTGGAAGCCCGGCTGGCGCAGAGAGGGGGCTCTTCACAGGACGCTTCCATCCAATTCCCACATCACCTCCAAGGCCCTGCCCAGGGCCTGGCCCTGGGTGAAGGCCAGGGGAAGCAGAGACCTGCCCTCCAAAAGCTTCCGATCTGCTGGAGAGCTGACAGTTGAGTAAATGCTCCCCATGAAGATTCTGACCCGGTGTCCTGGGGAGGAATGCTTGAAGAGGATGCCCAGCCCATGGCTCTGCTCTGCTGCTCAGGGTGTCTGGCCCCCGCCTGGCTGTCAGAACCCCCTGGCCCCCCTGGACCTGGCGGCCTCACTGCCAGCCCTGGGAATCGGCCCCCAGGCTCCGGCGTTCCCCCTCTCTTTTCAGCTTCTGCCTCCTCCTCGCTTTGTTCTCCCTTTACTCTCTGCAGGCCAGAGGCAGATAAGAAGTAGGAAGTTGGCGCTTGGCCTCCTGCCTCGGCAATGCCGCCTCTTAGCCTCCTAATACACTGTAATTAAGACGAGGTTTTTAAAACAGCATTTCCTTTTTAGGGACATGCTGGCAGAGAGTTGGAAATGCAAGGACCTTGTTGCAAAACTGTGTGTAGCCAATGTGTCAGGTGAGCCTGCTGGGTTTACCTGCTAAAGCCCTCTTTGTTACCAACCTACAGTCTGATAACTTGAACAATAGGCCAAGTCCTCGGCCTCCCTGTGGCCAGGCTTTGAGGGGGCAGGGCAGAGGATTAAGCCAAAAGATCAGAGGCTTGGGCTGTGCTGGCCTTCGTGGGGCCTGTTCCCTGGCTCCTTGCCTGGAGGAATCCTGAGATCAGCAGTTCTCAGTGTGCCTGGGGACCCCGAGGGTCTCCAAGACCTTATCTTCTCTTTTTGCAGTAGTGTTAAGCTAGGATTGGTCTCTGTTTTCTAGCTCCTTATCTGTGAGACCAGCTTTTCTTCATACACTTCAGCTAAAACAATTTATCACAACATATTGGATGCAGAAGCAGACCAGAGAGGCCACCAGTGTGTACTCCATTAAATTAGACATTAAAGAGATTTGCAGAAATGTGTAAAACCATGCCAAACGTCTTACTGGTGGGGGGGGGGCTGCTTTGGAAAAGACTGATTTTTCATAAAAACATGTTAACTTGTAATGGGTTGTACTTATTATTTTTATTATTTTGGGGGGGGGTTTCTATTAATTTGTTTACTTTTAGTTTACAAGATTCAGTTCCACAATTCCTTGAGTTTCAAATTTTCCCTCCCCCCATGGCAGGGAAATATACTTTCACATTGGACATTAGTCAGGTTATAAAGAGGGATTGTACCAAATGGAATGAACAATGGGAAAGGGGAAATAAAATCAAACAGGAAAAAGAAAAAGGGAAGGTAGTTTGCTTCAATCTGGGTACAAACTCAGTTCTTTCTCTGAATGTAGACACCTCTCTCCATCATGAAACTTTTGGAGTTGACTTATAACCCTGCATTGCTGAGAAGAGTCCAGTCTATCAAAGTTGGTACATACGTTGTGTCTGTAATTGGGTACAAATTTCTCCTGGTTCTACTCTTCTCACTCAGCATGAGTTTGTATAAGCCTCTCCAGGTAAATATGAAGACCATCTTCTCCTCGTTTCTTATAGCACAATAGTATTCCATAACATGCATATACCACAGCTTGTTCAGCCATTCCCCACTTGATGGGCACCCCCTTAATTTCCAATTCTTTGCCACCACAAAAAAAGCTGCTATAAACATTTTTGTACATGTGGGTCTTCCTCCCACTTCTATGATCTCTTTGGGATACAACCCTAGAAGTGGTATTGGTAGGTCAAAGGGTATGAAAGTATTTATAGCCCTTTGGGCATAATTCCAGATTGCTCTCCAGAATGGTTGAATCAGTTCACAACTCCACCAGCAATGCATTAGTGTTCCACTTTGTCCACATCCTCTCCAGCATTTGTCATTTTCCTGTTTTGTCATCTTAGCCAATCTGACTGGTGAGATGTGTGTACTTATTATTTTTAAATGAGTAAATCCCTATTTTTCAGCCTTTGACACTTTCAGAGCACCCTCTCCTCCTGGATCCTCTCATCTCTCCTAAGCCTCCTCCCTCTCAGTCTCCTTCCCTGGGTCCTCCTCCAGATCACACCCTCTTCGGTCCCTCTACTGCCCTCCAGCCTCACCTCTCCAGCCTCCTGCCTCTTCTGTGACTGGGCTTTGGTACTTGCCAAACCTCCCCGCAGAACTGACCTCCAGTGAAGCCTGCCTCTGTCTTCCCCATCAGAATGGGGGCTTCTTGAGGGGAGGGGCTTTCTTTGTATCCCTGTGCTTGTCCCAGGACCTGGCATGCACCAGGCTCTTAATAAATGCTTGTTGACTTTACTTGACCTTTTCCTTGAAAGAAAGGTGGCAGCCAGTTTAGATGTGTGCCAGCAGTCCCCTGAAGGCCAGGGGAGACAGGTCAGCTTATGGCATACCTGTGTCTTCCAGGGCCTAGTGTGGGCCCAAAGGCCTTCTGGGTTCCACATCTTCCTCAGAAGGTTAGGTAGCTAGGTGTAGCTCGCCCCCCCCCCCTTCCCAAGTGTCTCTCCCTCCATCACAGCCTGGTGCTGGTGTGCAAGGATTGCTGATTATTTACCCCGAGACCCTTGCTTGTTGTCTGTCTGTTCTGATGGACTGAACTTCCTGGCTCTTGCTGAAACTGGAGGAGCAGGTGAAGGGCTGCTTCAGATCCTTCCTTTTGTTAGCTCTTGCCTGACCCCAGAGCGATGCAGGAGACCAAATCTTCCACTTCCTCCCCACCTCTCACTGTTAAAGCCTGAGGCTTGAAGGGACAGCTCAGCATGCAGGAGGCCCAGAGGCCTCACAGACAGGCCTTCCTTTCACTGTACTGCACACGGTTTGGTTGAGATTCTAGGAAGGGGGCATCTATTGGATGATAATAGAATTAGGATAACCCTCTGCTACTTGGAGCCTCGAATTGGTTAGTTTGGTTTGTTTTTGTTTTTTTTTACTGTTGTCAGGCTTTTAAAAACACTGTGTAAGCCCTAGCCATTTAGACTACAGACCTGCCTTAACTGGTGAATCCCTATTCCAGGTTTCAGCTCCAGCTGGCATGACTAATAGGTGACTTTTCTCCATGTGAAACACTGTTGGTCACATTGCTGAATGTACTAAACCCACAGCAAATGGTTTGAGGGGAAGGGGTCAGATCTTGGGCTTGCGCTTTGCATTCCCCCTCCTGGTGCCTTTGGCAGGACTGAAAGATGGCAGAGTCCCAGAACGACCAGGTGAGAGTAGGGGCTTGGAAGCCACACCTCACATGGAGCCTGACTGCGACCCTGAGGGAGGTTCCTCTGTGATGTCATCGGATTACCTTCCTTTAAGAAAATGCAGCTTGGGAAGGCGCTGTGTTTATTAATCGTGTCATTGCCCTCCTCCATTTCCAGGCCTGGCCTTATACAGCCTTCTCCTTTTTGGGATAGTCAGAAGAGGAGCTATGGTGGGGAAACCTCACTTTGCCCATTGCTTCCAAAGCCTGCCTGCAGTGTGTAAAACGCATTGGATTTCAAGTCAGAAGATCTGATAGAGGTTTGCATTCTGATCGACACTAATTAGCTATGGCACCTCAAGGAAGTCACTTAAACCCTCTAAGCCAACCTAGCTGGAGGAGCCGGGCTCCCTGAGGGAGACACAAGAGGCGGCCTGTGCCAGGCCAGAGTTAAACCTCCACCCCTACCCTGACCCCATCTCCCCTCAGACCCTGATGGGGACAGCCCAAGGACCCATGTCCTGGGGTCTTCCTGGGGAGATGCAACCTGGACCTGCTCCTGCAGGGGCTGTGCCTGGGGACCCAGAAGGGAAGGTTGTGGCCCCCAAAGTCCTGAGCACCATTCATGGTTCAGCAGCAGGAGCTGGGGTGATTTTATCAGTGGGAATGACATTAAAGAAGAGGCCTGACACCGGCTTGGTGGTGGCTGCTCCCTGAGGGCCATGGGGCTTCTCCCTCTGACGGGCACCTGAGACATTCCCCTGGGCCCCCCCTGCATCTCTCCTCCCTCTCTTCCCTTTCTGGGCTGACTCCTTCACAGACTGAGCCCAGACAGATGCCTCTCCCCTCCGCTTACTCGCCATCTCTTCAGCCTCCGCCTTTCCCTCGGTTCTCCTCCTCTGTCCCAGGGCCCTCTCTTCTCGCTCCCGGCGGTTCTTCTGGCCATCTCCTCCATCCCCTCAGACACAGCCATTGTCTTGGTGCAGATGGTCCTCAGGCTTGGTTACCTTGCTCTCACCTCTCTGCTCACCTCTGGTCTCGCTTCTCCAGCTGGATGCTCCGGAGACGTCTTTTTGTCCTGCAAACATCTTAAACTCACCAGGTCCAAAGGCGAGCTTGTTCTTTTTTCCCCAAGCCATCCTCAGATTCTTCTTCCTACCTCATTGCTGTTCCTTGAGATGAGACCTTGTTCTGGTCATTGGCAGTGTGTCAGCCTGGTGTGCTGACCTGGGTCCTGATCCTGCTTCCTCTGGCAGCCTCAGTGGGGCCAGTGGTGTTTGTGCGTGCTCCACAGAGGCCATGTGCAGACAGCATTTCAGATCCCATCGTCTGTGTTGTTGCCTGGCCCAGTGTCTGCCATGTGCAGGGTGCCCCCTCCCCCCTGCCCTGATTGTGCAGAACATTACATCAGGGTTGATCACGGCCCTCAGAAAGCTCATTTTAATAAGGAGGGTGACATGCTTCCCCACATCTGTTCTACAAGTTCTCACCACAAGGAGAAACAGAGAGCTTGGAGATGTCTATGAAGGAGCTTCCTTTGGATTGGGGAGGGCAAGGAGGGTGTGGAGGGCCCAGCACTGGGAGCAGGCCCAGATGGGAGGCCTGCAGTGTCGGCATTCAGACGCTGCTCTTGGCTTTTATAGGGATGGTTAGTAGGAAGGGGAACTCCTCTCCTCTCCCGGCAGTGAGATTTCATTAAATGCCATCTGTGTGTGAGCATTAGCTGGAACATTGAACCTCGACTCAGGAAATCCAGGACCTAGCCTCTGCTTCAGCTCCCCATCTGTAAAATGGGGGTGAAAGCACCTGCCTCTTAGGGTTGTTGTGAGGACAGTAGTAGTAACAAAAAATAGCTAGCGTTTTATAGTGCTTTGCAAATCTCTTTACAGATATTGTCCCATTTTATCCTCACAACAGCCTTGGAGGTAGGCACTAGTATAATTCACATCTTAACAGATGGGGAAACTGAGGCATGGAGTGGTTAGGGTCATGCTGCTAGTGTCTGAGGCCAGATTTGAACTCAGATTCAGGTCCTGTGCTCTGTCCCTGGCCCTACCTCACTGCCTCAGTGATAAATAAGATTTCCAGCACCCTTTCTTGGTGTTAAAGAGCTCCATGAGGGCTAGCTGTCCTTGTTCGAATCTCATAGGTCCTGGCTGCCGCCGCCTCCCCCTGATGCCCCTCCCACCTGGACCACCCTGCTGCTGTCCTGAGAAGCTGGTGGTGGGTGCTATGGACAAGGATGCAGCCCCTCATATTTCCCTCGATTTGACCCAAGCCCCATAAAGAAAGAGAAGAAAAATCAGCCCCAGGCATTTGGGCTAGGCTACTGGCCAGGCTCCAGAGCCTGGGCACTGCTCTCCTCCCATAGCACCTGCCCATGGCTCCCTATTACCCCAAAGACATTTAAAATCCTCTTTGTGTCTCTTCCTGCCTTCCCAACCTGGCTCCCTCCCTTTAATATAAGGGGAGTCTTTGTTCCCTCCGCCTGCTGGAAAGGAAGCTCCACAGGGGTCAGCATATAGGAAGAAGCTCCTACATCCTAGTCCATTGATCAGTTGATATGATTGATGTCACATGATGGAGCCGGACACCCAGTGGCTCTAGTTACTGTGAATGACGTGGGCACAGATGGCCCAGCCTCCAAGCTGGCCTTGGTTTGTTGTTACTCTTTCTGTCTGGACCGCTGGGAGAGAAGGCCTCCATATCGGCTTTAGGCCCCATTACAGGCTTAAAAATGAACAAGAGCTTCCCCAGTTAGAGCTCCTTAGTGTTATTACGGCCTGCTTGACCCCTGGAGAGGTGTTGGGGGCCTGGACTCCTCTGGGAGAACCCGTGCCGTAAGATACTTACCCAGGATACTACAGGCCTGCCTCTAGATATTTGGGGGATACCAATGTATCCTTTAGGCATTTTAAAATGAGTGAGGAAGGAATAATTCTTGTCCAACCACAACATGTAGGGACTTGGCTAGCAGAATGCTATGAATTTTATTTTTGCAGGTAGGCTGTGTGCTTCATGGCTGTTTTCAGACTGTACCATGGTCTGATGGGGGCAGTGCTGGAGAAGGAGGCAGAATGCCGTAAATAGCCTTTACAGAGTGTCCCCCGGAGAATAGCCATTGCACCCTTTGTTCATTAGCTTCATGGTCTCCAGCAGATTATTCAGTAATAGCCAATTCCTGCCAGGCAGACAGATAATAAAGGGGACTGATCCTTGTGATTAGAAGCTTAGAAGGCAGGGCCTCGGTTTGCCTTAAATTGGAATGGCCAATGAAGAGGCAGACCTGAACAGGAAAAGAGAATTGTTAGCTATTAAAATCATAGTAAATGTAAATTCTCATTGCTTTTATATTCAGACTTGAGATCTTGGAAAACTTGGAGATTATTTTCTATTCTATTTAACATAGAAATCCTTTGCATTTTTTTAAACAATCGGAGTTAAGTAACTTGCTCAAGGTTACACGGCCAGTTATTATTTCTGTGTGGGTGCCGAGTATCTGAGGCTGGAACTGATTCCAGGTCTCCTGACGCTGGGGCCAGGGCTCTTACTCACTGTGACACCTGGCTGCCCCTAAGCAATTGGGGTTAAGTAACTTGCTAAAGGTTAGACGGCCAGTTATTTTGTGTGGGTGTTAAGTATCTGAGCCCTGGGGCTGGCGCTCTTACTGCGCCATCTGGCTGCCCCAATCCTTTGCATTTTGTTGCAAAAAAATTCTTTGCTCTAATATCTTAGCACAGGCTTTACTGGGCTGGGCCAAAGTTGGGAAGCCTGGGGGAAAGGAGCCAGGAGCTCAAACTCCAGGACAGAGCTTGTGGATCTGTCATTGACTGAACTTGGGGATGTCAGAAGAACCCCATTTTTTTTTTTTTTTTGCTTTTTGGAGGGGAGAAGGCAGGGCAAACGGGGTTAAATGACTTGGCTAAGGTCACACAGATAGCAAGTGTCTGAGGCTGCATTTGAACCCAGGTCTTCCTGACTCCAGGGCGGGTACTCTATTCACTGTGCCACCTAGCTGCCCCAAGAACCCCCATTCTTGAGAAGGAGGCCACAGCCATCCACCTCCTGGCTGTTGGCTTCAGAGCCTGCTGGCCTGGGCCTCTGGGCATCCTAAGCTGTTGGCAGCAGCTTTTAGGCAGGTCACTTTCTCCCTGATGCCTGAAGCTTCCTCAAGCCGGGGAGGAGACATGTAGAAATGTGGTGAGCTCAGCAGCCTTCCACTAGACTGGAGACTCCTGGTTTCTTCTCCTCCAGACTTGTCACGGTGACTCATCGCTCTTTTCTCCTCTGCCACAGTTTCCCTGTTGGTGACACAGAGGTGCTGACTGCGTGGGAGAGTTGGGAAGAACTAAGAAAAGAAGCTGGGAAAGTTTGGAGGGCAGGGGCTGCACGTTGTGCGTCAAGAATTGGTGAAGAAATCCCCCCAAATTTTAAAATGACAGAGACCGCCTGGTGCGCTGGGAAGCATGCTGGCCTGGGCTTCAGGAGAGACATGGGTTTGGGTCAATTTAGGGAGTTCTTAGATCCCTTCTAGACACAGCATCATGTCGATTCTAACCTTGGTTGTATGTAGGAGAGCAGAGTGTCCATGACCTGTTGTTCATAAGCATTAAAGTACACACCACAGATGCTTTTAAGAGTCTCCCCCTGGAGCGGCCTAGTGACTGAGTGAATAGAGCACAGATCCTGGAGTCAGGAGGACCTGAGCTCAAATCCAGCCTCAGACACTTCCTAGCTGGGTGACCCTAGGCAAGTCACTTAACCCTGCTTGCCTCCATTTCTTCATCTGTAAAATGAGCCAGAGAAGGGAATGGTAAGCCACTTCAGTATTTTTGCCAAGAAAACCGTCAAATGGGGTCTTAAAGAGTTGGACATAACCGAATCACAATAGCCAGGGGTTTACCCTGGCCTCTTGGGCGCCTCATAGCTCCCTTCCGACTCCATACCTCTGGAGCCCCTGATCCCTCGGTGGGGGGTGAGAGCAGGTTGAGTCTGTGAAGTATTCTCTGGTTTCATGGTTTCTCCCCCAAATGGGCTTTTCATTCTAAGGCAGCAGTTTTAACTTGGGTTTGTCTTGTGTACTTTGGGTGGGCAGTGTGGGCTGGGGGTTGTAAACACTCATTTTTCATGCAAGGGTAGAGTTTGGTCCCCTCCCTCCTGCTCTCTGTTAGCTCATGCCTGTCCATGTATCAGTCAGGACTTCTCAGAGAGGGCTGCTGCCCAGGCTGGATGGCAACCTCCCTGTCCTGGCGTAGCTCTCTCTGTGACTCTCCAAGAAGTAAATGCTTTGTGCCAGTCGGTGTTTTTTCACATGACAGTTTCATTGTGAACAAAGAGTTTTGTACCTACAAAGAAATTTGATTTCATTAAGGCACTTTTCATAGGATATATAGTTTTTTTTTCCTTTATTGAGGCAGAATATTGGGAAGATTGTCTTATAAAATTATTTGTTTAATTCATAATTGACTAAAGAAAATTTTGTTAAAGTGTTTTTAAAACAGACTCAGCATAGTGCTGCCCCCACAGGAGGCTTTTGTACATGGCTGTTTATATGTCGTTTCTCACATTTGAATGTCATCTCCTTGATACCTGTTTTTTGTGTCTCTTTGTATCCCTGGCACTTAGCACCGGGCCTGGCTAAGTGTGTATTAAATCCTTATTGCCTGACTGACTCACCTCCTGAAAATCTCTCATATGTATAACTACCAAGTCAGGGTTTTGTTTTTCCCAGCCATACTTGTACAGGTAATATTTTGGAGCCAAAATGGAGGGCTTATATTTATCCCTGTTGAATGGCATCCTTCTTGTTTAACCCTTAATACCCGCTCCTGGAGGCAGAGGTAGTTTTCTTTCTCATTCTGTTTTCTGTGAATTTCCCCATCCTTTCCACTTTTGTCTCATGTGGACTCCTGCTTCAAGTCTTTAGCCAGATTATGGCCTGTGGGCAGGATCCTAGAGGCCCTCTCCACCCTCTCTCTGTTCTGTCATGCTGACCATGCCTAAACATCTCATTCACCAAGGGATCGTGGTAAGTGTCCCATGCTCTAAGTCCAGATAAACGATACTGCTGAACTCCTCTGATTCCCCAGCCCTGCATCCCTGGCAGAACAGGGCATCGACTTTCATGTCAGGGAACCACTTGTGGTTCCTGCTGCTATATTTTCTCAAACCAGTTATTGTAGAATGTTGCCAGAAATCAGTGTCAAACTGACCCATCTCAGCTCTTGGGAGCAATCTCTGTCTTGTCCCCAGGAATAACTGAATAAACCTGGGTGTGTTGGGAAACTAAAACTGGGAACTGAATAGAACAGTTAGGAAATCTTGCCCTGTTGAAACCAGTTTCCTTAGTAAGTCTTAGTGTTGAAGCTAATGTTTGACTTTTTGTTTTTTTGTGATTCATCTTATCTGCCTGTGCCCCAGGAAATGAAAGTATTTACTCATTCGTCAAGCCCAGCCTAGAGATGAAAGCTGCCTTTAATTTGACAAGATCAACTGCTCATCCCATTCACCAGTGTCAGTTTTAGATCAATCAGACTCCAGTTTTAATCGAAGTTTAAATGAAACAAGTATCCTACAGTGTAGTAATTTCAGAAGTTTCCATAATTGAATGTCTTCATGCTTTCCTTGACAGTTCTAACCTAAGAAGGCCAAGCAAGCATCTACTAATCTGGGACTGAAATGTCAGAGGACAGCACCATGGGACACTTACTGACCCTTTACTGCTTTTGCACTTGGGTACTACAAGCAGAGAAGCTATTATGTCTCGGTACAGTTTAAAGCCATCTTTGTGGTTCTGGTGTGGAGCTCAGAAGTCTACAGTTGGAAGAAATGTCTGTGGCCATGAAGCCCAACCCATTCCTGAAAAGGAATCTCAGCCCCAACCCCACCCCAGCACTCAGAGCAGTGCTTAGCTGAGCCCTGCTGGGTGGCCTGCATTGAGCAGGGACTCATCACCTCCTGCCTCATTGCATGTTTTCTTCTTTGCTTTTTTTTTTTTTTTCATTTCTCCAGGCCAAACTGAACCAATTGAATCCCTCATCAGATACTTGAAAGCAGTGGTCATGGGCCCTCTGACCTTTTTCTTATCCAGGCTAAACGTCCCTAGGTCCTTCTCCCGGTCTTCCTGTGGCATGGACATAAGACCATTTCACCATTCTCAGAAGTCTGCTTTACATACTCCTCAGCTTGGCAGCATCCTTCCTAAACTACTATATCCATAGCTGAACACAGACCTCCAGACAGAGGGTCTGAGGAAGGCACTTTATAGCATGACTGTCACCTCCATGTTTTTCAGAATGCATCCAGCAATCCCATCATAGTGCACCCTCCAAACACTGACCAACCCAGGATACCCCAACTCCCTCTCCCTCTTCCCTGGGCCAAGACTGTCTTTCATATTCCTATGGCTTAGTCCATCTATCTGTTGGTCTGTTTATCCACCCATCCCTCCCTTTCTTCCTAACTTCCCTCCCCCACAATCACAGGCCCTGGGAATATATTGAAACTTCTCTTTGGAGATAGTGGGATACAGTTTTACCTAGCAGTTACTTCACAGCCTCACTCATATAATTTAAATAGTGGCATTTCTTTCTTTTTAAAAAAATATTATGTATTTTAACATTCTTATTAAAAAATTTTGACTTCCAAATTCTCTCCCTCCCCCTGCTCCTCCCTTACCCATTGAGAAGGCAAGTAATATGATATCAGTTATGCATGTGAAATCATGCAAAATGTGTTTCCATGTTAACCACATTGCAAAAAAAGGGCGGGCAAGAAAAATAAAGAAAGTAAGAAAATTATACTTCAGTGTGCACTCAGAGTTCATCAGTTTTTACTCTGGAGTTAGACAGAAAATATTTTTCATCATGAGTCCTTTGAAGTTGTGTTGGATCACTTTACTGATCAGAGTAGCCAAGCCTGTTATTCTGCACAGTGACCTTCTGGTTCTACTCATTTCACTTTGTGTCAGTTTACATAAGGCTTCCCAGGTTTTTCTGAAACCATCCCCCTCAACATTTCTCATAGTACAACATTATTCCATCATAATCATATGCCACAGTTTGTTCGGGCATTTCCTCGATTTCCAGTTCTTTGCCACCACAAAAAAAGAGGAGATATAAAGTATTTTTGTATATATGGGTCCTTTTACTTTTTCATTGATCTCTTTGGGGTATGGACCTAGTAGTGGTATTGCTGGGTCAAAAGGTATGCACAGTTTTATAGCATTATTCCAAAATGTTCTCCAGAATGTTTGAACCAAATCCACCAACGGTGTATTAGTGTCCCAATTTTGACTCGTCCCCTCTAACATTTGTCATTTGTGATAGGTGTGAGATGGGACCCCAGACTTGTTTTAATATGCATTTCTCTAATCAATAGGGAAACTCTGAAAACTGCCTGTTAATATCCTTTGACCACTTATCAATTGGAGAATGGCTCTTTAAAAAAAAAAATTGATTCAGTAACCTATATATCTGAGAAAAGAGGCCTTTACCAGAGAAACTTGCTGTAAAAATTAATGGTTTTATTTCATTGCCTGTTAAATGCCTTTTACCAGTTGTGGTTTCCTTAGTTATTTCTTTTTTAATTGGGTCTGTTCTTGCTTTTGCTTTGTTTGAGATCATGATTACTACTCCTTATCTTTTTTTTTTTTTACTTCCGCTGAAGCATAAGGGGCTCTGCTCCATTGCCTTACTTTAAGTGTGTGTGTGTCTTGTAAATGACATTGTTGGATTCTGGTCTGTGTTTCATTTTATGGGTGAGCTCATCCCATTCACATTCACAGTTATAATTACCATGTCTTTCCCTCCATCCTTTTTCCTTCTGTTTATTCTTTTTTCTTTCTCTTTTTATCCTGTCCCTTATGAAAAGTCTGTTTTGCTTCTGACCACTGGCTCCTTTAATCTACTCTCCCTTTTGTCATTCCCTGCCCGCCCCCCTTTATCCCCTTCCACTCATTTCCCTGTGGATAAGGTAGATTTCTATACTCAGCTGAGTAGATGTCTGTCCATGTGTCCATCTGTCTCTCTTTCTTTGAATTGGTTCTAACGAGTAGAGTCTTTTAAGCATGCCCGCCACCTTCCTCTTCCCATTTTCCCCTCCGCTGTAAAAGCTCTCCTTTGCACTTCTGTTATGTGAGATCTTTTTCCCCCTCGCACCTCTCCCACCTTTTCCCAGTATATCTCTCTTTCTTGCCCCTTCATTTATTTTTTCTTAGATTACCCACGTCTACGTAGATTCCTTCTAGCTTCATCAGTAATGATGGAGTCCTTGGAGTCGCGAGCAGCGAAGCTCTTAGGATTTCTCTTGTTCTTCTTGTGCTTCTCTTGAGTCTTGTGTTGGAAGGTCAGACTTTCTGTTAAACTCTGGTGTTTCCTTTATTTCATTAAATGTCCTGTGGAGGTTATTCTTGGTGGTTCTGGCTGCTTTGCCTTCCATAATATCACATTCTAAGCCCTCTGCTTCTTTATAGTGGTAGTTGCTAAAATCTTGTGTGATCCAGACTGTGGCTTCATGATATTTGAATTGGTTCTTTCTAGCTGCTTATATTATTTTCTTCTTGACATGGAAGTCCTGGAATTTGGCTATAAATGTTCTTGGGAGTTTTCATTTAGGATCTCTTTCAGGTGGTGATTAGGTGATTCTTTCAATTTCTATTTTGCCATGTGGATTTAAAATGTTGGGACAGTTTTCCTTTATTAATTTCTTGAAAGATGATGTCTAGACAATCAATTTGCCAGGTTAGTTGTTTTTCCAATGAAATATTTCACATTTTTTTTCTATTTTTTTTTCATTCTTTTGACTTTGTTTCTTGGTATCTCATGGAGTTGTTAGCTTGTACTTGCCCAATTCTAATTTTTAAGGAATTGTTTTCTTCAGCAAGCTTCTATACCTCTTTTTTCATTTGGTCAGTTTTGGTTTTTTAAGGAGTTCTTTTCTTCAGGGATTTTTTTTTTTTACCTCTTTTTCCATTTGGCCTTTTCTGCTTTTTAAGGAGTTCTTTTGTTTTTCCCCAGGGAATTTTTTTGTGTCTCTTTTACCAAGTTGTTAATTCTCTTTTCATAATTTTCTTGCATCACTGTTATTTCTTTCCTCATTCTTATCTCTTTCTTTAACACTTCCAGGAATTCTTTTTGGGTTTGGTTCCAATGAACATTTTTCTTTGGTTGTAGATGTTCTCACATTGTTGTCTTTTTCTGAGTTTATGTCTTGGTCTTTCCTGCCACCATAATAACTTGTTATGATCAAGTTCCCCTTTTTTTTTTTTTTTTTTATGGTTTGTTTCCTTTTTTCCCAGTCTACTTCTTGACTTTCAACTTTATGGTAAAGTTGGGCTCTGCTCACCTGGGATAGGGAGGCATTGTCCTAAGCTTCAGACTGTTTTGTGCTGCTGTTTTCAGAGCTACTTCTGGGGGTCTTCAGGTGTGATGCTGAGGGGTGTTGTCACTGCTCTTCACCCTGGAAGGTTAAATGACCTACTCAGAATCACCCAACTAGTCAGTGTCAGGCTGAATTTGAACTCAGGTCTTCCAGGCTTCCCTCTCAGTGTATTATGGCAGCTCCGCCCCTTCCCCCTTTAATGGCCCTTACTAAAAGTCCTCTGAAGGTGCTCTTAGAAACTGAGGAAGGGGAGGGATGAGGGTCTGATGCAAAGCTAGCACTTTAATTCAGAAGTTAGTTTAGACCAATTGCAGAAGCAGTCCTGGAAAAGGGCTGGGGGGGGTGGGGAAGAGGAAAGGAAAGATGTTTAGGCTGACCAGTTGTTGTCCAGCCTTCATGCAGCATGTGTTGCTGGTGTGACCCCGTGATGGGCACTGGGGACATGGGGCCAAACCAGATCTTCAAGGAGCTTGCATTCTTTGGGGAGGATGTAGTATTTGTAGAGACCACCAGGTTCCCGGGTGAAGCAGTGATCTTGTCAACCGAGCATATTTCTTCCAGCAACATGTCCTGTGTTCCCCATGCCCTCCATAGTTGCCCCAGGGGGTCCAGACAGGTGTCATAGTGATAGAGCACTGAGCCCCTGGAAATCAGCAAGACCCACTTATCAGCCATGTGACCCTGGGTAAAGTTACTTAACTTCTCCTAACTTCTTAGTTTCCTCATCTGTAAAATGAGGATGATGACGCCCCGACTTCTCATTGAGGTCATCTTTGTCAGGTGCTCTGTGTGTGTGTGCTGGGCAGCCTTGGAGGGTGTTTGGGCCTGTCCTAATTGAGTTAGGTCTCATGTCCTTTGTTCCTTAGAAGCTCACAGTCTTGGCAGTCTGCAACAGGGCCTGCATTCCTGGCCCTTTTGGTGCCTGCTACTCAAGTTCCTCAAGCTTCCTCAAGTGTGATGGGTGCTGTACCGCAGGACAGTGGCCACCATTTTTCCTGACCTTGGCTCAGTTACTAGGAACGATGATCTTTCTCCAAAGCCCTGTTGGCTTGTGCTGGTGAATCCCCAGTGTGTAATAGGTCCTGTCCTGTCAGTTGTTGCCAGTGGGGCAGAGAGGGCCCAGTTCCTCACCAGCCAGCCACCTCTCCCTTTGAATCCTCATCCTCTTGACCAAGTCTGCTACACTTGACCCCACTGATGAACCTCTCTCTTCTCTGTGTTCTTGTGACCCTCCTGGTGCCTGGCTTCCCTGTTCCTGCTTGGCCTTACCGTGCCACCTGACGGTCCCAGTCCCCCAAGGCTCTGTCTTCTTCCCTTCTACCTTGACATCCCCTCCAAGGTTGGCTCCATCTCTGTGCTGAGGACTTGTAGGTGGGCACTCAGCCCTGGGACCCTTCCCCAGTCGTCTGCCCAAGGTCCAGAGCAGGTTCACCTTGGCCTTGGCTCCTCACAGCCGTCCCATGCAGCCCCCTCCCTTCCTTCGGTCCACAGCCTTCCTCCCAGGCCATGGAATCTGTCTCAGCTCCGTCTCTCCTCTGGGGGCTCCTTGTACATCTGCTTCTGGTGTCAAACGTCCATGCCTGTATTTGGGTTGTCAAGGCCCCAGCCTGTCCAGCGCCACTTTGCCCGTGATGCCAAGGAGCTGGCCTCCTCTCTGTTCCTTCCGTGCCACTCCCCTGCATCTGTCTCCATGCTCTGGGCCTGGCCAGCCACAATTCTGGCCCACCTGTCCTCCTTAGCGCATTCTCAAAGAAGACGGAGGGCCTCAAGAACAGTTGGTGATGTGCCACCTGGGGTGTGACTTTCCTGATTGCCCCCAAACAACTTGGATTGAACTCCCTTTGTCTCTGTATTGATTCTGTCCACGTTTGCATTTGGGCAAGCTCCTTGGGAGGAAGGATCATTTTGTCCTTTGTCCTTGTAGCTTTACCTCCTGGCAGGGTTTAGCAATGGATTGGGTGATTGAATGAGATCCTGACAAACTGGTAAGTGCTTTTTAGGACAAGAGAAAAAAGTCAGGATTTGTTTATTTCTACAAACAAACAGTTTCCAGGGCCTTCTTCCTTCCTGGGCTTGACTGGCCCTTCTTAGATAGTTTATAGATAGATGTCTTTTAAATGACCCTGGACAGGATCCATGACTTATAGACAGACAGGATCTTAACTGAGGTGAAAACTGCTTTGGGTGGTTGGAAAAATGTGTCTGAAGGAAGCCCAACTCCTTGGGTCATCTAGCTTCAGGCAGCACTGCATCACTACCTCTAAAATGTTATTTTAATTCTGTCTCGGGCCCTCGAAGGGCAAGCTGGGGTGGCTTTGGCAGAGTGCCGGGAGGAAGAGGCGGTTTTCTTGTTGGCCCCAAAGTTTATTTTCATCATAGCCATAAAACCCTAGAATGTGAACGCTGGAGGAGATTGCAGCAGTGTTCCAGCCTGACCCTGTGGCCTGTGGGTTCAGTGAAGTAACTGAGGAAACAAAGGTTTGAGCTTCCAAGTGTGTTGCTTTATTAAGTCATGCATGCCAATTGCATAACAGATCAGGGCCAGATCTCCTCAGCTTGGCACTAGACCCTGGCTATGGGGAGACAGATTTTTATGCATTAAGTGAAAACAGCAGGATAGAAACCAGGATACGAGATTAGGTAATCTGATTTCTTATTGGAGGAAAAATTAGGGGCTTCCCAAGTTGAGAGGGGGAGAGCAAACAGGTTTAATTCTCTGAAATTAGGAAAAAAGGTGTCCCATTCCCCCTGCCTCAAGCAGCTTCCCAGCCACCCAAGGCTTGCTTCAGACGTGTAGTAAAGTTTTCTCACAATTCCCCTGACTGAATAAAGTTTTTTCACAAGACAGAAATTGGACTAGTCCTGTAGTTGAATAGAAAGCTCCAGAATTGAGTCACAAGATAGCATCAGTGGGGTTCCTTCCTATCAGAGGCACTTGGCCTCTGCTGTGGGCAGGCCGGGAGGAGGAGCAGAGGCAGTGGGCAGAGCTCCTTAATCCTTGAGAATTATCTCCTTGGAGAGTCTCAGATGTTCCTGACTTTACACAGAAGGAAGCAGAGGTCCCAAGGCGACTGTCCCAGGCACCTCCAGACACTCTGCCTTCCCTTCCACATCCAGGGCTCTCTCCACTGGACCACACCATCTCTAAACCACTTATCTGCTTGCTAATATGCCGTGATTCATGCTCCCATCTACCCTCCTACCTACAGCTGACCAGAGGAAAACAAAGACAGGATTTTCAAAGTTTTTGCATTAGATGAGCTTTGAGGGTAAAAGAAGCTTTGGTTCCTTTGGACAGAACTTATTCCTATTTTTAACTAATGCTTTGATTTAGGTAAGGTCTTCCTTTCACTTGGGTTTTCACTTAGGCTCTCGGCCTTTAGAACAGAGGTGATGATAAGCCTAGCACTGTCCAAGACGAATGTGCCAAGTGAAACTGCTCCTTGACCCCGTCATCAGGCCAGGTGCTAGACTGTGTAGGTGGGGATTATTCAGGATTTGAAACTGTTATTGCTTATAAAGATGAGTGGGGCCTCCTGTACGCTCTAGGAAGAAGTTGCTGGAAAAGTCTGAAGAGCGAGTAAGTGCTTCATCAGGACGCAGAGAAGCCTGTTGGTTTGTTCTTATCCACAGGAAAATGATTTTCTGATTTTTGTGCCTCCTCCCCTGAGATTGCCCAGGAACAGTTATCACACACATTTACAAACCCGAGGCGTTAGCACGATTACGGGCGTTGCTTTTCCTTTCCATTAAATGAGATGCAAGGGACTGCTAATGTGTTAAGGAATTAGCCACAAAATGTAATTAAGCAATTTTGGAAAGTGCCCAGTTAAAGTCTTAGAATGTCTCCTGTTGTCTGTTGCTTTCGGAGGGGACAATTTAAGTGCCCTCTAATCTGGGCTCATCTTGGCCAATTAAGAAGTGTCTCCATGAGCAGGAAATATTTGGTTTTGTCATGTACTTTGTGCTGAAAATACTACTCAGTGACTGAATGTATTACTGATGATGCAGAGTTGTCCCTGGCTCCTTGTAAGTGCTGGTGGTTCAGAGATGGGAAAGCGTGGCCTGGAGGGACTCATGGGTTTGGGTCACTCCCTTCACTCCTTCTCAATAGCAGCTTGACTCTTCTAAAAAACAACCATCGACCTGCTGTAAACCAGAGTAGAAAGTGTGACTTCAGTGTAACATGGAGTGGTTAAAAAACTACCAGATCATACATGACAGGGATTCAGGGTGTGCTAGCCCATCCTTGTTTTCTGTTCTTTATAGAAAGAAATGTTTGTATTTGTTGCTCTTTGTCAAGTTCATATGAGAAATTTAAAAAACAAACGAATTCTAGAGTTGGTCATTGTATTACTGGGGCATCTCAATCTCTTGTGACAGCCCCTTTCTGTACATTTGTACCGACCCTCCCTGTGTGTGGAATCCACTCTTTCCCTTCAAGATGCAGCAGTGTCATAACAATAATCAGCTGTGAGAGAAGTACCTACTGCGATCACCAAACCATGATAAAGAATGTGATCGATCTCCAGATAGAGAACTGAGGAATTCTGAGTTGCTTGTGGAAGCAGGCTCTCTCTCTCTCTTTCTTCCCCTCCCTCTCCCTCTCTCCCTCTCTCTTCTTTTTCTCTCTCTCCCCCCTTGTCACCCTCTCTGTCTTTCACTCTCCTCTCTCTCTGCTTCTCTCTCCTCTCTCTTTCTGCCTCTCTCCCCTCTCTCTCTGTCTCTCTGTCTTTATCTCTCTGAGTCTCTCTCTCTCCCTCTCTCTGTCTCTCTCCCTCCTTGTCTCCCTCTCTCTCTCACTCTCTCTCCGCCTGTCTCCCCTCTCTCTCTCTGTCTCTCTGACCCTCTCTTTCCTCTCTCTCTACCCCCCTCTCTGTCTCTCTCTCTCCCTCCCTCTCCTCTCTCCTCTCTGTCTCCCTCTCTCTCTCAATCTGTGTCACTCTCACCCTCCAACATGGCTAATAGCGGAAATGTTTTGCTTAATTTCATATTGTTGGCTTTCTCAGTGGGTGGGGGAGAGGCTAGAGGGAAGAGATAATTTGGAACCGAAAATAAAAAGGAAGGATTAGTAGGTAGAGATTGGACACGGTGAACACCAAATAATATGACAGAATGAGATGACTGTACTTTGATAGAAAATAATTTGTTACTAATATAGGAGCCAATCCTGAATTAGCAGTCTATTTACAGTCAGACCACTGAATTATTAAAAGAAGGATAACAATTAACAGAAAGCTAGAAAAAAGAATAAAGATGAGAAAAAGAGATGGTGTGTAGTTGAGCCAACTCAAGATTGACCTATTTAAATAAGTTATTGAGGGTGAAAATGGGATCCCAAAGGAAGAAAGTCTATGGACACAGACTATAGTAGTTTTACACAGAATTTTAACTGATGTTAGTTGTTATGAAAAGACTAGGAAAGCCCAAATCGGCTCAGTCAGCAAACGTTTGAAATCCCTGCCAAAGAGGCTGAGAGAGAGAACAGCCCACCAGAGCCCTGGAGTAGAACATGAACACATAGAATTAATCCAGTTTGGACTTGTGACCCAGGGCACAGCAGAGATGGAGAGGTGGCTGGATTGGATCCACGGCCGTGGAAGGAGACCCACTTGTGAGAACTCATGGCTCAGTTCTCAGGGAGATTTCAGGTGTTGAGGGAAATCTCCAACTTCATAATACTTTTAAAAGTGCCGTAGGAAGAACATCGACAGTCACAACCTTGTTGAGTTTTGTGAGTCACCCACGCACACAGTGAGCCTGTTGGTATGTGTTCCCCATATCACATCTATACCATCACACAATTGACTGAACTAGGTAGAAAACACAAAATTCTTTTGTACTGCTTGTTGTCTTGTGAGGCAGAGGCTATCTTTGTAAGGCACTCTTCCAAAACACGTCCAATTTACCCAGGATTCTTTGTGGGAAAATGACAGGCTTGTTGGAGGGGCAAGGCAACTGACTGACATCTCCAGAACTTCCTTCAGCCTGGCATTGCACTAGCGTGTTACAATCATCCACCTCATTGGATTCTCTGACCACAAGATTCTTGGAAAGCTTAAAACAGGAAGATGTTCACTCAGGGTTTGCATGGGATGGAAGAGATCGCACAGAGTCCCAGTCAAAGAGGGATTCTTTTGTGGGGAGTCGTCCAAGTGTGCCTCTTCATAGAGTGCATTGTGCTCCTTGCACAGCAGAAGCCCCAGCAGCTTTGCAGGCCTTTTGGAAGAGATCATAGCTTCCTAAAAGTGTGACCTCATCACGCACCCAGAAAAATCTGAGCAGATGAAGTGTTCATTGTCCAGGTGATGAGAGGTGTCAGCCTGACACTAGCATTATTTCCAAATTATCCCATCTCTCTTTTGTACGTGTTGGTTTTATTTTGTCTCCCTCCGTTAGATTTGTAAGCATCTCCAGCTTTAGCACAATCCTGATACATAGTAGGGACTTAACAAATGGCTTGTGGACTGACTGGTCAACTTGTGGAACTCGTCCATCAATTTATCTCTCTTGGAAAGACAACAGAAAATGGACAGTGTTGCACCCAGAATTCATCAGGACAAGGAGAGGGGGTTTGAATTGCTTTTAAGACATTGCAAAACTCCTTGGCCAATCCCCAAACTTTTCCCATAAACAACGGTCCATATTTTTATTACCAGTATTTTATAGGTCATCGAATGGCTATGAATTATGGGCACCACAGCCTCAGAAGAAATTAAAAATTAGTCGTACCCAGAGGCTGATGGAGGGGCAGGGTTTGACAAAGCTGCAGCACAGAAGCAGTGAAGGACTTGGAAGAAGAGGCAGAGAGGAAGAAATGTGGAAGAGAAGAAGGTAGGATGGCAGCCTAAGTACACGCTGCTGTCCAGAAACATTGAGGATGAGCCACAGCACAGCACATTGGGCTCATGCCTTGTGCTGCCAAATGCAGGGGAACCCAGGGGACAGAGGAAGGGACCATCGGTAGCAGCGAGTTCTCCTGTCCATTGGAATATCTCATGGCATTGACTCAGCATTAATTGAATTGTTAAGGTGAAATTCATCTTGGTTCTTACCTAGAAGGCAAGTCCCTTGAGGCCAAGGATCCTGTCCTTTCCCTGTTGGGCAACATATGCAGCTTTGCACTGTGGGGACTGAATAAGCACTTACTAGTTGAATGTAGTCACTGATTTTGTTTCAGTTCAGTTTTGTTTTGTTTTCAAATCAATACTCTTTCCCTTCCACCATCCCCTCTTTCCCATTAAGAAAGCAAGAACAACAAAATTTCTTGCAAACAAAACAAATTCCCACATTTGCCATGTCCAGAAACAGCATGCCTCATCTTGTCCTCCTGAGTCTTTCGCCTCTGTCGGGAGACAGGCAGCATGTCTTAACACAAGTCTTGTGACTGTGGCTGGTCAGAGTTCTGCAGTGTTTCAAAGGTGTTGTCATTGTATAAATTGTTCCCCTGGTCTGCTCACTTCACTTGGTGCCAGTTTATACACATCTTGTAAGGTTTCTCTGAAGCCGTCCCCTTCATCACTTCACACAGCACAATAGGACTCTGTTGCACACAACTTGTTCAGCCATGCCCCAGTCAATGGGCTGCTGCTCTGAAATATATTCTCTTTTTAAAATGTCTTTGGGAATATGGCCCAGGGGTGGTTGTCCTTCGTGATCAAAGAAGACCCAAATGGCATTGCTGAGTTGGGGTCAAGAGAACCAGCACAGGCTTAGAAAGTGCCACCACTGAACAATGAACGTTTGGCATGGAGGTGGCCCCAGAGTCACACATCTTACATTCCCTTTGAGCTGCTGTAATCCTGCTTTGCTCATAGAGCACAGCGCCTTCTTTGATGAGGGTGGGCCATGCAGGGCAGGCCTGTGCCAGTGTCTCCCATGTCACGCAAGTGATTCCAGAGCTCTGCAGAGAGACCTTGAGAGTGTCCTTGTCTCACTTCTGACCATGTGAGGCTTGCCTTGTGTGACTTCTCTATAGAATAGTCTTTCAGGCAAATGCTCGCTTGGCATTTGAACAGTGTGGCCAGCCCATGGGAGTTGTGCTCTCTGCAGTGCAGTTTGAGAAAGGACCTCAGCATCCGGCACCTTTTCTTCTTCAGAACCTTCTTAAGACAAGTCAGATAGAAGCAATTCATCAAGGTTAGCTGCCAAGAGACTAAACAGACCCAGTCATATCTATCAATGGCTCAAAGGGTAGGCCCAGGTCTGGTGTGGGGGTCCTGTTGGGATGGCTTTCTAGAATGTAGCACAAATTTCTGAAGCCAGAATATTCATTAACTAGCTGGAGTGTGTTAAAATGATGGTAGCTTGTATTTCTATTGCCTCACATTTCACCAGCCCCTTTGTCTGTATCCTTTCAGCCTCACTGCAGCTCTGGTGTAGACAGTGCAAGTGGTGTTGTCTTCATTTTTCACATGGGGCACCTGGAGCCTGGAGATGTTAAGTAGCAGCCAGCATTGAGCTGACCTGTTCCTTCAGCCCGGGGCTTCGATTGCCCAGTGTAGGGTCTGTCTTTCTGTTACCCACTGCTCCTGCCCTGCCTTAGAGGAGGGGCACACTCACTAAACCTCCCTCCTAGTCTGTACCTGATGCCCTGGCTATTCCTGTATGCCAGAGATAATCTGCTGCAGTTTGGGCCCAAAACAGCTGATTGTGTTTTGACTTTTTCCAAAGCAAAGCATCTCTTGTCATTCTCCTATTTCGTCTTGTTAATGCCTTGTGCCAGGAAGCAAACATGTAATAAGGGTCCATTGCTGAGGGGCCCCTGAATTTCCCAACAAGCATTCATTCAGTGTGATGAAGAAGCCCAGCTGCTTGGCCAAGAAGCTTAAAAGGAAAAGTAGAAATTACTTTCTGATCACACCAGGAGTAAGTTAGTTGCTTATTGACATGAGATTCTTGGGTTTTGTCTCAATCAGTTCTTAGAAGCCAAAGGTGCCCTCATTTGGTGAAAGAGTCTGGCATGCCTCGGGATGAGGGGAACGCACTTGAATAGAGGAACAATCAGACCACAGCTGACCACTTTTTGCTTGTGGAAGAGATGTGCGGAAAAACCAAAGCTGCTTTTGTTTTCTTTGCAAAGGAGAAGGGCAGAAAATTAACTGGCCAGTAAGGAGTGGAGGGAAAGAGAGGACTGGGTTGTCTTGGTAAGCTGGATCACCAGATGAGCCAGGCCCGAGTGCCGAGGCACGCCTCTGAAGCAGAGGGAGGACCACGAATAGGAGGGAGAGGCTTATTAAGAGGCATCCCTGACATCCCGGAGGATTCCTGGAGGAAATGAGGTGTTGTCGCTCCCGTTCCATGTTACTCTGCTTGTCTTCCCTGAAGCCTGATGAGATTTGTTGAAAGATGTAAGAAGACTTGTGTTCGGCCCTCCTTTCTCCTTCTCAAAACATTTTATTATTTATCTTTAATGTTCTTTTCTTTTTAAATTGAGTTCCAAGCTCTTTTCTCCCCAAACCCCTGACAAGACATGCAGAATGAAATCACACGTGAAGAAGCCGTGCAGAACATGTTTGCACATTAGCCATATCACAAAAAGCACAAAATACATAGAAAGTGAGAACATTTTGCTTCTGTTTTACCCAGAGTTCATGAGTTCTCCCACTGGAGGAGGATAGCATTTTTGCCACAAGTCCTTTGTACTGCGCGGAGTAGCTTAGGCCTGCAATCTAAGGTGGCTTAGCCAGCTGACTGCAGACAGCCTGGAGAGATGGGTTGTTATGCTAAGGCAGAACAGTAAGCACAGTGGGCACAAATACCCCAGGCTCCTCCACCAGCAGTGCAGCACCCACTTCCACAAACACGTGCAGAACCAGAGCCTGGTCCCCTTCACACAGAGGCTGCCTGATGTGGCAGGGAGGAGGCCATGAACTGGCTGTGCGTGTTTGCATGCATTTGTCTAACATTTGGAGGTTTTATCCCTTACAATGACCTTGGGAAGTAGGCGCTGATTTTATCCCCATTTTACAGATGAGGAAAATGAGGGCGACAGAGGTTAAGTGATTTGTCTAGAGTCTCAGGTAATAAGTATCAGACTCTACATTTGAATTCAGGTCTTCATGAAGCACAGCTTTGCGCATACTGTTTCCCCAGTGAAGGCTGATCCCTACTCATTCCTGTGGCCCTTGTTTAGCAGCAGTGGATGTGGCCTTGGTGGGCCACCGCCCCATAGTCTTCCTGGGTGCTACAAAGGGCCTCGTGCCCATTGGCTTCTCCTTCCTGGGAGTTTCCAGTTGGGCACATGTTGTTGGCATCATCCACTCCCTGAGTGTGAGTGTACTTTTCATGAAAAGTACAAAATGTCAAGGTGCTTATTGGAAAAAACAGAACCAAAGCTGGCTTTCAGACAAAAGGAAAATGTCATCCAAGTCACTATTGTGTTTCCTGACACAGTATACTTACAGAAAACAGGTTGGGAGAGCCGCCAGTGCCTCCAGGGACTTGGGTGTCCTAGAATTTCAGAACCTCCCACCCTGGCTTCCAGTATTTTGGAGTCTGAGTGGGGTGGGGGCTGTGCTCTCACTGATCCGTGGCTGAAGGGACCATGTTCTTTCCTAGGGAGCTTATTCTCCTGATTCTTCCTGACCAAGCCTTTACTTCACTTTTTATCTCTTATCTCTTATCCTTGTGTAAAATCCTTTTCCTTTAAGGAGTTAGATTTGTAATCATTTTTGATAGTGGTCATTCTTGGATCTACTAATTTCTTAGCTTTAGTTAGTTTCTCAACTAAGGCCTTGGGCCAGCCCCTGGCTCTATCCCCATTGCCCTTTTAAAGGGTGGAGTGGACAACCCAGCTTGACCTTTTCCTGGATTCCCTCCCATTTTTGACGGTCAGAACATTGATTATTCAGGGTCCAGCTCATGGGTCTAGTTCCCCACTCCTCACCCCAATGCTTTCTCAGGGGAGCCCTTTGCTCTAGATGGCCGGCCCGGCCCATCTGTCACTTGTGTCTGGCTTTTTGTGCAGTGATGAAAATGGTGCTTAGGGTTGTTTTTCCTTGCGTTACTTGATCATTAGCTGGGGGTGGGGTGGTGCCCCCTATTCAGCAGCCATCTTGGCAGAAAATCCTGAAAGTACTTTCTTTAAAAATACATTTTTACATTTTGTTTTTGAACACCAGAAACTTCTCCCTAAACCCTTAGAACTACTCTCCCTTCTCCCCACAAAAAATGCATTCCCCTAAAACTATGTATCCTTGGCGATCCAGCCATGCTGGCGTCTTCTGCTTCTCATGTGGTCTCCTCCACCACTCTGACCCTCTTCCACACAAAGCCCTTCCCAGCCCCATCACCACAGTGCCTGGCCCATTGTAGGTGCTTAATAGATGTTTGCCAATTGATGATTTTTGTAGAAGGGCCTCCAGCTGAGGGCCCAATTGGATCAGATGGCCTCAGAGGCCCCTTCCAGCCCTCCAACTGCCTTCATGCCCCCACTTGCCACTATCGGGCCCCAAGCAGCCTTTTCTCCATTCCCTGGCACTCCCCAGAGCACAGCATCAAAGGAAGCACCCTGCCTTTGGGAGACCAGACACGTGCTCTTTCCTCCCAGACATTCTGGTGAAGAAGCATTCTCTCTGTTGTCCTGATTGTGTTAAGGTTTGGATTCTTCACATGTGAGACTGTTCCTACTTATCTCTAGGACTACATAGTTTGATGATTTTATTTTGCTTGGCATCTAGAAAAGGGATGAGGGTCATGAGGCAAATTTCCTATGGAAACAGAATCACAGACTCAAAGTATCTGAGCCCCCCAGGAATGCCCATGATGTAGTTCTGCTGAGGAGATGTCCAAGGAGAGGATGAGGAGATTGGAATCGTCTGGGTGACAGAGAAGGGCTAGCTTTAGGGAGCTCTAAAGTTAGTGATGTTGTGATTTGGGGAAGAGAAATTTGGAACAAATTCAAGAAGATGTGAATGGCAGCTAAGCTCCCAGTCCTTGATGCTATGCAGTGAACATAGCAGCAGGACCAAGGCTGGGGAGGATCAGAGAGTAGAACTTGGCAGTTGTTGGGACAAAGGAAAGGGGGGTCAGTGGCTTGTCAGGTGGAAAGGTTTAGGTCACTTCAGTCCATGCAGGTCATTGATGTCGAGCCACATGTCCAGCACCGGCCCGGCCACTGGCTGGCTCTGAGTGACCGACTTCCCCATAGGAGTCCCTCAGGAGTGGTGGGTGCCAAGCATTCCTTCCCTTGGTCCCCTTTTACCAGCATTTGTGTCTGTTTGTCTTTGATTTCTGCATCACCTTTATTTTATGAGGGAGGACCACATGGCGAGGGCTTACCCATGGCAGCAGCTGTCTCGGGGAGGAGATGTGCATGAGAGTGACCACAGAGGCACACACAAGACATGGCAACGTGTTGGATATGTTACTGCACAAATGGGAAGGAGAGGTCGAGGATGCCTTCCCCCCGAACAGGGAAGCTCGGGAGAAGGGATAGTCTTGGAGGGGAAGACAGGAGTGGGTTCTGGTGAGTCTGCAATTCCCATAGGACACTTGGGCTGAAGTGTCTAATGGGCATTGGGATGGGAGCCTGGAGGTCAGAACTGGATAGATGGCCTTGAGAGTTATTGATGAGATCAACAAGTGAGATAATGTAAAGGGAAGAGAGGCAGATGCAGGAAAGACCCTTGAGGGCCCCCCCCCCCCGTTTAGTAAGTGGGTCCTGGAGGAAGATAGAGTAAAAAAGACTGAAAAGGAGCCATCAGACAGGTACCAGAGAACTAGGAGTGATCAATATCACAGAAACCTGGGGAGGGGAGTAAGCTTTTATGTGATCCTCACACAACCTCAGAGGTAGCTGCTGTTATGATCCCCATTGGACTGATGAGGAAACTGAGGCAGACAGGGGAAGTGAGTTGCCCAGGGTCACCTAACTAGTAAGTGTCTGAGGCTGGATTTGAACCCAGGGCCCAGCCCTCTGTGCACCAGATCACCTAGCTGCCTCATTTCTAGGCAGTAGGGAAGCTGCCAGTTGCTAAGGAGGGAGGATCAGGAGGATAGAAGGGGCCATCTGCTGGAGAAGATTTGATGGGAGGGGGCACGTCGAGCAAACAGAAGGGTCACCTCACCGTGTGAGGAAGGGATGGTTCATGATGAGAGAAGAGAGGGCGCTTGGCCGCAAGGGGCCATTTCAGTACAAGGAGAGTCATGGAGAAGGGCCTGGAGAGAGCCTGGCTGAGCTTCAGAGCTGATTCACGGGGGACCCAGCTTGGGGGTGACTAGTGATTTTCTCCAGCTGTGTTCAGCCACATGTGAATGGGAAGTCAACAGGTTCTGGAAATAATTCAAGGTCAGTACATGGCATGATTCAAGACAGAATAAGGGAACAAGGGATGTTCAGGGATGGTGGCCTGGGAGTGACCTGTTGGGGAAGGGTGTGGAGGGGACAGTGAAGAACAGGGTTAGGAATCCAGAGGAAAGGGAGGGATGGCAGAGCAAGAGATCAGGATCAGATAAAGGAAGCCTACATTAGGGAGAGGATGGGGACGAGGGGAGGGCCTGGGGCTGGGGCTGGCTGGGAGAGGCTCACTTCCTAAGAAGGGAGATCTGGGTGGGGGGAGAGGAGGGGACAGGGAGGGTCCAAGCCCTGGTCTGGGGGTGCCCAGCAGGCCTCTTGTCTTGGGCCCCCTTCTCTTTTCTCCTCATATTCTAACACAGTGTCATGGAATTGAAGTTTCTGTGTGGATGCTTCTTTGCAAATGTGTTTAAGCCATCAATCGATAATTCAGCATCCACAGGCTCAGTAGGCCAGTAGCATAGTGGGGGGTGGGACAGAGATCAAGGAAGCCTCTTTACCTGCAAACGCCTTCCATTGGCCATTTTTCTTTTTTATTCTGAACCTACCGTAAAAAAGAAGCATTTCCATACAAACTCCAATGTGATCCCTGTTAGCCTTGCCCCATCAGGTTTACCATTTTTGTCTGGAATTTATTATCTACTTTTCAAAGCACAAGAGGGATGAAATAGATTTCCCATCTCCCTTACTATCCTCTTGTTGGGTTCTGCTGATATACATAAAGATGTTCTTTTTTGATATTTTAGGCTCATAATAAAAACATAAAATTTTTAAAATGCTTATACACAGAGTAGTATACAAAAGAATCTTTTGGTGGGGCATAGGGAGTGTGGGGAGATGAGGCCAGGCAGTGACCCTGGGCTAGGATTCTGAAGGGAGCCCTGGTTTCAAGAGGTGCAGGCGAGAAGAGGGTTTTTTTCTAAGCGCCAGGGGCAGCCTGCATGGCAGCAGGAGATATAGGCTTGTGACGAGGGCACAGAAAGTAGGCCAGTTTGGCTGGAATGCGCTGTGCAATAAAGGTGGGAAGCAAGGCAGCTGGGGGCTCAGTGGGCAGAACCCCCAGGCCTGGAGTCAGTTTGTAGCTCTGTGACCTTGGGCAAGCCTTTTAACTCTGCCTCAGTTTCCTCATCTGTATAGTAAGCCAGAGAAGGTTCCCAAAATAGGGTCACAGAGTCAGACACAACGGAAATGACTAAACAGCTGTAACAAAAGGGAGGAGAGGTAGACAGTGTGGCCATACTGTGAAAGGCTTTAATAAAAGCCAGTCAGGACTCTGTATTTTATCCCAGAGAGAAGGGGATCTACCAGAAGCTTTGAGTTTGGAGTTGCATGGTCAGGTGGGTGCTTTAGAAACATCCACTTGGTACACTCTGTGAAGGAGACATGGAGAAGAGCCCAGATGCCATGTTGTTGGCACCATGGTGGTCTCCAAGGGCACTGGCAACTCGGAGAAAGGATTGCCAGGATCCGCTTGGGTTCTGGAATCTGCCCAGCAAGAGCAGGCTCCCTTGACTTTTTTTGCTTTCAAAAGACCTGGAAAAATATGTATTGTGCTTTCCACCTGATCACAGCTGACGGTTATTGCCGAACCATTCAGAATCTGTTGCTTGAGAAAATCTCGATTCCATTTCCCTGGTGAAATGTCTTGAGTAGCAGTGAAAAAAGCAGTCATTCCCAATCTTTGCCCAGCTTCACTCTAAAAGGAGAAATCCAAGCCCGTGGTGCCATCTGAGGTCCATGGTGGCCAGTGCTGCCCTCCCATGGGGGGCTTTGTTTCTCATGTTCCCCCAGCCATAGATGTGGTACCGGCGCTGCAGAAGATGTATCTGTCTCTCTAAGAGATAAGTAATCAAACTTCAAATCAAATGCTTCTCCAGCATCTTCTGCTTTCTCTCTGAAATTAGTTGTATTAACTCCTTCCATGGTCACCTGTTTCCTCCTCTGCTTTCAGATGTATAAGACCTGGAATTCTCCAATCTGTAAGGCTGAACTTGCTGGGCTTTTACTGAGCCTTTACTGTGCAGGGCTATTCTGGTCACTAGGAGGACGAAGGTGAAAAACAGCCCAGGCTTTCGTTTGTTCCTGGTGAAGGAGGGGAAAATGAATTCCCAAATCCCAGGCCAGAGGAGCAACCTCTTCACCCTCTGGAACGTCAGTGAGGAAGGGTTCTTCCTTCTCCAGCTGCACCTTTTCTTGCCTAATCTCAGCCTTCAGAGGGTGAGGAGTAGGGAGATAGGGCCTTCCATCTTGTCATGCGCCCTACTCAAGCTCAGTCTCTAGCCTCCTTTGGGAAAAGTTCTCACACCTGCTCATACTCTTCCCTTCTCACTGATTCTGACCCTGTAGGCCGCCATCCTAATCCTGTCCCTCATCCCCCACCACCCAATTCCTTATTCCCATCACCCTCAACCCTTCCACCCCAAAGTCCTGCTCAGATGCCAGCCTTCCCTTCCTCTGTGTCCTCTGGAATGCTCCAGAGGCAGCAAACTTCCCTTCACCCTAAATCTTCTCCTCTCCTGCCCCTCCCATCTTGTCATTCTCACTGAAGCCAGGTCTTCATGGGTGAAACTGCAGCTCTTTGCAAGGGCTCAGGGCTGACTTCGGGGTCGACATAGGCAAGAAATGCATGAGGAATCATTTCAGTAAAATAATTAACTCAGTGTCGGATCATGAGGTTGGCCCGAGGGCAGGAGGCTTCAGAGCCTCCTTTCCTTTACCCCATCCTAGGGGTCAAGGACGGGCCCTCCCAAGTGAGGGGCGGGAGCTCCCTGCAAGTTGCCAGGAGATTCAACTTGAACCTTTCCTATCTCAGTCAGCCAAGAAATAGTGACTTCAGTGCTAGGGATGAGCTGAGTGGATGTGATGACCGACCACCTCTTCTCCAGGGACACGGGAGGGCATGTGGCCAGAGGCCTCTCCTCTCCTGCTCTGCTGGGGAACCTTCGGCTTCCTTTGGAGCGGTGCGGCCTGCCAGGGCATCAGTGACAATCCCTTCGCCGAGGACACTCGGACCTTCCTGGGAAAAGTTGCATTTTCTCTCCCTGGCTGCATCTTCCCTCTGACAGGCTGTTTCTCTCCTTCCTAGGTTGTTCAACCTGACTCTGAAGAAGCTTGTCATGCTGAAGGAAATGGACAAAGACCTGAACTCGGTGGTCATTGCGGTGAAACTGCAGGTGAGGACAGCGCGGAGAGCCCCGCCGCCCCGCCCCCCCCCCCAACCTCACCAGGAGCCCTGCTCAGGCCCCCTCACCACCTTGGCCCTGAGGGAGATGGCTGCCCCCCAACCCTCCTGGCTAGGATCTCTGGGTGGGGAGGAGAGCTCTTGAAAGCAGCTGGTCCCGGAGCACAGGCCCGCCACAGAGAGCTCTACCCCACGCCAGGTGCGTTGGCTTTGCTTCTTACAAAGGGCGTTCCCTGTGTCCTGTGAGTGTGGCAGCGAATGACCAGCAAGGTTAAATGAGAAACAAGCAGAGGGCAGGTTGTGCCAGGGTTGACGTGCACCTTTCCTATGGTGTTCTGAGGCTAGCCCAGCACAAGCTGGGGGCATGGTTTAGCTAGGTTTTAGTCCGGCCCTTGATTAGGCCTCTTCTCATGCTTCTGCTTCCAGCCAAAGCAGTGTCTGTGGGCTGAGTGGTAGCAGGTCTGGGTACATGCCAAGCTCAGGGAACGTCTCACCGGTGAGCCCTCAGGCCTGAGGGGAGGGGGGAAGTCATACTTGACTCTTTGAGACCCATTGGGAGTTTTCTTAGCAGAGATGCCGGAGGGGTTTGCCATTGTCTTCTCCAGCTCATTTGACAGTGAGGGAACTGAGGCGAGCAGGGTGAAGTGACTTGCCCAGGGTCACACAGCTAGGATGTGTCTGAGGCTGGATTTGAATTCACTTCTTCCTGACCCCAGGTGCAACACTCTGTCCACCTCGCCATCTAGCTGCCATGAACACAGTGACCAACCACAATTCCTGTCAGAGGACTCAGATAAGACATGGCCAGTGAGAAATGTTGTGTGACTTAACCAAGCATGCTTGTCACAGGGAATGTGTTTTTTGTGTGCTTTCTTGGTGGGGGAGGGCCGCAGGTAGAGAAGGGTGATCTATGTTTGGAAATAAAATTCAATTTTGGATTTTTGGGGGGTTTTTTTTGGGGGGGGGGAGGCAGGGCAGTTGGAGTTAAGTGACTTGCCCAAGGTCACATGGCTAGTTTTGTGTTAAGTGTCTGAAGTCAGATTTGAACTCTGACTTCTGAGGTTCTCCTGACTTCAGGGTCGGTGCCACCCCCTAAAATTTAGTTTTTAAAAATTAAAAAGATGGGGGCAGCTAGGTGGCGCAGAGAATAGAACACCAGCTCTGGAGTCAAGAGGACCTGAGTTCAAATTTGGCCTCAGACACTTAACACTGTGTGTTAAGTCACAAGCCATGTGACCTTGGACAAGTCACTTAACCCCAAATGCCCTGCCTTCCTCCCTCCAAAAAGAAAAAAAAAAAGATGAAATGACAGAGAAGAAAATATCAACTGCCCAGACCCACTGGATGGATGACATAAACTCTTAGAGTGAAAGACCCCTGGGGGGGAGGTGAGGGGCTCTCATCCTGGTCCAGTCTGGCCTTTGCTGCTGCCTTCCTCTGAGGCCTGGAGAATAAGTAGCATTGACTTCATACTTTGGTGTTTGCCAAGTGCTTGCTAGATGTATCCAGGTTCCAGCTCAGCCTGTGGCCCTCGGAGTTGGTGGAGAGAATGTTGAGTGGCCGGAAGGGGCAGAGCCAGCAACAGGGTGCTGCAGAAAGATGTTCTTCACGTCTTGTGAAAGAGCCTCCGGGGAGAACACAAAGCCCCTCTTCTGGCAGGGGAGGGGTGCTGGCTGCAGCGTGCCTCCCTGGAGACTGGAGGGAGAGCCCCCTTGGGTGAGGCCAGACTTGGCCTCCATTGAGAGCGCTTTAGCTAGCTCCAGCTGAGAAGACTCCTTCTTCTTGTGTGCTTTTGGCTATTTTTTAATCAGTAGAATTTCTCTGAGTGATGTGAGCCATCTGCTCAGATAAGGGGGTTTCCTCACTAAACGTCACAGGTGAGAGTGTAAAGCTCTTAGTGGACAGCAGGTAGAGTGAAAAATGTGATGCATGGACTGTGTGAGTCCTTCCTGGACATGGTCAGACCTCATGCCATCAAATCTTGATTTGGCTGTTCTGTAGAGGATGGTTCAGAAAGATAGAGCAGGTAGAGGTACCTGATGGAGCAAAAGAGATGGTCATGAGAGGGTTTGTGGAAATAGAGTAGAGAGGGCTTGGAAATGGGCGGGGGGGGGGGGGGTAAGGATGAGAAGGGGGTGGTGCTTCCAGAGGAAGGAAGGGCCTGGAGTGGTTGGCACATTACATTGGAGCTGTCCAGCAGAGACCCGGTCATGGAGATTGAACATGTAGCCTTGGGAGCCAGCTACATCGAAATGATATTTGAAACTACAACAAGATGACCAAGAAAGAGTTTTTAGAGTATGAAAAACTCCAGGATAGTGCCCTAGGGAGTGGGATAGAGGTGATGGTCCAGGGAAGGAAACTGAGGTTACGCTTGGTGTGTTTGACCAGAGCAGGGGCTGTGAAGAGGGCTGGGAGGAATTGGTGCTGTCTAGAAGTAGAATGGACCCTTCTGCCTCAGGGTTCCTCTCCATCCGAGGTCTTCAGGGAGCAACTGGTTCCTTTTTCAGCTATGAACTGGACTGGTCAGCAGCCAGGCTCTCAGCAGAGTGGTCCCTTGAGTTGCCCCAAGCCTGCGGTTCTCTTGACTCCAAGGGGCTCAGTGTCTCTACCCAGACCACTGTCAATGGGGGGCTCCCGGGCAGCCAGTGAATCCAGCTCTGGTATCTGAGGACCCTCTAGGAGAGGACCAGAAGAGGACGCGTGTGGGCTAGTGCCAGCTTGGAGAGAAGCAGGGCCGAGGCCAAGACCCTGCCCCCCCAGAGACAGGGCAGGAGGACGGAGGAGGCCCAGGAGCCCCCCTCCTCCTAGAGAGGTGGCAGAGGCAGGGGTTGGGCCCCGAACGCTCTGGCCCAGCCTCTCCCTCTGATCCGAAGGCAGAAAGACCTTGGCTTCCCCTCCCACCAGGCAGCGGGACTTGTGTTGTCTTCCCGTTAGAATGCAAGCTCCTTGGGGGCAGGGATTGTCTTTCTTTTTGTTTGTCTTTGTATCTCTACCCCCCCCCCCCCCCCTTAACCCAGAGCCTGACTCTCAGGGCTCTCTTCCCCTGCACCAGGAAGAATTGGGGGGGGGGGGGTGAAGCAGATCTGGCCTCCTGAGCTGGGTTTGGACGAGTGTGCTGGGGATGATGCCAGGCCCCCTGAGATGAATTGCAGAGGAGTTCCTAGGGAAGAGACCGTGGCCTCGCTGTGTGTGGTGATCAGCATTTGGCCCAGGCAGCACCGCGGCGGGACATTCACCTTGGCGGGAGAGTTGAAAGGGCTCTCTTTTTTGTGACACCCCAAGAATGAATGCTTCCAGACTCCACACATCTTTTCCTTCCACTTCAGAGCGCATGGGAAAGTGATGTGGAAGGGAGAGCTCCTGGTCTTTCTCCGTCCTTCTCACCGGCCACATGATCTTTTTCTGGAGTTCAGGCAGAGCTCCGGTTTGGGGCAATCATCCCTGAAGCTAAAAGTGCTGCTTTCCAGTGCAGGCAGTCTTGGTGCACTCTGCAAAAGCTCACTGCTGCTCTTCCCACCCCCAAATTCGACGACTTTTGCCACAGAAAAGCATCTCATTTGTTTCTTGATTAAATGTTTAACCTCATATGCAGAATTGTGCATTTTCCCAAACAGTAGTAATAATCATACTCTGAATTTGCTGGTGCCTCCTTTGTCCGGCCTCAGAACATCCCTGTGAGGTTTCCTCCTGGTACGCGGAGAAGGCACCCTGTGGAGAGCGCCTCCAGCCCAGGGCTCTCCCCCACTGCCGTTTCCGTTCACTTATTGTTGGTCCCAGGCCGTCTTCTCCCCTCTGTTCATGCAGCTCGAACAAGCAAGCCCATTTATTCAGCATGACTGCTGTGTCTAGCAGTCAAAAAGGTGCTGTCCCATTTTAGAGATGTGAACTCGGAGGTTTCCTAACTTCATCGGTGCTGGTTTAGAAGCAGCAGCAATAACAACGAATTCACTAGAACCCAGTGTACCAATGTCCTGTGACCACCTGGGAATGTGCTGTCATTCTTACTGGCACAAAAATACTGGCCGCAGCTCTTTCTGTAGCAGACAAACTGGAAGCCAAAGGAGTTCCTATGTCCTGCTGTTGTTTGGTGGTTCCAGCTCTCAGTGACCCCATTTAGGGTTTTCTTGGCAGAGATGCTGGAGGGGTTGGCCATTTCCTTCTCCAGCTCATTTTACAGATGTGGAAGCTGAGGCAAGCAGGGTGAAGTGACTTGCCAGGCTCACACAGCTAGTGAATGTCTGAGGAAGGATGCAAACTTGGGAACTGACTCCAAGCCCAACCCTCTAGTTGCTGCACCAGGAGAAGGAGGTGAGGAGAAAGGCTCCTTCCTCCTCTTCCTGGCCCAGCTATGGATGAGAGAAGGTGGGTCTGTTGTTGGGAAGGGTGGGCTGGGGTGCATCGGCTCTGGAGGAAACCTGGGGCCTTCCTTGCTTGGCCTTGCTGGGCAGAACAGAGGAGGAACTTTGCCCCATGGGAGAAGGAGATGCCTCTCATGTTCTCCACTCTGGGAGAGCAGCAGAAACTGGATGCCCATCAGTCGGGCCCAGTTTGGGCTGGCCGAGCTCGAGGCCCCTCCAGGTCTGAAGTCTCCCATGGCAGACCTGGAGAAGAAGCCTCCCTCCTGCAGAGAAGCAGAGCAGAGGAAGCGGGTCAGGACCGCTGCTGTTTATTTAGCACCTCAAAGGTCCACAGGCCATAGAGAGCTGATTAATAGAGGCCTCTGCAGAGGAAAGAGTGAGGCTGAGGCTGCGAGGGAATCGGCAGCTTGTTCTGCGCACTGCGTGTGTGTCTGTGAGAGAGAAAGAGGATTCCCCAAACACCAGGGGATCTCAGGAACCCTTTGAACAGCCACGGACCGAGTAAAGCAGCCTCCCCATCCACTTCTCAGTCTCCAGGGTCCCACGTCCTCTCTGATACTGGGAAGCTGCCATCAGCTCATTAAGTGGAGAAAATTAATCCTGGGAATAAATGTGGTTTATGTGGCTCCTCTGGCACCTCTGCAGATCTGTTTGCATGGTTTAAGTAAAGTTTAGTCCAGCTGGAGCTGTTGGAACCTGCCGTAGGAAGGGAGGGGCCCCCAAACCCTGGGTGTGCCCAGGGGCACTGGAGCCCCAGGCTCTGTTCTGTCACACTGCATCACCCCAGCATCTCCCGGGGTGCTCAGGGCTGTTTTACCCAATGCCAGCTGGATCGAGCTCTCATAGGGCTGCCAGTGGCACTTGTGCCCGCCCAGGCAAAATGGGCAGTTAATAGACTGCTTGTCCTCCCTACTAATGGGCAGTGAAGAATAGATCATGCCCACAGAATGCCAGTCACTTGTCTTTCCATTGATTCTTGTGGAAGGGGCGGAGGTTATCTTCATGAGACTCTTACCATTTCTGGCGCTGTGCCACCCTGTGCCAGAATGAAGGAAGTCCCATGTACCTGGACATGCCATCCTGGGTGCACAGGTGGAACCTGACCTCTAGAGACAGGCACAGTGACCAGCCTAGATTGAGGTGGGGGAGGTTTTCTGATTCCATCCTTTTCCAGCCTTTTGTGAGTTTACCATTACCAGGGAAGGGAGAGTGCTGCAGTATCCCTGGCTGTGCTCAAGTGGGCAAAGTGGAGGCTTAAGGAGAGTCCAGACCAAAGGGGAAGGCTTTGGGAGGCAGAGGGGAGAGGCCGCTGAGGGATGTGCTGAATCTCCAAACCATGAGGTTTCAAGGTGGCCATCTTATCCTGGGGAGGCCCGATGTTCCTGGGCCCCCCTCCTCTTCCTACAGATCTCCTGGAATGGCTCAGTGGTGGGGCAGGAGGGGACAGATGTGGTAACTTGGCAGAATGGCCAAAAGAGATGACTGAGCCTTGATCCCGACAGGCTAGAGGATCAGGCTGAATCTAAAAGATGAAATTTGCTTGTCCGGGGCTGCATTAAGATGGGTGTGGCTCCTAGAAATAAGGAAGGGACAGTTCCTGTGCACTGGGCCATTGGGAATGTTCTGTTCTAGGCAGCAGGGTTTTAAAAGGCCCTTGAGGAGTAGAGATGGGGGGGGACGGGGGAGCTACCTGTGGAAATGGGAAGGGCTGGTATGTGCTATGGGATGTGGCCCTGAAGAACAAGACCACAGCGATGGGATGGGGGGGGGGGAGCTGCCCACAACAGCGATCTGTGGGCCCCTGGCTGGAAGTCTAGCAGAGGCTCCCCCCTACTTCCCACTGTGTATTCTGGGGGTCAGGGCCTCCTCGAGGTTGTTTATTCTTCTGTCTGCCAACTCCTTTCAAACACATTTTGGGAGATGGGAAATTTCCCAGCATTGGATACATTTAAATTGTGATCAAGGAATGAAATACAGGGAAAGTAGCAGTTATTTTTCAGTGTAATAATTGTCAATATAATAGTTACCCATGTTGATATGATAGCTTGGGCTTGCAAAACACTTCTCCCCTATCTTCTCTTGGGATCCTTACAGAAGTGCACAGTCTGAAGCAGTCAGTCAGTTCTATATGTGAGCAGATTGAGAGTTGGAGATTCTGCCTTGAGCAGAGTCTGCCAGCTGAAGAGTGGCAGCTGGGCTTCTCCAAGGGCTAGGGGCATCTGAGTCTTCCAGAAGTGTGGGCCTCATGGACCCCCTGGCTGTCTCCTCCCCTTTCCCCCCCAGGGGTCGCTGGCTTGTGTGACCAGCACCATGAGCTGGGTTGACCTTTGGTACCTGTTGTGGTTTAAACCCAGGGATGCCAAAAAGCTGTTGAGCTAACAGATGTAGCACTGCAGGGAGGAGAATCTTGGTGGGTTTTTTTGCTCAAGTAAACTTCACTCAGATGTTCACGCCTTTGAAAACTTCTTTGAAAATGAGAGCTTTGAACCTTCCAGTAAAGATGAGTGGGACCCTGGAAAAGATCCAGTGGCGCCTGGTCCCCTTTTCCTGGTCCTGGAGAATTCAAAATGTCACATCTGAGACATCTCTTTTTCAGATCTATGCATTTTCTTTTTTTTTTTTTTCCAAATGCTTTATTAACTTCTGGCTTACTTCATTCATTTCCACCAGATTTTGGGTTACAGATTTTCTCCCCATTTTCCCCTACCCACCTCCCCAAAATAGTCCCCCAGGATATCCCCTCCTCTTATTTCCCAATTACATGTAAAATAGTATTAATAATAGTGTGTGTGTGTATATGTATATATATATATGTATATTTTAAACATTTGATTTTAAAGCTTTGAATTCCAGATTTATTCCCTTCCTCCCTTGTCACCTACCCTTACTGGGAAGATAAGCAATTCAATATAGGTTGCACATGTGTAGCTAATGCAAAACATTACCATAGTAGATATATTGTAAAAGACTGACTATATTTCCCTCACTCCTATCCCATCTCCCACTTGTTCTATTCTCTACTTTGGTCCTGTCCCTTTTCAAAAGTGGGTGCTTCCAACTTCCCTCCCCCCCCCAGCCTGCCCTCCCTTCCATCATCCTCCCTCTATCCCCTTTCCCCCTAATCTCCTGTAGGGTGAGATACCCTATTTAGTGTGTATGTCATTCCCTCCCTGAGCCAAATTCAATGAGTATAAGGTTGACCTATTCCCTTTTGCCTTCCTCTTCTTCCCCTCCATTGTACCCATTTCCCTTGTCTCTTCTATGTGAGATAGTTTGCCCCATTTTGTTTCTCCCCATCTCCTCTCATTATATTCCTCTCTCACTTCTTAATTTCACCTTTTAAGTATCATCCCTTCCTATTAAATTGGTCCTGTGCCCTCTATCTGTGTATACCTGTATACACATTCATATATGTATTCATACACCTATATATCCTCTGATAAAGACTATAGATAGATATTCCTATTCCCTTCAACTATTTTCATACTGAGAAAAGTTTCATCAGTTACAATTATCGTTTTTCCATGGAGGAATATAAATAGTTCAACTTTGATAAGTTCCTTATGATTTCTTTTCCCTGTTTACCTTCTCATGCTTCTCTTCTTGTATCTTAATATCAAATTTTCTATTCAACTATGGTTTTTTTCTTCAAGAATACTTGAAAGTCAGGGGTGACCAGGTGGCACATTGAGTAAGAGCGCCGGCCCCAGAGTCGGGAGACCCGGGATCGGTTCCGGCCTCAGATACTTAACACCCACACAAAACAACTGGCCGTGTAACCTTGAGCAAGTTACTTAACCCCAATTGCTTTAAAAAAAAAAAAAAGAACACTTGAAAGTCCTCTATTCCACTGAATGACCATATTTTTCCCCTGAAACATGATACTCAGTTTTGCTGGGTAGGTGATTCTTGGTTTTAATCCCAGTTCTTTTGAACTCTGGAATATCATATTCCAGGCCCTTCGATCCCTCAGTGTAGAAGCTGCCAGATCCTGTGTTATCCTGATTGTGTTTCCACAATAGCCAAATTGTTTATTCTGGCTGTTTGTGATATTGTCTCCTTGATCTGGGAATTCCAGAACCTGGCTATAATATTCCTAGGAGTTTTCTTTTTGGGATCTTTTTCAGGAGGTGATCAGTGATTCTTTCAGCCTCTATTTTGCCTTCTGGTTCTAAAACATCAGAGCAGTTTTCCTTGAGAATTTCTTGGAGGATGATTTCTAGGTTCTTTTTTTGATCATGGCTTTCAGGTAGTCCAATAACTTTTAAATTATCTCTCCTGGGTCTATTTTCCAGGTCAGTGGTTTTTCCCATGAGATATTTCACATTGCCTTCCTTCTATTCTTTTATTTGGATCTGTTTAACAGCATCTTGATTTCTCATAAAGTCACTAGCTTCCCTTTGCTCCATTCTAAATCTGAAGGAATGATTCTCCTCAGTGAGCTTTTGAGATTCTTTTTCCATCTGGCAAATTCGGCTTTTTAAGGCATTCTTCTCCTCGTTGCCTTTTTGAGCCTTTTTTGCCATTTGAGTTAGTCTGTTTTTTAAGGTGGTATTTTCCTCAGTCAGGCTGTTGACTCTCATTTCATAATTTTCTTGCATCGTTCTTATTTCTCTTCCCAATTTTTCCTCCACTTCTCTTATCTGCTTAAGGTCCTCTGTGGCCTGTAACCAGCTTGTATTTTCCTTTGAAGCTTTTGCTGCAGGAGTGCTGACTTCACTGTCTTCCTCCTGTTCCATATCTTGCTCCTTTTTGTCCCCAAAATAGGAGTCTAATGTTGGAATCTTCTGTCTGCTTTGTTTCCTTTGCCTGGTCATGTCGCCCCTCAGTCACTTGACCCCTGGGATTTTTGCCACAGTAGGACTCTGCCACCAGACGGGGGAGCTTCGTACCAAACACTGGCGTTTTCTCAGCTGCCAGAGGTATTAGTTGGGTGCCCTTTCTCAGTCCTCCACACGCTCTGGCAAGCTGGTCACACACCCCAGGACCTCAACCCTAGACTGCAATCCAGATCCAGGCAGGTTAAAGCAAGAGCGATTACCCCTCAGACTGGTCACTTGGTCCATCTGCAGTCTGCAGGCCAGGAGCTGAAGCTACCACGTGGTGCTGGCTGGCTGCATCTCAGCAGCTTCTCGCCCCGGGGGCAAAAGCCACATACTCCCTCTTACTGGGTCCCAAAGTCCAGACTGCACTGACCTCTCACTTTGTCCTTCACATCTATGTGCTGATAAATCTGGTAACGGCCACAGCTGCTGGTGATCTGGAGTCCCTCCAGCCGGTGGCTGGTCAGGCCCTCCCTGGGGCTAAAGCCTTGGTGTGGGGCTGGGCTTGGCTCCCAGAGTGCTGCGCTGGCCGGCCTGCCAGGCTGTCTTCAGTGGGAGATGTAGCAGCAAGCACCCCAGCATCCCCAGGGTGGCTGCCAACACAGGTTCTTAGATCTGCTTTGTTAAAGGAAAGCAACTCAAAATGGGTTAACAAGCTTACTTTAATCAGTCAAATATGTATCATTTACCTAGTTCAGGGGAAAAAGGTTAGCACCCCGAACTTCAGAATATACAGACAGAATTATCAAGACAGAGAAACAGATCAAGTAGACAGATTTCCAAACTGTCCAACCATTACATCCATACCAAATCAACATCTGGGTTTTTCAAAGCTGGGGGGGGGCCTCTCAACAACGGCTTCCCAGAGTCTCATCTGATCAAATCACAGAACACTTATCAAAGTGAGCCCCAAAGCAAAGCCTCACATCAGGGATTATATAGCTTTCTCCTGGGTCAGAGAATGTAACAACCTTCTGGACCCACTGGCCAATCAAAAAGTATCTACTGAAAAACAAGCCTCCCACCCCAGGCTCCAGGTGCACTTTAGCCTAGGGGCAGGGAAGATCTTAAAAATTTACATTCCCATTAGAGGAGGTTAGCTTCTCTGTGTCATTTGGTGGGTTCTGCAGCTCCAAAGTTTGTTCAGTCTCCTTTTACATGAAGTGGGGAAGGTAGAAGCCAGAGCAGTGGAGAGGTCCTGCTTCTATTCCACCATCTTGACTCCACCCCCCCAGATCTATGCATTTTCCCAATTTATCTTAGTGTCAAATACTAACCAGAATGAATTCAATTACCTAGATCTATATTCCAAATTATTTTATACAGCTTTCTTTCTGTGACCCGGGAAAAGGTTAAGTGCTAGCCCTATTCCTAAGTGCAGCTTTGAAACCTGCTTCTCTTTGATCAGTGAATTGACCCCTTTTCTCTTAGATGAATCTTAGGGGAGAAATTTCCCCTTTCTCCCTTTGTCCATTTGTCTTTCTACTTCCAGAACTTGGCCACAGTCCAAAGAAGTAGGAGAAATGTTTTTTTCTGCCAACAACCTTTCTTTAGGAGACTATCAATTCTTCTAGCCCAGGCACAGTATTTCTTACTGCCTGGCTGCTTTTTGCATCTTACAAGGTGATAGACTCAGATTTTACACAGACGTAGATATAGATACAAACAGAAAGCACAGATAGCAATAACTTTTCTTGGTCTTCCAGATGATATAAAGACCAGGTGCTATTACAGCTTAGTAGTCCCTTAGAATAGGAGTTGGGACTAAATGCCAGTAAGCCTAAGGAAATCCCCCCATAGCCACATCCATCTCTTCAGCAGCATCCCACTGAAGGATGAAGAATTGAGTTCATAAAGAACTCCCCACAAAAGTCCCAAGAAGAGCATCCTCTGTCTAGGGAAATTTGCCAGCCACAAGGACCCAAGCAATCCAGTCAAGCCTTCTTAGGTGATTGAAGGATCTCCCAGCCAAGAGAAGGGAAAAAGATAGGCTTACCTTTGGATTAGAGGGGATCTGAATCAGTGACTTCTGCTCAATGTGGAGGGGGAGGTCAGAGTCAGAGACTCAGGCCCACCCGGGGACTCCAAAAAGCTGTTGCGGTTTAAACCCAGGGACACCAAAAGCTGTTGAGGTAGGGGTTCTGCCCACCCAAAAACTGTTAAAATTTCATGATGTGGTGGAACCATTTCAAGGAATTCAGTCAGACCACCTCTAATCCAAGTATACGCATTTATTGAGATTGACGCCTCTCATGAAGCAGGCTAAGTTCCAAGAGGAACCAGCAGCTTTAGAGAAAGCAAGATAGATTTTTATAGGGTAAAGATGCCATGACACAACAGAAATGTACATAGAGTAGAGGATATCATTAATATTAAAAAGGCAGGAGGAGTTTGTTAAGGGATCAGGTAATGGAGGAGGGGTCCCATCTATGGTTCGGTAGTTAAACATTCCTGGTCATTCTGCCCTCCAGCTGGCTAGCTCTTGTGGTCTTGTCTTGGGCTAGATGGATGATGCGATTGTGATTGCTCACCTGTTCTGGGGGCAGTGACCAGGTAGAGGCAGTAGCTAGGTTGCCATCATGTGGACACACCTGTTGTTCTAGTGAGCCGTGAGGCTCTCTACATGTATATGTAGAGAAGTTAGGATGTTGGGGGGAGCGGGGCACTAGGTAGGTGCAGTGGGCTTGCTGTTGCTAGGGCCAGGCCTGTGTAATGAAGTTAGGATATTGGGGCTGGAGGCAGCTTTGTTAGGATCCCCGCTGCAGACTCTGTCCTCTTTGCATCAGTCCCTTGTCTGTTCGAGCTCTTGTTAAAGCCACTGTTGAGGCTCACTGTGCAGCGTAGACTCATGGGAAGTAGCATTTCTTGCATGCAGCTGGTCCTGGAATGGGAAGAACACACATCAAAGTTTCAAGACAGGAAGATGAGTATGTCAGCGGGCCGCACCGGCCTCTAGCCTGTGGCTGCTGGAGCTGCGCAGAGCAGGCCGGAGACAGGAGAGGCAGGAACCGCCCAGGAAGGACACGGCCTGCGAGCACAGTTCTTCCTAGGGAGCGATACTGGGACCCTGAGAACTGGGAGGGGAATCCACGTGTTCTTTCATTGCACTGCCAGGCAGGAGCTGCAGAAATGGCCTCCACGTGGGCTGCCTGAATGTGATCCTTGAGGCTTCCTGCGGCCAGCTGTCCCCTCGCTGATTCTCATCTGCCCAGCCTGGGGACGCCATGCTAAATGCTCTTCTGGTACAGTGTCCGTATGCCCACCATAACAGGTTCCAACTTTATTTCAGGGCTCCAAAAGGATCCTTCGTTCCAATGAGATCGTCCTTCCAGCCAGCGGCCTGGCAGAGACAGAGCTTCAGCTGACCTTCTCCCTGCAGGTGCTGACCTGTTCTGTGGCATGGACCCCGCCTTGGGCAGCAGATTGAGGAAGCTTTGGGGTCTTCCCAGAAGAAGCTTTTTAAATACTTCTTTTTAATGTATTGATTATATTGAAATGCAGTGATTTTAACAGGCCCCAGACTAAGCAGCCCCATCCTCAGGCTCAGGGCACACACGTGAGGTTTCTGTCCCCTAGAGACCATCTTGATTGAGGAGGGGCTAGAGCCCTCCTAGGCAGGCTCTTGAGAGGTTTGTCATGTCAGAGCAGGCGCTGCCCAAAAAAGTGCAGAAGGGGGTGGCTAGGTGGTACAGTGAGTAAGAGCACCGGCCCCAGATTCGGGAGGACCCGGGATCCGTTCCAGCCTCAGATACTTAACACCCACACAAACACAAAAAAAAAACCCCACCAAAACTGGCCATGTAACCTTGGGCAAGTTACTTAGCCCCAATTGCTTTAAAAAAAAAAAAGAAAGAAAAGTGAAGGAGATACTTGTGGGTAAGAGGCTGAGAAACTAGGCTTGCCTCCCCTCACCCCCTTCCCCTCTCCCTCCCTCCCCTCCCTCTACCTTCTCTGCCTCTTCACAGAACTTCAGAATTGGAATGAGCTTGTCTGGCTTGTCCCTGAATAAGGGTCCCCTCTAGACCAGACCGCACAAGTGAGCTCTAGATAGTGCTGCTTTCTAGGAGGGTTTTCCTGACATCAAACCTCAGCTTGGCGCTTTGCCCCTTCCGCCCCCATAGGAGCCCTGCCCATGCTCAGGGTGGCCAATGTGCCCATGGAGGCATCTTTGTTGCAGACTCAGTCAAGCTTCAAGTGCCATGAGCTTGGAGCCCATGGCCAGTCTGCTCTCCCCTGGACCCTCCAGCTTGTCTGTGTTCTGGCTTCTGAAACCCAGCCCAGTGGGCTATGCCCAGGAAGATGCCCAGGCCCCCCAGATGCTGAGGCCTCAGCTACCCCATGTTTCACCTGTTTCTTTTGAATCAGGGATTCCCATGTAGAGTCCTGTTCTAGACATGACCTCATCACACCAGGTCTCCCTGCAACTTAAGTCACATTTGTTTCCTTCACTCAGACCTGAGTGTCCAAGGGCTTCTCCCTTGAATTCTGTTTCCTGTCAACCTTTGGGTGCCTTGAGCCCTATTCGTCTTCCTCCACTTTAGCTGCCCTCTTTGTTACTTAATGTGACACTGTAGAGGCAGCTGTCTTCCTCCCTTTTCCTTTTCAGCATAAAAACCACTCAGAAAATACACTTTTTAAAAATTTTTTCCAAGAACAAAAATTTATTTTCCCTTACTCCTACCTTGGCACCCAACCTGCCATTTTTTAGGAGGGAAAAAAGAAAGAAAAGAAAAACAAAGCCCTTATAACCAGTGTACATAGTCAAGCAAAATACATTCCCATGTTAGCCTGTTCAAAAAGGGCAGATCTCCTTCTGCAGGCTACCTTTCACCTCCCTTGGGTCGGCGTCACTGGTCCTCGGGAGTCATCCCCATTCATGGGCAGACTTGGGCAGAACACTTAGCTCTCCATGGGTGCACACCACCCCTGACGGTGGTCCAGAAACCTCTGACAAAAGGCTGCCTCCTTCCCCCTCCTCAGCAGGATCCCCCACCATGATGTGTCTCGGGGACCTTCCACCTCATGGCACCTGAGAAGACAAGCACTTCCTCCCCCAGGTGTTCACCAGGGGCCTTTTCCCTTTTCTATGTTCTCACTTTGAAGCCCTCCCTCCCATTTTCAGAGATCTCTTCATTCTTTCTGGAGACCAGAGAGCGTCCCTAGAGCCTTGGAACCTTAATGGGAGTCCCTTAGCCAGGCTAGGAAGACAGAAGCCGCAAATGCAGTTGGGGCCACTGGGAGTGAAGGGGCTTCGGGTCCTGGAGGCAGGTGTAGCAGGGCCCTCAACAGGATTCTCCTTCACAAGGTCACATTATCTCTCTCACTCCTTATCAGCACTGGTAGAATGGCCTCCCTGGGCTTGTTCTTCTCATCTAGCTTCCCTGCCCCACGCCCGCTGCTCCCCTTCATCTCACACCACCTCCCTGTGGCCGGGATCCCTCCCTCCTCAGGGCCTTCTCCTGCCATCCCAGCGCAGGACAGAGGCAGAGAGAAGTAGGACCCCAGCCAGGGCGACCTTGGCTGTCTCCCCGAGCCACCCACCTGCCCACTCACCCTCGGCTCCCCTTTGCTCGTCACAGTACCCTCATTTCCTCAAGCGTGACGCCAACAAGCTCCAGATCATGCTGCAGAGGAGAAAGCGCTACAAGAACCGCACGATTCTCGGCTACAAGACGCTGGCCGTGGGGCTGATCAACATGGCGGAGGTGAGTTGGGGCCGGCAGCCCAGTGGCCGTGGGGAGGGCGCAGCAGAGAGCGGGCCCAGGCTCAGCAGACAGTCAGTGAATGGCCGCTTCTCCTTGGCATTCAGAGCGCAGGGTTCGGTTCTCTTAACGTGGTAATTCCGGCATCGCCATGCAGAGCGCGCAAGTGTTCTGGTCAGAAGTTGGCAGTCGTGGGCTGGGTATGGAGAACATGCCAGGAGCGGGGAAAGCGGTGACTCCTCCTGAGCATTGGCACCCCGCTCCCTCTCCCCCTCCCCCAGGTCATGCAGCATCCCAGCGAAGGCGCCCTCGTGCTCGGCCTGCACAGCAACGTGAAGGATGTGTCTGTCCCCGTGGCCGAAATCAAGATCTACTCGCTGTCCAGCCAGCCCATCGACCAGGAAGGGATCAAGTCTAAGCTGTCTGGTAAGAGCCTTGCAGAGGGGCCCCCTCCTCTCAGGCTAGTCCAGGAAGACCCAGTGGGGGGCCACCATTCATGTCCCCTCCCCACAAACACTGCCTTTCCAGCTGTCCCCGTGTGCCCTCGGGGCATTGGCTCTGGTCTTACTGCGGCGTTTTCCCCCAGACCGGTCTCCTGATATCGACAACTACTCAGAAGAGGAGGAAGAGAGCTTCTCATCAGAGCAGGAGGGGAGTGATGACCCTTTGCATGGCCAGGTAACTTTTCCCCTCCCCAGGTGAGGTGCCTGCAGGGGTGGGGGAAGGTGACGCTGCTCTCCCTTTAGGACTTGTTCTATGAAGACGAGGATCTACGAAAAGTGAAGAAAACCCGGAGGAAATTGACCTCAGCCTCTGCCATCACCAGGGTGAGCAGAGAAGCCTTTTCCCTGTGCCCACTCACTGCCCTCTGTCCCTCTCGCCCTCCACGAACTCCCACAGGAAACGGGACAGGACTTGGGCTGTTGGGGAGGGGGCCTGCCCTCCAGGAGCTCCTCTTTCCTCGGTTCCTCAGCAGCTCCATAAGTCAGTCAGCATTTATGGGATGCCTGGGCTGGGTGCTGGGGACACAGAGACAGAAGTGACCTTGCCCCAGGGCTCGCGGAGGTCTGCGTGGTGGGAGCATCTTTGGGCCTGGCCTTCCCTCTGTTTTGAGTGGACCGGCCCCCTGATGTTTACCCTACGCCTTTCTGACGCTCTTTCAGAGCAAGCCTGGACGTTAAGCGCATGCACACACTGGACTTCGCTGCTGGGCAGCCACACTGTGTGACATTGTCCCCTCCCAAGTCACTCATTCCAGGTGGTCCCTGTGGTCTTCTCTTGGAATTATTGAGCTTAACCAGCTGGGGTATGGGGAGTCCCCAGAGCGAGTCTGCCCAGAGATCCTGGGGGTGACCACTGGGGTGTCAGTTTGACCCCGCTGTGCCCCCGACAGCCTGCGAGGGCCACAGGTGCCAGGACCTTCCCTGTTGGGACACAGAAGGCGGGTGCCTGGCATGATGCCCTTTCGGTGCCATCAGACAATGTTCGTTCCCTGTGTCCTTGCAGCAACCCAACATCAAACAGAAGTTTGTGGCCCTGCTGAAGAGGTTTAAAGTCTCCGATGAGGTGTGTGCAGGTCCCTTCTGTCCTAACCCCTGCCCAGGGCTGGGCAGGATTGATTCCCAGGGGATCGTGAGGAGGGGATTTGTAGACACACCATCCTCTCTCGAGACCTGATGGTCACAGGTAAATGAGGGCTTTGAGCTCCTCCTGATGAGAAGGGGCAAAATTAGTAGGACTGGTTGCCCTTTTGCCTCCCTGCCCCCATCTCATGGAAATGCAGCAGTGAAGGCACCTCTCCTCTTCAGCCTGTGGTTAGTCAGGAAGGCTTGTCTCAACACTGCTCACTTCCCAGGATAGGGGAGGGGGGGAGTGAAGTGATGTGTCCAGCTGGCCCAGGATGCAGTTGTTCTGCCCTATGGGCAGGTGGGTGGTGCCCCCCCAGGGAGCTCAGCATCAGCAAGCTCAAGACCTCTTGAAGGCCTCTGGGCTTTCTTGTCCCTACTCCCTGGGGAAGGACACCTGCATATTTTAATGCCCTCCATCTTCTGAAAGGTCAGGGAGCTTTCCTGAAAAGAGTCAGGAAGCTCACTGACAATTGCCCAGAGATCAGTTACTAGCTCTCTCGTCCAGTGATTTGTACCCAGAGGAAGAAATTGCCTCCGTTTCCTCCTCTAAAGTGTTTGGGCTGGACCTCTTGGGAAGGAGCAGCATTGTCAGGCAAGGCTCAGATCTCAGGCCGGCAGGGGCCTCACAGTGCCTCTAGTCTGACCTCCCTTATTTTTAAAATTGTGGAACCTGAGGCCACCCCGGGCCCTAAAGCTGCCTCGTGCCCTCCGCTGCCCCTCAGCAGGCCGGTTGGGCACCTTCCCTAGCTAGTGCAGACGGGGACCTTGATTCTCACGTCTTTACCGCCAGGTGGGCTTTGGGCTGGAGCACGTGTCGCGAGAGCAGATCCGGGAGGTGGAAGAGGACCTGGATGAACTCTATGACAGCCTGGAGATGTACAACCCCAGTGACAGCGGGCCTGAGATGGAAGAGACAGAGAGCGTCCTGAGCACCCCCAAGCCCAAGCTCAAGTGCGTCGCCCGCGCCTCCCCCTTCCCCACCTCCAGTGCCCCCCGGGGCTCACTGAAGACCTCGCATAGAGTGCCCTCGGTCCCGAGGATGGGCACCTAAAGAAGCCTCCCCTTCCCGTCCAGACTTGGCACCAGAGTCAGACGCCCCTGCAGCCCTTCCCTCGTGACCGTCCCCATCAGTGATCCTGGCTCTCCTCCTTCCTCGTAGGCCCTTCTTTGAGGGAATGTCTCAGTCCAGCTCCCAGACGGAGATCGGCAGCCTCAACAGTAAAGGCAGCCTGGGAAAGGATGCCACCAGCCCCGTGAGCAGCCTGGCATGTGGGGGGGGGGGCAGCCAGCGGGGGCTGCTCGGGTTCCGCCTGCTTGTCCTTCCCATCAGGGGAGCTGGCTGCATTTCTGAGATGCAGCCAGCACTGTGGTGTTGATGATGCTGTGGCATAGGCCCTGTTCTCCATCAGCCAGTTAACACTCTGGCTGAAGGGCACACATGGGTAGCGGGGGAGTGCAGCAGGAGCCAGCAGGAGGGAGAGCGGTGGGGGAGCAGGGGAGAGAGCACCCTGTGGGGGGTCCAGTAAGACTTACTTGCAGTATTGGGACAGGGCAGGAGCTGAGCTGGGCCTTTGAGAATGGAGGGAGCGGCTGGAGGGCAGGGGAGGCAGTTAGCCTGGCAGGAGCTGGGGGGTCTGCATTTATCCAGTGCCTGCTGTGTGCCCAGTGCTGCATCCAGCACCAGGGGTGTGCACTCAGGACTCCCAGCAGCCGGCTTTGCCTGAATCACTCAGAAGGTCCGCTTAGCTGGCCCCCTCTGGCGGGCTAGAATCGCAGCCTTTCCTTTCCAGAAGTCTCTAACACACGGTGAAGGAGAAAACCGTGGCCTTTGTGGGGCAAGGCCAGGCCCCCAGGGGCTGCAGGTGCTGTTCGCAGAGGTTGCTTTTTGGTGTTCTCCTGGCTGGGCTCAGGGTTTATGGCTGCAGTCCAGCCTCTCTTCACCCCATTTGTTATCACTCCCCATGGCTCAAGGTCAAAGGCAGTTGAGATACATTGATTTACCAGATTTCCTAGACTGCTCTGGGTTGCATTCTCCCCCAGTGGCCACCAGGTGGCGCTGTCCCACCCCCTCATTCCCTACCCCAGTCAAAGCTCTGGCTGCCCATGTGTGGGATCAGGGGCTGCCAGACTGGCATCACACAGCCTGGGAGGGGCCGTGCTGTGCTGGGGGGGGGGGTCCCCTGCCTGGGTAGTCTTATCACTCCTCAGACCTCGAGGATGAGCCCTAGTTCTGTGGTCAGAGATGGGGCAGAGGGCAGCTGTCTGCACTGGTGGACAATGCCATCATCCTAGCAGCTGGGCCCATTGACAGTCTGTGTGCGTGCACATTTTTGCCATGTGTGCACACAGGCATACACATGTACACGTAGAAAAGATGACACTTTCAGAGTACAGCCTGGAGCCCAGGGGCACCGCTTCCACAAACTGGTTCTTTGCTGCCAAAGCTGCCATATTCTCTTGCTAATGAGGTTGGGTCTAGTGTGCTGTAAAGTTCAGAGTCACAGCAGCTCTGGTCACATTCTTGGGGCCTTTATTATCAGCCAGTCTGAACAGTAGGCCAATACTGGAGACAAGTCTTCCCCAGACTGGGCCTCTCTAGGCAATTGTTTCCAAGCCTGATCCAAACTGTCCCAAAGGCCAGGGGGCCGGAGAGCAATTAGGTCTGGCCTAGTGAGGTCCGTTGCTGCTGCTGAATTATTTACTGGGCCTGCCCATCCCCCTCACTGCCTTCTCCCCACTTGTCCTTTTGGAGAGGTTATGCGATAATGTAGAGGGGTTTCCTTGGTATTAGGAAGACAACAGAAACTTTCCAGTAGGAAAAGCTTCTCTGTTTTCCCCAATACACAGGAGAGGGCAGGAGGCCCTATGGGCCTCCACTGTGAATTCTTGGTCCCAGAGATGAGCCCAGTTGTTTTTGTTTATAAGGAATGCCTGAACACCTGAGGGCAGCTCCTCTGGATCCAGGGACAGAATGGCCAGGTGTGAGGCCCCGGAGTCTGGGGAGGAGCCGTCTGGAAGCTCCCACTCAGCAGGGATGGATCCAGGGTCCAGACTTCAGGCTCCGTATTCCTTCTGTGGCCCCTTTTGGTTAACAAGAAGGAAGATGCAGCTGTTCATAACAGGAAGCCCACCCACCCACACGGTTAAGCTCCTGCTGTGTGCCAGGCCCTGGACATGCTGCTGAGGGGGCAGTGACAGTGGGGAGACAGACACACACGTTTCTGAGGTTCTCTGCAGAGCAAAGTCCCGGAGAGGTGGCTATGAGGAAGCGGGGGAGGCCCTCCTGGCGCCCAGTCTGGAAGGAGCGTCCGGCATTTGGGTGGCCGTATAGGCTGGGGAGAGGGAGGTGCCAGGCAGGACTGAAGGGACATAGGCTGGTTGGAGGCTGTCACTGCAGTCCAGATGAGCATTTATGAACACCTGCTGTGTGCCCAGCGCTGTGCTGAGGCCTGGTGAGGAAGATGCTGTCACTGTCCCCATTTTATAGTTGAAGAGACTGAGGCAGATGGGAAGTGATTCTGCCCAGACCACGCAGCCAGGCCAGAGCCACCAGCTGCCTCTGAGTGACAGGGAAGTGCACTGTGGAAGGAGCCTTCGAGCCGGGAAGCTGCGTGACCCTGGGCAGGTCACTGCAGTCGGCCTACGTCTCCTCATCTGTAAAATGGGAATGATAATAGGATACGCGCATCCAGGGACCTGTTGGTTGTGCACTGCTGTGTAAGTGCTGGTAAGGGAGGCAGGAACAAGGGTCAGAGAGAAGAGGCCAGGACAGCACTGGGGTGAATCCAGGTAGCTGGAGTGATGGTGACTGGGATTCCTGACCACACAGTCAGATTGTCCAGAAGAGCCCTGGGCTTGGAAGCCCGGCCTGCTCCTCCCTCCCTCCTCCCCTGCTCAGGCTCTTGGCTGCAGTGCCCCCCAGCCCCCTTTCCTGAGCCTCAATTCCATTGTCTCCCCTCTCTTAATTCCTGTTTCTGTTCTGTGTAGCTTGCTTAGTATATGTCTGTCTGCTCCTTGGGGGTCCCTTGAGGGCAGGGGCTTTTCTCTGGGTAGCCCATGGTACCAGGCTGGTCCTTGGCATATTGTGGCTGCAATTAATCATGCTGACTGATGGGTAGATGAGCCTTTAGGAGAGAGCCTGGGGCTGGACATAAGGTCTGGGGATCCTCTGCACAGAGGTGCCAGTTGAGCCTGGGAGAACTGAGAAGACAAAAGGCCTGGGGCACACCCACGCTTACCAGTTGTAACACAGATGATGGAGAAGCGGGAGATCAGGAAAGGGGAAAGGTCAGTGTCATGACAAGCCAGCAAGAAGCACCGACAACAGCTACGAGGGCAGGAAGACTGAAGAAAAGAACGGGCTGTCAGATCTGACCATTAGGAGATCGTTGGTGACTTGGGAGGGGCAGCTTTTCCCAGCAGTTTGGATGGTGGAGGATGCCAGCAAGAGGCAGGGGCAGGATCTGCCAAAGAGCTGTTCAGGAAGGGAGTTGGGGGTGTCTTTAGGCATCAGGGAAGGGCCCAAAGGAGCATGAAAGTTTGTTCTCAGACAGGAGTGTGATGTGATGTCCTGTACTGAGGACGGGGAAGGCTCAGGAAGAGAAGGCTGGGACACCCAGGAGGGAGATAACAGGAGCCGGGAGCTCCTTTCTCCAGTCCAGTTTAGTGCATGGGGAGGATTGTGGTGAGCTAGAGCAGGGCTTTGTCAGGGCGCCAGAAGCTGTGGGACAAAGGCATGAAGAGACCAGAGAGTTTGGGCAGCTACGTGGCGCAGTGAGTAGAGCACCGGCCCTGGAGTCAGGAGGACCTGGGTTCAGATCTGGCCTCAGACACTTGACACATACACACAAAAACTAGCCATATGACCTTGGGCAAGTCACTTAACCCCAATTGCCCTACTCTCCCCCCTCCAAAAAGCCAAAACAAAAATGAGATCAGAGAGTAAAGGATCATGCTGAGTCTGAACGGGTCTCTCAGGGTTTGAGATGAAGGTGGAAGACTGTGGCCAGAGCCTTAGAAAGGCCTGAGGACTGGAGGGGGAGTCTAGGGAAAGAAGGGATGAGAAAAGTTTCTTGACAGAGTTGTTGGTCACCAAGATGGAATGGAATGGGTAATGGTGAAACCAAGGGTGTGAGCCCCCCTGAAGGGGTCCTGGGAGCTGGGTAGAAGCGCTGGGACATCAGACAATTTAAAAGAATATCAGTATCCACGTGGAAATCCCTCACCTTATGGCAGGAATTGGGAGTGAAAAGGGACAGTGTTGGGGGCAGGGTGGGTGGGCTCGGGGAGCCGGTAGGAAACAGCCACCATGGTCCGGATTGGGACAGTGTGAACCTCAGAAAAAGAGAGGCTTCTGACTGGCGGGAGAGTGTGGAAGTGGCACTGGGGAGGAAGGCATCTTCCCCTTCAGTGACTGGCAGGGAGGGGAGATAAAGCCTAGGAGAGGCAGGTGGGAGGCAGCTGGGCCCTAGAACGGCCACAGCCATGGCCATTTGGGGCAGCAGGCTCACATGGGACCAGGGAAGAGAAGAGAACATCCTGACCTTAGAAATATCCATCCTTGCCCTGGAGTCAGGAGGACCTGAGTTCAAATCCGGCCTCAGACACTTAACACAAAAAACTAGTGTGATCTTGGGTGAGTCACAACCCCAATTGCCCTCCAAAAAGAAAATATATATCCATGCTTGACGCTATCCCAGATTAGGGTCCGTGAGGTGGCATTTCTAGGTAGGTTCCTGGCTACATCATCACCCTGACAGCTACAGGAGTAACCCATGGGTGACTGGGGCTGGGCTTTCCAGAGATTCATATGATGAAGGTGACAGGGGGATGTTCTTTGAAACAGCGGGAACACTTAAGGAAAAGGAACTTTTAGTTTTTAAATAGTGATTGATCCTTGGGGTTTTTACAGATGGAATTGACTGCAGTGGACAGAGTCAAAGCTACTTCTTGGATCAAGAATCCAGATGACGGTCTGACTGAGAACGATCCTCTGGTACGTGGGGGTCGAGCACTTCGGTTTGGCCTTTGCTGCTGCAGTCTAGAAATGAGAGGCTCCAAGCTGTCTTAGAAACCCTGGCCAGCAGTAAGTGCTATTTCTAAGCTCACCAGGCTGCCGCCTCCCAGATGAGCAGACAGTCCCTCTGGCTGCCAGGCTTCCCCTCTCTCTGGTGATCTGTCCCTGACTGCACTACGTCACCCCTCACCCTTGCAGTCCTCCCCCAGCTTTTAGTGTTGTACCTCCCTTGGGGACGATCTCTGTGTCTGCCGCAGTCTTGGGTTCTAATTCTCTCTGAGGCATCTGACAGCAAAGAGGGCTTTGTTTGACAAGCTTCTGATGATGGGTCTTGAGCAACACACAAAATGGGAGAATGCCTTCCAGATCATTTGACCTAGTCATTGAGAATGTTCCAGGCAGAGTCTAGCCTGAAAAGGGCTTCCCTGTCAGTTATGAAGAGGGACTCTAGGTGATCTGCAAGGCAGGGAGGGAGAGATGAGCTGCAGTTTGCATCAATGCAGGGAATAAACACCTCATCAGGGGACTGGCGGACCCACTGGAATCTTAGGGTCCTATTAGTCAGGATCAGTTTCCTGCTGCTCTTCTGCGCAGGGTGGATCCCAGGATGCCTCACTCACTGGGACAGGTCTGTATGGTCACAGCGATCCTGGGCTCTCCGCAGCTCCCATGTGGGCCGTCAAGTCACTGGGAACAAATAGCACCCTCTCTTCTCCCCTTCTGTGACAGGACGTCAGCGACCAGGACATGTTTGGAGATAGCAGTACCACCCTGGTTGTGCCAGAAAAAGTGAAAACGCCCATGAAGTCTGGAAAGGCAGATCTCCAGGGCTCTGCCTCCCCCAGGTACCTGCAGGCTGCACTCAGGCCTGGGCCTAGCACACCCTTTGGTAGTGGTGAGATGTCACAGACATTCCTCTCCTCATCTCTCTAGCAAAATGGACGGAGTGCACACCCCTAGGCAGAAAAGGAGCACCCCCCTGAAGGAGCGACAGCTCTCCAAGCCCCTGAGCGAGAGGACCAACAGTTCGGACAGCGAGCGGTCTCCTGACCTTGGCCACAGCACCCAGGTGGGTGTCGCTTGGGAGTGCACGCAGAGGGCAGCAGGCAGGGTTTTATAGTGCCCCATTGCATAGATGAGAACATCGCGGTGCCGGAGAGGGAGCAGATTTCCTCCTATCTGCCCAGCCAAGGGTGCTCCCAGGACACTCCCAGGTCTGAAGCTGCAGGCTTTGTCTCTTCCCAATAGATTAGCAAGACAGGACTGCTCTATTTAAGTGCTTAGCCAAGGCCTGTTGATCAGTTGAGAAGACTTTTCCCCAGAGTCAGCCCTAGGCCCCATCCCACCAGCCACTCTACCAAACCCTGCCCAGGCCCTGTGTCAAATAGTGTTTCTCCATGGCTCCAGCCTGTGTCTATAAATTGGGGATTCCAGAATTGGGAAATTTCCCATTTTAAAAGCTGTCAGAAGTGAGGAGTGTCGAGGGGTCTGGTGTGTCTAGAACAAGGCAGCCAGAATGGCGAAGGGCCTGGCAGGTCACTGTACTGTGAGGGCGGAGTGGAAGGTGGGGCTCAGGTTGGGGGAAGGGTCCCAGAACATCTGTTTTCCAGGAGTTATCAAGGGTTGGCCTTGTTCTTGGCCCAGAGGACAGAGCTCAGAACTGAGGGCACATCCCCAGGGTCACACTTCTTAGATGCTGCCTGCAGCTGCCCCTCTCCCTTCCACATGGAGGCCCAGTGCCTAAGGAGGTCTGAGGTCAGGAAAGGCTGGGCTTCCTCAAGAGACACTGTCCTTGCTTTGGGCCTCGCTAGGCCAGGGCTTTCTTGCCCATGCCAGGGGTTGGACCAGATGCTCCACACCAGCTCCAGGTCTCCTGGTGACACTGGCCATGGGCTCTCCCGTTGAAGGCTGATGACATTGTGGGGGTGCCTCAGACAGGTGACAAGCAAGGTGATTCACTGGGCTGGCCCAACTCCTGTCCCTCTGGTGGTGCCAGTCTTAGACACAAGACCAGCCCTATGAGCGCCTGCAGGCCTTGTGTGAGGACTAAGATCTCTTTCCTCCCACCCACCAGGCTTGCACTGCCCCCGCCAGTGCCACCTGGCCTCGCTTCCCTGCCACCAGTGCAGGTCACACTTCTTAGACGTTGCCCCCTCTCTCCTCCGTGAAGAGGCCTGGTGCCCAAGACTTGATTCCCCGCCTGCCCTAACCCACCTGTGCCTGTCCCCATGGCCCTGGGAGAGGGCCCGATGGAGCACCATTGCCCTTTCTCTGCCTAGATCCCAAGAAAGGTGGTGTACGACCAGCTGAATCAGATCCTGGTGTCTGACGCGGCCCTCCCAGAGAACGTCATCCTTGTGAACACCACCGACTGGCAGGGCCAGGTGAGGGAGGAGGGGGCTCTGGGCTGGACCCTGGGCCTCCTCGCAGACCCACACCACAGCCAAGCCGCCATTTCCTCAGACCTAAGATGAGGACGGTGGCACCAGGAGTGTGAGGAACCAGATCCACGCGGGTCTGGTGTCGGGCACAGGGCAGAGCGGGTCTCCCTGGGACACACTCGCGATTTCTCAGGGGCCCTCGGGGGTTGGCCCTGCCCCAGACTCCTCGAGGTGAGGGTGGAATTGGGGACCCTCATTGCCCTGGGCCAGCCTGACCCCCAGCCTGTGCTGCCTTCCCAGTACGTGGCAGAGCTGCTTCAGGACCAGCGGAGGCCCGTGGTATGCACATGTTCCACCGTGGAAGTCCATGCTGTGCTCTCTGCCTTGCTTACCCGAATCCAGAGATAGTAAGGGCTCTGACCCCTCCACCCCTCCTCCGACACCAGCCCTCCCCCAGCAAGCCCACCAGGCCCAGTGTTGTCCACCTCCGCCAGGCTTGAGGGGGGGAGCCGTGTGCTTGGCCTGTCCAGTTCCCTGGGACCCTCCCTGACGGGTCACACCTGCTGGGGCCAGCTCTTCCCCCCCTCCATGGGCAGCACCTGGAGGCCTCTTCACCCTCCTCCCCCTGCTCCCTCCCCAGCTGCAACTGCAACTCCTCCATGCCAAGGCCTGTGAAGGTGGTGGCAGTGGGCGGACAGAGCTACCTGAGCTCCATCCTCCGCTTCTTCGTCAAGGCCTTGGCCAACAAGACGTCTGACTGGCTGGGCTACCTGCGTTTCCTCATCGTCCCCCTGGGTGAGCACGCGGGGTGCTGCCGCAGGGCCGGGGGCCTGGGACCCGCCAGCACTCTTCCTGAACCGGTCCTAGGGCAGACCAGGCTGAGGCCCGTGCAGCCCCTCTCACTCCCCACTGGGCTGTCTCCCTCCACCAGGCTCTCACCCTGTGGCCAAGTACATCGGCTCAGTGGACAGCAGGTACAGCAGCGCCTTCCTCGACCCAGCCTGGAGGGACTTATTCAGTCGCTCAGAGCCCCCGGTTTCAGGTAATCCCCCTGAGGAAGGCCCACAGAGTCAGGGGAGATGCCCCCCCCCAGGCTCCCCTCCTCACCATTGGTTCAGCGTCTGAGAAGCCGCTGGGGTCCCTTGGGGTCTCGTCCCAGGTTGGGCCCCGAGGCAGCCAGGGGTCTCTCTTCCAAAAAACTTGGAGGTGAGCCCTGGGTCTTGGCTTAAGCCTGTGCACAGACCTGGCCCTCAGTGAACCTGAGTCTTTTTGGGGAGCCCGGTGAGAGTGGTGAGGAAGAACTAGCCAGTAACTTGGGCTCACCACGCAGGGGACTGGAGGGGGAGACCCCTGAGGAAGCAGCTGGTATAGGTCACTGGCAAGGAAGGTGGCCACAGTCTCAGACCCCTGCGTGAGCGCCCCCCCCTCCCCCATGCTTCTTGCAGAGCCGCTGGATGTGGTGGGCCGCGTGATGCAATACGTGAGCGGGGCTGCCGTGACACACCAGCTCCCCGTGGCAGAGGCCATGCTGACCTGCAGACACAAATTGTGAGTGTGCGTTTCCCCTTCCCTCTGGGAGGCCCTGGAGTGCCCTAATTCACACCATCTCCCCTTCTCTCCCAACAGCCAAGATGAGGATTCCTACCAGAAGTTTATCCCCTTCATTGGGGTGAGTCCCCGCTTCTGCACCCCCTGCCATGAGCCCTCTGGACTTTCCTGTGCACCCCCAAACTCCCCTGACCCCATATTATCACAGACGGCTTCCTGTCCTGGCTGAGCCCCTGGCCATTTTGGGATCCTAGCGTTCACAGACCGAGCAGGGACTAGAGAGTCAAGTGCAGGAGCAGCCGTCCTTCCCTTCAGGGGGATGCTGTGGCCTGGGCTGAGCGCCTCCCCCATGGGCCAGGTCAGCGCACCTTGGAGAGGACCATCACAGCATAGATGACCAGGAAACAGAGCCCGTTTTTGTCTCTTCTGATGATCTCCCTTAAAAATCGACTGAAGTGGACGGGTGTCTCCTTCCCAGGCCCTTCCCAGCTCTCAAAGCACTTGTCCAGAAGAGGTGGCCACCCCCAGCTGTTCCTCAGCTCTTCCAGAGCTGGTGGGCAGCTTCTGCTTCTGTCCTGGTTTCCTGGAGACCTAGAACACTTGTGCCCTGGGATCCTGGAGCCCATCCTCCTCCAGAGAGTGCCTTAGCAAGAAGCCCTGGAGGGGTGGCCAAGGGGGACTGGGAGGGTGCAGGAGGGTCCAGAACAGAAGGCCAGGGCACTGGCTCACTTTTGTGTCATGAGATGCAGTGTTTTCCGGGCATCAGGGGCCCTCCCTGGCCCTGTGCCCCAGGCCAGGCCCAGAGAACCCCATTGTACACCACACCTCATCAAGCTCCTTCTCCAGAGAGACTGGGGGGATGTGACCACCCTGCACACACACACACACACACACACGCACGCACATGCACACAGCCTTCTCTTCTCAGAATTGTCTGGAGTTTTTTCTTTGGGAGGAAACAAATCCTTGTCAGGGTAGGCTCAAGAGAAGCTTTCTCTCCTCTCTTCATTGTTCTTGAGACCCCCTGCCAGAAGGAGTATGGGGGGAGGAGGTGCCACGTGGCCTGTGACACATGGGATGGTGGCCTAGGGCCCCCCACCAGCCCTGGGACTGAGGGAAGGAGCTGACCCATCACCTTCATTTCCTTCTCTTCAGGTGGTCAAAGTGGGCCTGGTAGAAGACTCCCCTCTCATGACAGGTAAGAGGGGGCTGCGCTGCCTCCCCGGGGTGGACGTGCTCTAAGAGCAGATGGGAGGCCGGCCACAGGCACCCTGGGGTTCGGGAGGAAGAGAGCTCTTTTGGCAGCGGGGTCTCTCCCCCCTTAGGTGATGGTGACGACACACCTGTGGTCAGCCTCACTGTCCCCTCCACGTCCCCACCTTCCAGCTCTGGCCTCAGTCGGGATGCATCGGCCACACCCCCTTCTTCCCCCTCCATGAGCAGTGCCCTGGCTGTGGTTGGGTAAGCGTCACGCGCTGTCTGCACTCTCTGCCCCCTGTGCACCTCGAGGTGAACCAAGCAAGAGGGTCAAGAGGAATCACCCCCAAGCCATCTTGTGTTCAGTCTCCTTGGTACAGAGAAAGGGGGGACCCGGTCCTGTGATTTTATTGGTAAAAGGAACTCCCTAGAAGGGAAGTCCCTTCTGGTGTCCTAGAGGAGCAGGAGCTGGTTCAGGGTCCTTGGAGGCAGGCGTCGGTCCCGTCTCTGGTACTGGCTCCATCCACTACGCTGGCTGTTGGCTGCATCTTTGTGGGGTGTGTGAGCCCCGCAGGCCTTCCCACAAGGCTTGGGCCCTTCCCCAGAACCAGCTGAGTGAAGTTGGAGGGGGCTTCTCTCTCCCTTGTCAGTAAGGGGGGTGGCTAGAGCCTGGCCCCTGCAGGGAAGCAGCTGATGCTTCCCCACTGCCCCTTGTCTGTCTGGCAGCCTTCCCAGACGCCTCTGGTGTTGGCTTTTCCTGGCTTGGCCCAGTGGGGAGCCAGGGGGCAGGCCATGGCTCGGGGACGTGCCTCCATCTCCCTCCGTTGTCTCCTGGTTCCTGGATCCTTTAGGAGGCCAGCCCCAGGCTTGGCCCTGCTCCCCCAATGCTTGCACTCCTCCCTGGCCTCGCCCTCTCTTCCTTCCCCATCCTGATTTAATATTGAAAAATGAGGACACAGAGCAGGAAGGTGGGACCTGCACCCATTATGTCTGACGCCTCCTTTCAAGAAAGCATCAGCTGGTTTTCCCTGTGGGGCTAAAATTAGCCTGGCGCTCAAGGTGCCATAAAGCAGGGAGTGCAGTCCTTGGGGCGCCCCCTCCACCCCATCCTTGCCTCTAAGGTCCTGGGGTGGGTTTTTGAGGTGCCTCCTCATCCTCTGTGTGTTCATCACCCATCCCTGGTTTAGTGGTTGGCTGCACCCTCTTAGCCCCTGAAAGCCGAGATTCTGGGGAGGATCGAAGGCAGCAGCAGCCCCTCCAGGCCATCCCCTCACATCTGCCAGACAGTGACCAAACCCCAAGGTGACTCTGTCACGCCCCTGCTCAGAGATCTTCCTGGTTCCCTACTACCTCAGCCTGGCCTCAAACCCTGAGCTCCCCCCAGCATCTGTAAACTTGGGGGGTTGAAGGAGAAGACCTGGAGGGTCAGGCAGAAACTCCTGTTTTGCGGTCAGTGGTCCCCACCCCCACTCCCCGAGAGCACCTTGGCAGGAAGGGCCCCTCCCACCTGGATTGCCTTGGCTCCTGTGAGCGCATGGGATCCCTCCCAGGCTTCTCTGCCTCAGATGGATGGAGGTGCTCGTGTGTGCACTTATGCGCTCTCATACACATTCATGCTGACACTCCTATGCTGTCACACATGTGCACTCACACGTGGCACCCACCCCCTTCCCTGTGAGAAGCATTCCCTGCTCGACATCTCCCCCAGCAGCTCGTTAGGGGAGCCAGGGCCTTGGAGTGTGAATGCTTGGGCTTCTCGTGGTTGCTCCACCCCCCGCAGGAGAATAGAAACCCTGGGAGAGCAAGCCTGCTTGGTGCGGTCTCCTGGCCCAGGCCCACGGCAGCGCTCAGAGCTGGTCCAGCTTCTTCCATTTCCACTCTGCCTCCAGGAGTCCCAACAGCCCGTATGGGGACGTCATCGGCCTGCAGGTCGACTACTGGTTGGCCCACCCTGGGGAGCGGCGGCGGGAAGGCGAGAAGAGGGACGCCAGTGCCAAGAACACCCTCAAGAGCGTCTTCCGCTCGCTGCAGGTGTCCCGGCTGCCACACGGCAATGAGGCGCAGCTGTCTGGCACCATGGCCATGACCGTGGTCACCAAGGAGAAGAACAAGAAAGGTGAGGCCCGGCTCTGCGGCTCCTGGACATCCCGTTCCCACCAGAGTCAGAGAAAGGGAGGCCAGAGCTGAGCCCCTGTCACTGTCTGTTCGCTGTGCTGGGAGAAGGGCCCCAGGAACAGGCCCAAGATGGGCTCTGATGAGAGGGCGATCACCTCCTGGGGAGCAGCACACTACCCCCACAGGGATGAAGGGCCGGGCTTTTCCCCAGGAAGCCCCAGGCTATGCTTGATTTGGAGGTCCAATGTGTAGACAGGGAGAGGACCTCCCCCCCAACCTTGGCTGCACCTAGGGTCAAGGAAGGAAAGGAACTGGCAGGATGTGGGATCTGAACGCCCCCAGGTCCCTTCCCAAAGCCTCGGGGCATGTTGTGCCAGTGCCTGCCATGGGGACTGGGGTCCCTGCCCCCTCCTCTCAGTTCTAGGCCCCTCGAGGTGAAAGAAAAAGCAGGAGAGCGTGGATGTGCCGTGCTGGGACGGTCAGCCTGGCAGGGGTGGCAGGGAAGGAAGGCTGGTGCCCTCCCACCCTGGCCGAGCTCCTTTGGTTTCTCTTCTCCTCTCCTTCCTGGCTTCCCTGCCCACCTCCAGGCTTCATTACCACCCACCCAGTCTCCTGCATGACAGTGTAAACAGACTGCCTGCCCTCCACTCCCTCCAGGGGACCTTGGGCATGGGGGAAAGGAGGGCAGGGGCAGGGCAAGGCAGGGCTGCTGTGCGAGCAGCCCTGATGGGGTGGTGTGTCATGCAGTGCCCACCATCTTCCTGAGCAAGAAACCTCGAGAGAAGGAGGTGGACTCCAAGAGCCAGGTCATTGAAGGCATTAGCCGCCTCATCTGCTCAGCCAAGCAGCAGCAGACCGTGCTAAGAGGTGAGGAGGGTGGGGGGATGGACCTGGGGCTGCCCAGTGCCCCCCCCCGAGTGCCCATGGTCCTTCCCCCGCCCCACCAGTGAGTGCCTGTGGACCTCACCCCCGTCTTCCCCCTTCAGTGTCTATTGACGGCGTGGAGTGGAGTGACATCAAATTCTTCCAGCTGGCCGCTCAGTGGCCCACCCACGTCAAGCATTTCCCTGTGGGCCTGTTCAGCAGTAGCAAGTCCACCTGAGTGCCCTGCCTCCAGGCCAAGGACCCCACTGTTCTCCCTTTGTGTCGTCTGCTGGTCTGGGGCACCTCCTGGAGGGACGCCAGCAGGCCTGGGGCCTGAGGGCCCTTGCACTGGGGTCTACCTCTTCCCTTGCCTACTCCTGAGGGACACTGCCACTGGGGAAGCTGGTCACTCCCCCCCCTTGGGCCCTGAGCCCATCAGTCACTGGAATTTCAGCAAGCTCTTCCCAGGGGCCCCCCTGCATTGGAGCCTGCCCCCAGCCCCTGGGTGCCTGAGTCCACCCAAGGGACAAACCGTTCCTGGCCCCCTGCCTGGTTAGTTACCAGACTCTGCATTTGAGGCCACTGTCTCCCAAAGTTACTTGTCCCCCTCCTTTCAGTCCACAGGCCCCCATGGGTACCCAGCCATCTGTCAGGAGTTAAGTCACTGTCCTCCCGTCCCCACAAACATCATCTCTGCCGCAAGTCAGCTTGGCTTTCCCGAGGGAGACAGACGGGTCAGGCTAAGCCCAGCGGGCCAGAGGCAGGCAGGCGGCTGTGCCTCTCTGTCTCCTGACCCCCAGGCCCTGCCCAGCACCCCCAGTGTCCCCAGGAGCGTCCCTGTCGATGTTGTGTGTGTCCTTGAGAGCTCGTTGGCTTCTGTTCCCCAACGCCCCGCCCTGCTGTGACTCCCACGCACTCCAGGCCCTGTGCCCTCCGGCTCCTCTGGTCCCAACACTCCTCCTGCCTCTCCCGGGCTCCTGGCCCCAGCACACCCACCCAGCTGTCTGTCTTCCCCCCTCTTCCCCCTGCTAGGATCCTTCCCCTCCAGCCTCGTTCTCTCCTCCTCCTGGACACAGGTGTCAGTCCTGGCTTCCTTGTCCCCCACCCCAGAGGTCTGGCCAGAACTTTGTCGGCCTGGCTCAGCCCTCCTGTCCTGTCACTCAGTCCTGCTGGCCAAAGCCCCGTGCCTGGGCACAGCTCTTCTCTCGGGTGGGACTGTGGGTGTGGGGGGACTTGCTGTTGGATTTTTCATTCAATAAACTGGTGATTTCTTACCAGCCGCCTGGGCTTGTGTGTGTCTCCTCTGCCAGTGCTACGCCTTAGCTAAAAGGCAGAGACCAAGGTCCTTACTTCAGGGGAAGGCCCCAAGCTCTGCCTCCCTGACACCCATTCTTGTTCCGGAGCTGTGCCCCAAAGCAGTACCGGCTCCACATTTGGGCCCATGAGCAGCTGCTTCACCCCCGCTTGGAGAAGCCTGGGCTCTGGGGAGGGGCGTAGCAGACCCTTAGAATGGCCGTCATCGGTCCACTTCCATCTCAGGAATGTCTGGAGGGCCAAGGGCCAAGGCAGAGACTCTAATGATCCTCCCGGGGTCCCCTGCCCCACCTCTGCACACTGCAGGCCTGGGGCCAGAAGCTCTGTAGACCCCAGAGTGGAGGAGGAGAAGATAAGGAAGCCAGGAAAATGCTTGTCATACCGGGGCCTGGCCCCTGGAATCAAGGGCCAGAGGAAGAGCAGGAAACGCCCTGGGCCCAACCTCCTCCCTCCTCACTGGGCCCCTGCAGCACTGAGGCCTGGGCAGGGAAGGCTGGTGGTGAGCTGAGGCCCTGCCTCACCTGGTGGTGACAGGCCTGTGGCCTCTAGTTGAGTGGGGAGGATGGGGTTCCCTTTCACCTGAGCCTCTCCCTGACCCCTTCTCTGCAGCACTGGATTTCAGGGTCCCCACACTTTCAGTGATCTCCACCATTTTCCCCCCACTTAATATTACTTTATTTTTTCCAGTTACAAAGATAGTTTTCAATATTCACTTTTATAAGATTTTGAGTTCCAAATTTTTTTCTCCCTCCCCCAAGACTGTGCAGTGTGATAAAGGCTATCCATGTCCAATTGTATGAAACGTTTTCACATTAGTCATGTTGTAAAGAAGAATTAGAACTGGGGTCCCTGGTGGTGCAGTGAGTAGAGCATGGGCCCTGGAGTCAGGAGGACCTGAGATCAAATCTGGCCTCAGACACTTAACACAAAAACTAGCTGTGTGACCTTGGGCAAGTCACTTAACCCCAACTGCCCCTCAAAAAAGAAAAATTAGAACTGGGGTCTCTAGGTGGTGCAGTGAACAGAGCTCTAGCCCTGGAGTCAGGAGGACTTGAGATCAAATCTGGCCTCAGACACTTAACACAAAATTAGCTGTGTGACCTTGGGCAAGTCACTTAACCCCAACTGCCCCTCAAAAAAAAAAAAATTAGAACCAAAGGGAAAAGCCATGAGAAAGAAGAGACAACAAGAAAAAAAGAAAATCTGCTTGAATCTGCGTTCAGACTCCGTAGTTCTTTCTCTGGATGTGGACAGCATTTTCTGTCACGAATCTTCTGGAGTTGTCTTGGATTCTTGCATTGCTGAGAAGAGCTCAGTCTGTCATAGCTGTTCGTCGCACAATGAGGCTGTTACATGTACAGCGTTCCCTTGGTTCTGCTCACTTCACTCGGCATCAGTTCACGGAAGTCTTCCCAGGCTTCACACCATTTCTAACAGGACCCACGTGGAAACCGGAAGAACTCTGGCCAAAGGAAGGAGGACTTTGCATGTGGTCAGTGTACGTGAAACTGTCAGGGACCCCTAGCCCCGAACACAGAGCAGTGACTAGACAAGGGCCGAGTGATGTCTTGGGGCGTATGCACTGTTGGAGTTTGGAGGAGGGCAAGGGTGGCTGAACCCTGAAACTGCTCTGGAAAGACCTCTGTGTGACAGTCCAGCAACCAGGGCGGTGCAGACAACTTCTGCGAATACTTTGGGGTGATGCTGTTTTGGGGCTCAGCTTCTCACAGACCCAACTGAATCACCGTGATCACCAGGGTGCTCTCCTGCTCCTGGGCTCACAAGCAGCTCGCTGTGCCTGTACAATTAAGCCTTAGCCCTAACCCTAAATTACCCCCAACTTGACTGATCCCATTTCATCTCCCACTGTTCACATATCTCCATTCAGGCCCATCCGTCTCCTTTTCTCTTGTACAACCTCATTCTTGCCTCCAGATCTTTTGTCAGAGGTGGCCTTTCTGCCACCATTGGTGTGCTACTCAAAGCCTGAGCTCAGTTCCCATCTCCTAGAACCTTAAGAGTTAGAGATATTCACGTCTAGTAGAGTGTGATTGGTAAGTCCAATTGGCACTTTCTGGCACTTGGTTATTACTCAGGATTCTAACTGATTTTTCTGTTTTTCTCCCTGGCCCAAGTCCTTAGAAGTTCTGGTAGTTTCTGCTAAGCTAAAAAGGCCAGGATTAGGTCTTAAGGCCTAAAGATGCTTTCCACCATTTGGCTGTCAACTAGGTGATAATTCTCTAGCACTGGAAACCCATAGAGCAAAGTAAAAAACAAAATGCCCTCCAGCCCTGAGGGACCCTCTTCCCTTTCACTGGTGAATCAGTCAATTAAAAGCTTTATTAAATGCTAACTACATGCCAATTTATATCCTGCTGTGTGCAAATGTAGTAAGTGCTTGCTCATACTATTTGTGTCTTTTGTGCTAAGCACAAATAGAAAAGCAGTAGAAAAATCCTTGCTCTCAAGTTGTCATGTTAATGGGGTAGATATCCCAGGAGGGTAGCAAGGCTGGGGAAAGGGAGCAGACTTGTGCTCGGAGCCCCAGGTGTGAGGTCATACCCTTAACTCGATGTCCTCATCTAATGGCCAAATTGACATCGTGTTGGACAGAAATGAAGCAGAAGACCGAAGGAAACTTGGCTGTCAGGTTCTCCTCATACGCCGACAACTCAAGGGGGAATGTTTCACATTGCTCCTGACCACGGGTTCCTGATCAGCACATGTGACAAGACCATCACGCAGATAATTATCGCTTCTGAGCCAATCCCTATCGCAAGGGTTGGGGAGAGGGCAGGAGATGTCCAGGATTCCATTAGACCCTCTGTTGTGTGACAGGCAGAGCCAACAGTAGCAAAGAAAAAAAAATATGGTGGGAAATATGGCTCCGATTGAGAAACAAAAGAGTTTGAAGTCAGGGAGACTTCATGGAACTTTTTTCCTCTATATAAGAAGTACTTTATTCTCAAAAAGAACCAGGAAGTGTTGAATGTGTTTGTTGTTGAATTGTTTTTCAGCTGTGACCCCATTTGGGTTTTCTTGGCAAAGATACTGGAGTGTTTTACCATTTCCCTCTCCAGCTTGTTTTACAGATGAGGAAACTGAGGCAAACAGGGTGAAGTGACTTGCCCAGGGTCATGTAGCTAGTCAGTATCTGAGGCCAGATTTGAGCTCAGGAAGACAAGTCCCCTTCCAAATCAACTGTCTGTGAACACTAACTTCAACCATTGCCTTTTTAGAACAAAGACCAAAACCAAACTAAAAGAAAATTAAAAATTAGAAGGTGGAGATACACAAGCCTGAGCTTAGTGTATCTAAGCAAACAATGCCTATGGAAGTGTAACTGTTCTCTGCCTCTGTGGTGACTTTTCTTTGCCTCTGTTTCCAGTTTCCATGGGAGAAGAGGGAAGGAAAGAGTTAGCTTGGAGAGATTTGGCTACTAAAAGGTCAGAAGTTGGAAAACTGCCAAATTTGGGACAAAAAATGTAGCACTTGCTAGATCTATATGCTGGTTCAGAATCTCCTCCTGGATTATAAGTGATGCAGGATAAGGGAAGATTTAGGAGGCTGGAGGAGAACTGAGGAGCATTTAAGGAGTGGCAGTGAATCCCACCTGAAGAGGTAGACTCAAGGAAGGTAGGGAGAAAGCTGGCAAGATAAAGAAAAGGCTGAGCAGATGCTGACAAGATTCCATTCATACAGGCAACACCTTAAGAAAAAGAGACTGAAAATCTTGACTTGTGGAGGAGGAAAAGTGGGCAGGGACAGAGCCTACAGGCAAGCTGGATATTCCTGCCAGAGCTGTGTGACTGTTATCTGTGTTCCAAGGGTAGGCTGTTCTTCCTGGAGGAGAACACAAAGGAACCAAAAAATAAAAAATCCCACAAAAACAATTCTCCACACTCCAGGTTGTTAGGGAGAGTGAACAACTCCATAAGTGAAACAGAAGGGGGACTTTATGGGCAGGGGGGAGAGACCCGGCCCTTCTCAAACCGATGGAGTGTGGCAGCATGCTACAAAGAGAAGAGAAAAGGAAAGGAAGGGAGGGCTGTCTTAATAGAGTTTAAAAACAGATTAGAACACTGCCCATCAACAAGAGAATGGGAGGGAGGGAGGGAGAGAGGGGGAGGGAAAGAGATAGGAGTGGATAGTGACCACGGAAAAACCCAGATCGGAGGCTTCTAAAGAGGAGAGAGCTGGCTGCCTGGAGAAGAAAGAAGCCTTGGAAGGCCCTCTAAGAATGATCAAGCAAAGCCACAAAAGCAATCAGCTGAGAGGACATGTAGAGAGGATGAGAGACAAGAAGACAGCACGGATTCAGAACAGAAGCAGCCGTCTGCTGACCTGATAGCAACAATGAAAAGGTCTGTTGTCTTCCTGGGGCATGTGTGCAAGATGCGACAACAACCCTCCCAAGACTTATCAGCAGAGATGACAAAAACCCGCTGCTGGTCATTCGCAGGAGGCTGACACATCCTGTCAGAACCAGAAGGAGCCTGAAAAGTCCAGCAGTTATGAAGACTTGGGCAAGAAGCTGAAGAGCACGGGGGCACAGGCTATGTCTTCGTCACCGTTGCACTTTGAAGGCAAGAGATGCAGACGAGGAAAGTTGATTTAGGCTAAGAAAGTGGGTCTAAGAATGGCATTGGGATTTCTGGATCAAAGGTTACAATAAAGGCTTAACAGGTGCCTGACCAGAGATGAAGTATTGCTGACCGAGGCTATAAGTATGCCAGATGTCACACAAATCTAATCTAAAGATCTTTAAATCAAAGGGGATGAGGGAAGGTGAAGGATGTCAACATGTATCCTCCAAAGTTAGATACTATAAAGAACAGTCATAAAGAGTAACAGTTACACCCAGAAATCCAAAGGAGAAAAAATCTAACAAAGAAACCAGTGGCAAAACCCGGGTCCTGGAGCATCCATACACATGTGCCCAAAGCTTAGACAACAAACAAGAAGCTGGTGGTCCTAATGCAAGGGCCCCAATCTGACTCATTAGGCATCACTGGGAATCTGGCTCCGTATTGGTATACTTTGTTCAAAAGAAACAGGACAAGATAAAGGGGGAGGGGCAACATTTTATATTCAGAAGGTATATTCACATAAGAAATCCAGGAACCAGGAGCAGAACCATGATAGAACTGGGGTGAAGGTCAAAGGAAAAATGAAGAGAAGGGATTTTGTCATTGGAATATGCTGTGAGCATGGATAGATCTTTCCATCCTAGCATTTGTGATAAAGGAGAGGATACCTGGCCATAGTCTGACATGAATGCTATATTTTGAAAAAGCAGATTTCAAGGAATTCTAAGGAAAGATAGGATTATTGGGTGTGGAGGTACATGACCCTTCTCCTGGGAAGGCTGAAGCTAGTAGATTGTTTGAGCTCTGGAGTTCTGAGCTCAACGGACTAAGCCAATCCGGTGTCCACACTAAGTCTGGCACCAATATGGTGAGTTTCCAGGGCAGTGGGAGGGCAGGCAGGAAGCAGCCTTAGGAGAAACAAACTGGCCCAAGTTGGAAATAGAGCAGATCAAAGCACCATGCTGATGAAAGAGAGAGGAGAGAGGAAGGAAGGAGGAAGGAAGGAAGGAAGGAAGGAAGGAAGGAAGGAAGGAAGGAAGGAAGGAAGGAAGGAAGGAAGGAAGGAAGGAAGGTCAGATCTAATAAACTAAAATGTTTCAGGGGAGGTCAACCCCAGAGGCATGGGAAACACTGAAGTATGAAATTCCAAAGATATAAAGGGAGATAATTCCAAGGAGAAGGAAAAAAAGGAATTTACCTAAAGAGACCAATGTGGACGCACTTTTATTTATGCACACACATATATATATACACATGTGTAATACATGTAGACACTCACACAACACATATATGTATATTGTGCATATTCATATACATACATATGTACAGAAGACAGAAGCTATAGACAAGCGAAAATCTGTTGGGTTGTTTATTTATTTTGTTTTTTTCGTTATATTGAGAGAAAAAGAATATTCAGAGAAGGCTCTGGTTCTTTGCTTGAGGTAGATGAGATAAAAACTACAACATAACAAGGCAGAACGCCTTGATTTGGGGGGTTCTGTTTTCTCTGCAAATGAGAATGACTTTTCCGTTGGAAATGACTGAACCATGATCTCTAGCATGGGGCAGATCCCCAGGATGGCTCAGGGCATGGTGCCTTCGGATGCCTTCTGCCCTCTCTTCTCCTGTGTCCCACGGTAGCCTTACTCCAACCAAGGCCAAGCCAACAATCGAGCCCATTGCATCCTGTCTCCTCCAGCAGTTTACCCCATGTCACCTCATGCTGTCCCTTCTTTTCCATCTCTCCCTGCCTCCAAACATGCCTAATCCTGAAAAAACCCTTCACTTCAACCTATCATCTCCCCATAACTATCATCCTATGTCTCTTGTGCTCTTTGTGGTTAAACTCCTCCAAAAGGCCATCTCCACTGGGTGCCCCCACTGTCTCTCTTCTCTCTCTCTCCTTATCATTCTACCAAAATTGCCCTCTCCAAAGTTACCGATGACCTCTTCTTCATTGCCAAATCCAGTGACCTTTTCTCAATCCTCATTCTCCTTGCCTTCTCTGCAGCCTCTGACACTGTTGATCAGTCTCTCCTCCTTGATACTCTTCTCTCCAGACTTTTCAGACACGCCCCCCCCCTTTCTGGTTCTCCTCCTCCCTCTCTGATCACCCCTTCTCTGTCTCTGGATCCTTCTCCACATCCCACCCTCTGACCAGAGGTGTCCTTCTGGCCTCTGTGCTGAGCCATCCTCTCTTCTCCCTCTGTCCTGCTTCACTTGGTGATTTAATGATTCTATGCTTAGGATTCTCAGATCTACCTTTCCTGCCCCAATCTCTCCACTGACTCTTGATATCATCTTTCTACCTGCCTTTCAGATATTTCAAACATGTCCAGTCTATAGCTTAAATTCAATAGTCCAAAAACAGAACGTGTGCTCTTCTGCCCTAAAATCGCCCCCCTCCCACCTTCCCTTTACTATGGAGGACAGTACCTTCCTCTCAGTCTCTCAGCTCAAAACCTAGGAGCCAGCCTAGATTTCTCATGATCTCTCATTCCACCAATATGGTGCCAAGGCCTGTTGATTTCAGCTTTGCAACATCTCTCAAAGCTCCCTTCTCTCCTCTGATGCTGCTTCCACCTGGTACAGACCCTCATCACCTTGTGTTTGGAATATCCCAATAGCCTAGGGGTGGGTCTGTCTGCAGTCCATCCTCCATTCAAACACCAAAGGGATTTTCCTAAAGCGCAGTGCCAATCATGTCACCCCCTGCCCTGTACTTGATACGCTCCAGGGGCTCCCTGTTGACTCCAAGATGTAATACGAAAACCTCTGGCATTCAAAGCCTTTCATCACCGGCTCCCTCCCACCTTTCCAGTCTTCTTATCCCTACTTACTCCCTGACACCCCAACCTTCTCATATCTCTGCTTGTGGAGAAGAGGGAGACATGGGGATTACATGAGAATTCAGTCACAAGGACTTAGAATCTGTTGGATGGGGAACCTCAACCAAGAGTCTTGTTAATGGCTCTGTGTCGGTGGGGCAGGAAGTCTCCAGTGGGTGACCCAGGGATCTGTGCTTGCTCTTGTGCTGGCTGATGTTTTTCTCAAAGATCTGGGTGGAGGCATAGATGTTACAATCATCCCACGTGCAGACGACAAAACCAAGATCTGAAGGCATTTTGACCATTGGGTGGGCTCTAAGAAGATGAAATTAAATAGAGATAATAGATATAGAGTCTTACATTTGGATTAAAAAAAATCAACTTCAAAAGCATAAGGTGGACGAGGCTGGGTTGGACAGCGGTTGTTCTGAAGGAAGATCTGGGGTCTTGGTAGATGACGAGCTTGATGGGATTCAGCAGTGGATTGGGGCAGCCGGGAAAGCTCATGGGGGGATCTTGGGCTACATTAGGAAGTCCTCACTTCTGCTGAAGCAGGTAGTAATTGTCCCCCTGTGTTCCACTATCCCCTGACTTCATTCAGAGTATGGAGGTCAGTTCGTGGTATCACTGTTTCGGAAGGATATTAATCATCTATAGAGTATTCAGAGGAGGCCACCATGATGGGGAAGGTCCTGGAGTCCAGGCCTTCTAAGGGTTAGTTGAAGGAACTAGGAATGTTTAGCCTTGAAAAGAGAAGACTTGAAGGAGATATGATGGCTGTGGAGTATTTGTAGAGCTGTCCTGTGGGGGAGTAATTAGATTTGTTCTAATTTGTTCTGCCCAGAAAGCAGAAGCAGGAATTGTGAGGGTAAGTTGCAAAGATGCAACTCTAGGCTTGACATCAGGAAAAAACCTCCTCCCAATGGAAGCTGTCCAGTAGAATGGGCCGCCTCCAAGCAGAGGATGCAGCCACCCATCAGGCTTCCTTTTATGCCTGAATTGGACTAGCTAGGTAGAGGCTGCTGAGGTCCCTTTTACTTCCCTAATTCTGTGATTCTCTGATTTAAGTCAGTCAGCACAACGAGGGGCCTAGAAACCACTGACCTAGACAGTGCCTGACATGCAGACATGTAGTGAGGGCTTGACAAACACTCATCGACTGCTTTACTTGACCTGCTTGCCCAACAGAGAGGGCTGACCTCCAGGGGCATCTAAGCACAGGTGTGGGACATGAAGGAGGAGGGTGGAGGATGATGAAGGAGAGCATCTCCGAGAGTGTGAGCACACGAGTCTTCACTGATGAGAGCATTGCTGAAGCCAAGTACATCTATGGGCTGTCAGTGACAGGGTTGGATAGCGAGGGAAAGACCCTTGCACTTCAGATCATGAAACAGCTGGGTTTGAAACCCAGCTCTGATGTTCAATTGGCTGTGTGACCCTGCCCAAGTCACTTAACCCAGGTCTCCTTTTCCTCACCCATCCTCACTTCTAACCCAGCACTGCTCTCCACTCTGGGGACTTCTATGTCTTCCCTGGTCTCTCCATCTGCCTCCTCAAGCAGGGAGATGTCTCTGCCTATGCGACCCACTCTGATCAATGAGCTGCTGTCCTGAACCTAGATTCAAGGGAGTGCCTAAGCCAGCCACGGTCCCTTCTAACCAGGTCAACTCTGTTCTTCAGTGAACATTTACACCTTACCCTTCAAGGGATTCCTCTTTCCCCTCCCACTTTTTTTTTAGGCAATCAGGGTTAAGTGACTTATCCAGGGTCATACAGCTAGTTAAATGTTTGAGGCTGGATTTGAACTCAGATCCTCCTGGCTCTAGAGCTGGTGCTCCATCCACTGGGTCACCTGGCTGCTTCTCTTTAAATGTTTTATTGTATTTTTAATTTATGGAATAAAACAAGCATTTCCATAACATAGTATCATTAAAAAAAAAAGACGATTGCACATGAAACTGCGAATCTATTATTTACAACTTGCCGTCTCTTTTAAAATATATAATAAAGTTACCATAGGAATTCCTTTCCTCCCCTCCCCCTCCCAGAAATGGTTCCCATTAGACATATTGACCTGCAAGTTTGGTTAAAGGAGGCACACAGGCCAGGCGATGTGTAAATCCAGATTGTTTGTTCCCTTAAAGCCAGCCAGATACATCTGACTGGAGCCAGAGAATCTGACTGCCTAACAAAAGGAATGAGAAGGCTCCCAACTCAGGGTCTCTATGTCACTCAAATTTGTGATCTCCATATATGTTGAACCATAGTATGAAGAAGGAATTTTCTTAATTGAATAGGTGGGAAATACAATAAGATAAGAGAGTTGACAAAGTATTGATTGCAGTTACAACCCAGGACATCTTTTCTTTACCATTAACATGCCATAAAGTAAAAATATTAAGATAAGAGAAAGTTCCATTATTCAAGAAAAAAAAGTGTTCTTCAGTCAACCCCACCTGGCCTTGTTGCCCAAGAAGAGGAATTCTCTGACCTTACTCTGAGAACAAGGTATGTTAGGTCCAGGCTCTTCTTCTGCTTAATTAGGTCCAAAAAGGCCTAATTGTGTGACCTTGGGCAAGTCACTTAACCCCAATTGCTCTGCCTTCCCTCCAAAAAGCAAAAAAAAAAAAAGATATTAAATGATTATCAGACACAAATATGTATATGCTTGCAAATTTCTTCTCTACATACTTCTCTTTATCAGTTCTTTCTCTGGATGCAGATAGCATCTTCCTTCATGTGTCCTTTGTACTTAATTTGGGTATTTATAATGTTGGCATACAGTGATAAAAATGAAAGTCCCTGACCTCAGGAAGTTTATATTCTACCAGGGGAGACCTGCATATATAAATATATCTGGAATGAAAATATATATGGAATGCATACAAAATACAAGGTAGTTTTGGAGGAGGGGAGAACCAGCAGCTAGGGGTGTCAAGAAAGGATTCAAGGAGAAGATGGCACTTGTGTTGAGTCTTGAAAGTACAGGATTCTAAGAAGCAGAGGTGAGGAGAAAAGGCATTCCAGGCATGGGGACCAGCCAGTGCAAAAGCCTGGAGGAAGGAGATGGAGGATAGCACGAGGGCCAGCATCCAGTTTGGCTGCATTTTAGTGTGGGAGAACAATATCCAGGATGACATAGGCCAGGACCAGACTGCAAAGGACTTTAAAAGAAAAAGTTTTTTCTATTTTATCTTAGATCAATAAGAAACTCCTTATCACATAGAGTGTGGAGGAGTCAGATGATGAGACCTGTGTAGAAGGAAGATCCCTTGGGCAGCTTTGTGGGAGATGCTTTGGGGTGGGGCAGACTAGAAGCCGAGAGGCTAAGAGGCCAGTGTGATAGCCAGGGAGAGGAGCTAAGGGCCTAAGCAAAGATTCTGGTTGTGTGGATACCAAGACTCGGCCAGAAACGAGGGATGGTGTGGACTGAGAGACACAAAGATTTGGGTTCAAACCCAGGAGATGAGAATCAAGGCAATGCCCTCCACAGAAGCTTGTGTTACTGTCCAACGTTCAGTCTGTCTCACTCTTTTTGACCCTATGGATCACAGCATGCCACAAATGAGAAAATGCCAAATCAGGGTAGGTTTGAAGAAAAAGATCAGCTTTATTTTGGACATGTTGAATTTGGAGCAGTTATACTGACATTGAATTAGAAATGTCCAAAAGGCAGTTGGTGATGCAGCACTGAGGCTTGAGGCACTATGACTGGATATAGGGGTTTGGGCATCGCCCATATAAAAACAATTAAACCTATGGGAGCTGAGGAGGTCACCAAGGTCGGAACGACGGGATGGAGGAGCATCTAGGAGTCAGGAAGACTCTTAGTCTCAGACACTTACTAGCTGTGTGACCCTGGGCAAGTCACTTCACCTTGTTTGCCTCAGTTTCCTCATGTGTAAAATGAGCTGGACATCTTTGCCCAAAACCTAAACCCATACAGGGTTACAAAGAATTAGACACAACTAAACAGCAAATATCTTTAATCTCTCCCAACTTCCAAAGCCCTGTTCCAATGCCTTATCTTGGAGTGGTTCTATATTTCCATGGCACTTTCCAGTGTCTAACACCCTTCTGGCTTTCTGAGGATCAGCCCAAGCACAAGGGAGGGGTTCATCACCACCAGGTCGGCTCCTTGGCGAATTCTTTTGCCACGACTCCAATCCAGGCAACCAGGAAAGGAACCATGGATCCCATAAGGCATCACTTTAGCGGTCATGGTGCCGGGGTGGGAAAGGGAGACAGAAGGTGCTGAGGCTCCCACAGTTATTAAACAGTCTGTAAACGTTAGCTCAGTCACCGGCCCCCCAAATGTAAGGCGAGCCACAGGAGATGGCTGAGTATGGAAGGAGTGGGACCTTCCACATGGCTGGGATTCAATAAGAGGCTTATGTAGGGCAGTTGGGAAAGCTCAAAACACGACACAGGTCAGGTATCTTTGTCTCGTTTCATTCTCTTTCACGTGCTTATGAGTCTTCTGCCCCCAAGACTGCCAACTCTCCGCTAGGGAAAGACTCCAGAATGAGAGGGGCAGAGGAAGCGTTTATTCCGGGAAGGAACATTTAGAGAGCCCGAACTCGACCGCTGTCTGAAGTGCTGAAGCAGGACGTGCTGACTGACGGGGGCTTTATAAAATAAGAGAATCCTAGAACTGGAAAGAAGCATGAGTGAAAAAAGGTGCAAACGCGCTTCAAAAATCAAGCAAAACGGGGCAAAGTCCGCGACGGGACGGGGGTAAGTCCGCAAGTCCGCGACCGGACGGGGGTGGGGGCAAGGAAGGAAGGCAGGTAGGTAAGAAGGAACGGCTTCCAGAGTAACTCCGAAAAGACAGGTCCGTGTGAGGAGGGGTCTGGACCTGAAGCCTGCGAGGGCCACGCAGAGTTAGCAGAGGCGGCGCCAGCCTCGGGCAAACATGCTCCACTTCAACCCTGGGGCACGGGGAGCCCGGCTGGATGGAGCAGGTGACGCTGCAAAGCCGTAGGGCTCCCCAGAGGAAGGACCAAAGCCGCTCTGGGGCGGCAGCCAGCTCCTGCACAACGAGGCGGTGCGACGTGCTGTGGCAGGTGTGCCGCGCCTCTGCCTTGAGCCCGGTCCCCGGTCCCCGTGATCGCGCCGGTTACATCTGCTGAGAGCCTCGCGAGGCGCTGCGGCCAGGAGCCAAGAAAACCAGCAGGTGCGGCCCCGCCCGGGGCGCTCGGGCTTGCTGGTCAACCTGGGGCTTGTTTCCAGGGGGAGCAACGGTCGGGGAGTTCGTGTGGCCTGTTCTGGGACCAGAAGACGAGAGGCTGCCCTAGGTAGGGGATGGGGGATGGGGG
>NW_027187322.1:3109112-3140131 GCF_028583685.1 Petaurus breviceps papuanus
GAACAAATGTTTCCTGGGCACCTGGACTGGGCATGAGGGGGGGAGGGATAGAAGGAACCTGCACGTGCCCCTCGTCCCCAAGCCCACAGCCCTCTGCCGTTCCTCAGGCTGCACATCTGTGCTCCTTGGTGTGCTTTCAGTCTCCCCTTCCCACATCTCGCCTTCCTCTAGCTTCACTTGCTAGTTCATCTTCCTTTCCCTCAGTACTTCCTGTCTCACTCATCTCTCTCCCATATGTCTGTCTCCATCTTTGTCATCCTCTCCATCTGCTTCCCCCTCCTCATTTCCTCTTCTCCCCACGTCAGTCTTTTCTTTCTCCTCCTCTCTCTCGCCCCTTGTTCCCCCATCTCTCCATCCCTCCTCTCTCCCCTTCTTTTCCAATCTATCTCTCCCTCCCTCATTCTCTTTGTTTATTATCTCCCTTCCTTATTCATTCTCTTCCTCTTCCCTGTCTGCTTCTTCTCTCCACCTGTCTTCTCTGCCCCTCATTCTCCGTGCTCAGCACCTCTCCTGCCTTTCCCTCTGACATTTCTTCCTCTCTCACCATCTGTCTTTACTGGATCTTTCTCCCCATTCCTGATCTTCCTTTCAACCACCTCCACCCTCTCTAAACCTTTACCTGTCCCTCCATTCTTGTCAATGCTCTTCTCCTCACATGGCCCAGCTGGTTCTTTGTCTCCTCATCCCCTTCTCCCCTCCCACCCCCCTGGCCCCTGTGGCTCTTCTCAGTTCCTTGCTTACGTGGCCATCCTTTTCTCTTTTCTGGCTCATGTCCTGCCTCTTATCTTTGGCTCTTTGTTCATTCAACAAGTATTTAATGAGCCCCAATTATGTGTCAAAACCCTGGATTAAGTGTTACAGTTTTCTTGGTGCCTGTTTCCTCTCTTCTGTTCCCTTTTTCTGTCTCTGTTTTCCTCTTTCCCTTCTCTCTCTCCACCCCTGTGACCATCCCTCTTTCTCCCATCCGCATGTATATGCCCCCAGCCTCAGTCTCCTCCTGTCTTCCCCACTCACTTACATGAGGTCAGGTGAGGGAGGGAAAAGCATTTATACAGCACCTGCTGTGTTATGGGCACAGAGCTCAGGGACTTTTACAAACATCTAATTTCATCCTCACAACAATCCTGTGAGGTTGGTGTTAATATACCCATTTTTACAGTTGAGGAAACTAAGGCAAATAGAGGTTTTAGTGACTTGACCAGGATCACACTGTCTGAGATTGGATTTGAACTCGGGGCCTCAACTTCAGACCCAGGCACTGTAGCCACCACCCCAGTGGGCAGTAAAAGTGGGAGAGGAGCAGGAGGAGGCAGGCCCTTGGGTGGAATGAGGGAAGGCCTGAGGGAGTGAAGGCAGACATGTCAAAAGACTCAAGAGCCTTTAGGGAGCAGAGCCTATGTCCAGGAAGGGGGTGGAGGTAAGAAAAGATTGCGGTTGAGAGAACTGGAGCTTAAGGATTGGGAAAGAGGGGCTTTCCAAGAGTCTCCTCCCACTTCCTGGCCACCAGGTCTCGATGAGGGCCCCTCAAGCCCCAGGGGACCCACCTTCCAAGAACTGGGCAGTGCCAGGCTCCTTGCCTGGCCAGTGATTTCCTACAAGACATAGACTTGCTTCTCACCAAAAAAGGATGACCAGATGGGGTGAAGGTGAGAAGAGAAGCAAGTCACCTGCCCTCTCCCAGAGCAGAGGAGGGCTGGCATCCAGGGAGGCAGAAGCTGCTTGACCTTGAATTTACAGGGAGGGGTCTGTGGGGAATAGGGAAGAAGAAGCTGAATTGAATCCCAGGTTGGTGCTGCCAGGGGAGAAAGCTCTTCCCCATGGAATCCCCTCCCTCATTTTACAACAGAAGGAAATGAGGCCAAGGTTAGGAAAGCCAGGTGCCCAAGGTCATATGGTCAGTGGCAGAGTTGGGCTTGCTGGAGCCGAGCCCCCAGGTCCGGGCGTCTTCTCTCCTGCTTCTCCCTCCATCTGGAGCCCCTTCCCCCTTCTAGTCCCACACCATGTGTGCAGAGAGGGTGAGGAGGTGGTGTTTGCAGTTGCTAGGCAACCCCAGGGCACCCTGGTCTCTTGACAAGTTCATTGGGTGAGTGACAGGTGTCAGTTGGTGGGGGAAGGGGAGGAGAATTTATTTCTTTGGGACTGATGGAGTGGGGGAAGTAGCACCCTGGTCCTGGCCTTGGGATAGGACACAGGAGGTTATATCTGCCATCCCCCCTGCCTGAACCCAGTGGCTCCCTGGGCTCCAGATGGCACCCTGGGGAACAGGAGAGGCGAGATGTTCTCTAGCTCAAAACTACCCACCCTCCCCCCATTCCAGTCTGCCAAAGGAACACACAGAGGGGTCTCCCCTCCCCCCATTCCAGGGCACACACACCAGCCTGGCATGCCTGGCCCCAGCCAGGAGGAGGGCCCAGGTGGACCAGGCCGTTGGAGGGGGCCTGTTGGGAAGGCCCTGGGGACAGAAGTCACAGATTCCCTCGTGGGGTTTGTCCAGCCTCTACTGCCCTTTAGCAAGTCAGGAGAGGCCTGGGCCTGTGGCCCTTCCAGGCTGGCTCTGAGTAGTTTGATTCTGGACCGGTCAATTCCTCCTGCCCAGCTTCAATCTCCTCACTTATAAAATGGTTTCTTCTTGGATTGTGGGGAGAAAAAACCGCTCCCCACGTGAGTATTAGTATGCAACTTAGGAAGAAGGTGATGCATAAAGGAGGGCTGGGAAACAGAGGGTCCCCTCCCGAGGGGTCCAGGGTGGGCTACCCTCCCCAGGCGCCCCCAGCCTGACAGGCACCCCCCCCACCCAGATCATCGCCTTTGACGAATTGAGGACCGACTTCAAGAACCCCATAGATCAGGGCAACCCGGCGAGGGCAGTAAGTCAATACATGTGATGTGCCGAGGTGTGTCCGTCAGTCTGTCCGTCTCTGTGTCGGGGCTGGGCAGAGGGCAGATCTACCTAGGAAGATTCGGGCCTTGGGGCGAGACAATGAGCCTCGTAGGGGAGGGACCTTGGGAGGGCCAGATGGACTGGGGACGGGTGCAGGGGGTGGGAGAGGAGCCCCTGTCTGCTGCCTTTGACGCCGGTCCTCGCACATCCTGCTCGGGGTGTCTCGGCCACCGAGCTTTTCCGCTGATCAGGCCCCGGCCGTTGCCAGGGAGATCCAGGTGAAGGGCCTGCCCTCCATGGCGACAGTTGCCATGGAAACGGCGGCGCCTGCCTCTCCGTGGTGACATCGCCATGGAAACAAGACTGAAGTCCCTGTGGCTGCGGGAAGCTGGGCTCCCTGGCAGAATGGGGGAGATCTCGGTCCCCAGGGAAGCTGGGTCCGATGCCCCCTCCCCTCCTCCTTCCTGCATCCATCTCTCACCTGGCTCGCTCAGCCTGACCCTCCTCTCCTCCCCACAGCGAGAGCGTTTGAAAAACATTGAGCGGATCTGCTGCCTCCTAAGGAAGGTCAGTGGGAGGTCTCGGGGGTCCCAGGACCCCCCATCCCGTCTATCTATCTGGCCATCTGCCTAGAGCCCTGGGCGGGGTCCAGGTCCTGTCCTAGCGCTTCCGTTCTGTGTCTGTGTGTGACCTCTGATCCCTTGGTCTTCGTGCCCTGACATGGTTGGGCCGAACGGCCTTGGCCCAGTAGTTGGTCCCGATCCCTGTGATTCCAGGCCGAGCCCCAGTCTTTGGCCCCTCACTCCACCCTCAGTTCCATTTGCCCGAGAAAGAGGGGTGGCGGATCGAGATGCCATTCAATGAGATGAAAATTAGGCATCCCTATGCAGCCCTTCTCTTCCCAGCAGGCTCAGGGATGCCCCACCCCCGGAGCCCTACTCCCTCTCCCAGTCCCAGGACCACAGAACAGGTGGGTTAACTGAGCCCAGATGCCTCCCCCCAGGGCGGCGCTCTCTCCTCTGGGGCCTGTCAGGGGAGGGTGGAACTAGAGGACAGACACTGACCGGTCCGTGCCCCCTGGCCCTCCTCAGCTCGTGGTCCCCGAGTATTCTATCCACGGCCTCTTCTGCCTGATGTTCCTGTGCGCCGCGGAGTGGGTGACCCTGGGCCTCAACATCCCCCTCCTCTTCTACCACCTATGGAGGTGATCAGGCTGCGGGACGGGGGTGGGGGTGGGTCTAGGGCTGTGCTTGGGGGATTCCTCGGCTGGGTCATACCGCTGGGAGGGTGTCGGCCCAGGGGGCTCTTGGGCCGCAGACGTCAGCTTTCCGGGAAGCCACTTTGAGCCTACTAGAAGCCCCAACCTTCCCCAAGGGAAAATGGGCCTCCTCGGGAGGTAGCGATCTCCCCAGGGCTCGGGGATGACTGTATCTGTGCCCGGGAGGGTTGCCTTCTCGCCTGCCATTCCGGGAAGCCGCGGCGGCACTCTGGCTCCTACTCCCGGCTCCTTTCGTCCCCTCCCATTCCCCAGGTATTTCCACCGCCCGGCGGACGGCTCCGAGGTCATGTACGACGCCGTCTCCATCATGAACGCAGACATCCTCAACTACTGTCAGAAGGAGTCCTGGTGCAAACTCGCCTTCTACCTGCTCTCCTTCTTCTATTACCTGTACAGGTGAGCTCCGTGCCGCCCCGGGGCGAGGGGGAGGGGAAAGGCTGCCGCCGGCTGCCAGCGATCCCACCCCGGCCCTCTCTCCCACAGTATGGTTTATACGTTGGTGAGTTTCTAAACTGGGAAGCCGGCCAGGGAATGAACCCCGAGAACGGACCGGACGCCTGTGGACCCCCATCCCCGCGACCCTTTTGGACAGCGGAGAAGAGCCACTCCCCGCCCCGCCCCCCGTCAGCCTCGACTCGGGGCGCCGGGGCCTTCTCAGCCCCTGCCCCCCAAATTGCTGCTATGGGATGGCCCGCCCCTCCCCGCATCCCCACCTGTCCCTCTTGCTCAGCGCCGGGCTCTGTCCGAGCGGCGCCTCCCAAAGGCAGCCGGCGGCCCTTCGAGCCCCAAGCCCCCACTGGGAAAACCTAGGATTTAGGGAGGGGTCTTTGGGGATAACTGAAGGGACAGGGGACTGGGGTGCTGGAGAGGGACTGAGCTCGGGAGAGGGGAAGTGGGCCCACCCCGCTTCCAGAACAAGCTAGCGATCATCCCTCCCTCCTTTCCCAGCCCCCCCAGGGCGTCCCCCAGGGTTCGGTATACTGGCCCAGGAGGCAGGGCCCCGGGGAGGGGAGGGGCGTGAGCAGGCTCAGCCGGGGGCTCCTCCTCAGCCCCACCTCCCGCTCCCTGCTCTCCCTCTGCCCTTCCCCCCTCTCCAACCTTTTCTCGAGACTTTCTTGTGTCCCCCTCCTTTGCCATTTCCCCCACCCCCGTCCTTGTCTCTCCCTGTGCCCCGGTTTTCTAAGGCGTTGGGGGCCTGGCCCTTTCCAGCGCCTAGAGGAGTTTGTGTGTAAAACCCAAGTCTCTCTAGGCCAGTCCTGGCCATTTGTGATTGAATAAACAATTGCAAAGATTTGAGGGCCAGGGTGTGGCGGCAATTCGAAGGACAGTCTCGAGTCCCTTCCCAGTTCTGGTACCCATATTCTGGTGGGCTATCAGGGAACGCCAAGTCCAAACACTTAATGTAGAGATGTCGGAAGGCCCCTTTCCCAAGCTCACAGCGCAGTATGGCAGTAGGAGGGCTGGGAATAGGACCGCCATGTCTCAGGCCTCCCCAATTGGAGTTACAAGCAGAGCCAGACACTGAGGCCAGTGATCTCCCCTCTCCTGTCAAATGCCAGTGTTCTCAAGGTACAGAACCAAGAGTCTTTTGGGGGGTAACCTTGTTCAATATCCTCACTTGAGGAATAAGGAAACAGAGGCCTGAAGAAAGGCAAAGACTGTCCCAAGGTCACACAGCTGAGGGGTAGGACCAGAGATCAAACCCAGGTTCTTGGACTCCAGGCCACTACTGGCCCCCTTCTTGGGCAACAAACATTTAGATGAGCATCCACTCTGGGTCCAAGATCCAGGAGAGTCATGGCCTCTCCCTGCAAGAGTGGAGAAGCTAGCGAGATTCCAAAGGGAAATAGGCTTCCTAGGGAGGCGAGCTCCTTATCAATGGAACTCTCCCAACAGATGACCTGTTGCTGGAGGACCAGGCCAGGCCTGATCCTCCAAAGCCCCTCCCAACCCCAGATGAGGCAGAGTTCCCAATGAGGTTGATAAATCAGCAGATTTAGAGTCAGGGGACGTGGGTGCAAATCCTGGTTCTCCAATTCCCTACTTGTATGACCTTGGTGAAGTTCCTCTTTCTATGTGCCTCTGTTTTCTCATTAATAGAATGAGGGTACTGCACCAGATGTTCCAGCTCTAAACCTTCTGATGCTTCTTTGGGAGGAGGGATGGGGTCAAGAGGGCTGAACAAAACCAGCCCTGAGCTGATTCAAAGCCCATCTGCTAGCCCTGCTTACCTTTGGGGCCTCCTCTCCCTACCTGGCACTGGGAGCAGAGACCTCAGAGAGGTCCAAATGGCCTCCCTTCCCAGGGTAGCCTCAAAGGTGGGAAGAGGATGGAGTGGCAGGGCCAGGAAAGGACAAGGGAACTTGGTTCATCAGAGGCCCCATCTCTGGGACAGCCCTGGCTTGAGGCACACCCGCTGGTGTGGTGGGACCCTGGGCCAGGGTAGTTGCTGAGATACTGGCCTCCCTCCCTCCCATCTGGAGCACCAAATGAGATAATATGTGTAAAACCATAGCCAGATTTAACTGAGGGCTAAAGAAGTGGTAGCTCCTCTTAGCTAACTTAACTGAAGTCTTGCCAAGTCTCATCTGTAAAATGGAAACTTGAGAGCACCCACTCCAGCTCCAGACAAGAGGCATCGAATGGGGCTCGGGCCTCACTGCCCACTCGCCTTCCCAGGCAGAGGCCCTCAGGCCCCCCCTGCCCGGCCCTGGCTGGCCATTCTTTCCCGCCCCCTCAGACCCTCTTAGGTCCTGTCCAGGGCCTTGTTCCCAGGAATGAGGGACAGATGTGGCTAAAGCAATTAAAATACTCAATATACAGGACAAAGATCAGTGTGGCTGGCTTCATTGTAGCCTTTCTTAGGGAGGAGGGGAGACCCCATCTGGGTCAGCGGATCAGGTGAAAGGTCAACCAGTAGATAATCATTGGCTGGAAGGCAGCCTCAGCCAGGGTCAGGTAGAGCTGGAGGCAATGCTGGGGGGCAGAGCCCCCCACACCATCAGGGCCCATGGAGGCCATCCGCAGCGAGCGCACCTGTGGGAGATGGACCTTAAGGGGGCGGGGAAAGGGAGGAGGGCAAAGGGCTGAGGGTGGGGGCACCCCCCCCCACTCCCTATCAGTCTGATGCTCCCTGAGAGGGGGCAGGGGGCAGGCTGAGCAGGTCTCAGGACTCACAATGAAATACATGAGGGCAGCAGAGGTCCAGGCCAGGGCCACGTAGTAGCCGTCACTGCCAAAGAGCAAGCCCGTAAGCACACTCAGGATCATTCTGGGGAGCAGAGGAGAATGGTCAGGCCTGATGGGGGCCACAACCCAACTTGTTAGGGCAACACTACCCAGCAGGACACTTTCCCTCCCTGGGCCCTGGCTTCCCCCTCAGTCAAACGAAGGAGTTAAACAGATATTTTCTGGTTCCCCCAACTCTGCCACCCTCCGTTCTAAGGCCCCTCCCAGCTTTGACATTTTATGTTCTAAGCTCCCTCCCATCCCAATGAGAGGATGTGACTTGTCCAAGGTCACACTGCTCCTCAAGTGACAGGCCAGTCCAGCCCAGCCCATCCCTGCCCTGCTCCACTGCCCACCCTCTCCCACACCCCCAGACTTGAAACTCACCCCACATATTTATAGCCACTGTAGGCAAGCAGATGGAAGGTGCTCAGGTCACTGCGGACTGTGGCCAGGTAGAGGCCAAGGAGCAGGGCCAGCACCTCAATGATAACCCACACCAGGGCTGTACTCGCACACAGGCCAAGCACCTCGGGGGAAAACCTGGTGCAGAGCAGGATGGGGTTTGGGAGAGGCGGTGGGGGAGGGGGGAAGAGGGAGGCCCTGCTTCTCAGGCTCCCCAGGAGATCAATAACCCTTTTTTTCTGATCACTTCCCTTCCTCCCCCAGACCCCCCAACACCTGTTGGCAGGAACCCAAAAAAGTCTTATGTCCATTCTACAGATGAAAAGGCTGAGGCCAGATAGAAAATGAGCAGAGACAGCTCTAGGCACCAGGGCTCCACCCTCCCCCTCCCCCCCGCCAAGTGGGGAACACTGGGGGAGGGGCTGGGGGGACCCAAGCCCCTGGCCAGGTTACTCCAAAGGTCACAGGAGGGACGGTGAGGGGTGGGGGGCCAACCTTTTCTGAATCCCCAGCGCCATTCCGGCCAAGAGGATGTATGTGATGAAGGCCATTGCTGTGAGAGAGACAGAAATGTGCAGAGGCTCAGTGCAGTGAGCCTGAGCCCCGAGCCCCAAGCCCACAGTATCAGGTCCCCTTCCCCTTTGCTCCAGCCTGATACTCACTGGGGATGTAGAGGTCTGGGGCATTGAGGTCCTGGCGAGGGGGCAGGGGCATGTCACGGCTGTACTGAACCTCCCAGTTCTCAGGGGCAGAGGGAACAGAAAGACAGTGTCAGTTCCCAGGAAATGGCTGAGCTAAAGCCACTCTCTCCCAGTCCAAGGGGAATAGAGGGCCCCCAGGGAGTGGGGGTGGGGGGAGGCCAGGGCCAGGATGGAGGCAGACATGGCCTCACCTGGTGTGCATACGGGAAGACGAGCAGGCCCAGCTTCCTGGCCACATAGGAGGTGTCCACCGCAAAGAAGTGTTTGAGCTTGTCCATGGACACAAACCTATGAAGCTGGAAGAGAGAGAGGCCACTGAGGGGAGACACTGGGCATCTAGGCCAGGGGGGGCTTAGAACAGGGAACCAGAAATGCCAGGGCTGGGAAAGCAGGCTCCATGGCCTCGGGGGCCACCCACCTCTTTGTGCACCATGTCCTTGCCCTGGGAGGCAATGGAGCTGCCGTAGGCCATGGCGACATTGGCCATGGGATCCCCGAGCAGGTGGTTGACGCTGAAGGCCACATCAGAGCCCTGCGGTGGGTAAACACCAGGCTGAGCTGGGTAGCTGCTACTCGTGTCATCAAAGAGTGGGGGAGGCTCTGGGGCTGCCCTGAGCCGGTGCTTGGACCCTGAAGGGGGAGAGAACAGAATGGAAGGAACTGACTGGGAATCCCATCCACCACCTGTCCAAGGGGTCATCTACCCAACAACACCCACTGATGGTATCCATCATCACCGTCTTCATCATGCACCTTGATGGTGGAGACTCCAAGGAGGAAATGACAAAGCCAAGGGCTCCATCCCAGCTACCAACTTCCCAGTGGCCAGGACTGAGGAATGGTTAACAGGAATAGAACAGAGTTGTGTCATGAGGCAGGACCTCAGACACAAATAGATGCAGAAGGAAAGGAGAGCCAGAACAAGGGGAGAATGAGGGAAAGCCCAGCCCTGAAGGGACAGGAGGACAAAACTCCCCCATCCCCGTGGCCTCCCGGACAGCTCTGTGTCTGGGGGGCCCCTCTCCCCGGCCCCAAGAAGCTCGGAAGGGAGAGAGGCCCACCAGGGCTCACCACCTGCCCTGCCCCTGAATTCCCCCCAACACTGGCATCAGGATCTAAGGGTCTCCCTTGGATGGCCAGGCCTTGCCATCCACTCTGCAGCTGAGCTCTAGAACCCCCTTGAAGAGACAGAAAGGACTGATTTAGCCCTCACTATGAGCCAGGGACTGTGCCAAGCGCAGGGGCTTCTCCAGTTTTGCTCTCTGGATCCCCCCTCTTGGCCTTTTCATGTGTTTATCCACCCAACAAATATGGCCATGGCTTAAACGCTCTAGGCCTCAATGTATGTGGCCCAGGACCTGGGTGGGAATCTCCGCTTCAGCCCCATCCTGCCCTCTGCAAAACAAGAGCTGGACTAGATGGCTTGAATTGCTTGGCCCAACTTTGAAGAAGGGCGTTCCTGGGCTGGAAGACGGCCAGACAACAGCACCAATAGAAAGAGGGCCAAAAAACCCACATCCTGTGAATGAGCCAGAGACAGATATCCTGAAGAAGACTGTTTATTTAGATAGGACTCCTTGTAGTGGCCCTGGAGGGAGCACTGGGAGGAAGGTGTAGATTTAGGGGTGACACATGTACTTGTGGGGCAACTGTGAGAAAGTAGGGTTTGGGGACTAGAGTTATGGCTATAGAGGAGGTAGACAGGGAGGGACCTTAGAACAGAGAATGCAAGGGCTGGGCCTTAGAACAGGGGATGGCAGAGCCTGAGGAAGGGCTTTGGAACAGGGGATGGAAGAACCTGGAGAGGGGCTTTAGAAGAGGGGATAGCAGAACTTGAGGAGGGGCTTTAGAAGAGGGGATGGCAGAACCTGGGGAGGGGCTTTAGAACAGGAGATGGCAGAGCTTGGGGAGGGGCTTCAGAACAGGAGATGGCAGAGCTTGGGGAGGGGCTTCAGAACAGGGGATAGCAGAGCAGGGGATGCAGGGCTGGAAGGCACATCACCGCACGGCAAACCAAAGGGCACCTCCAGACATGACTTGCGGGGCTCTGCTCCCCAGCCCTCAGGCCGCTTTATGCGCTACCCAAGGAGGGGCCTCCAGGACGGACTACTTCCTGGTCAGGTAGTGAGCTCCCTGTGCCCGTGGCTACAGCCTGGGTTGGCTGAACGTGGCTCCGGTCGGGAACACCCGGGGGACCCCGGGCCTGTCGGGGGCGGGAGGCAAAGGTGGGAACCCTCGCGATGACGTCACAGGCCCCATCCCCCTCGGCCGGCGCAGGGCGCCCGCTCCCCCGGCCCCTGCCCGTGACGCCCCGCGCTCACCTTGGGCCCCGTACCCCGAGTGATACGCCATGAGCGAGACGCCTCCCACCGCGAGGCCTGGGCAGGAATGCTAATGGGGTCGCGGCCGCGGGCTCAGGGCGCCAACTGCCTCTACCCCGCCGCCTGACACGTCTCCCAGCCGGCCAGCCGCAGCCGCCATGGCCACGACGTCACCCTCCCCGCCTCTCATTGGCCGCCGTCCCACGTGACCGGCGCACTGCCCCCTTTCTCCAATAGCTATCGGTTTCTCACCCAGCCTTGGATTCGATGGAACCTGACTTCCGGAAGCTGAGGGGGACGGAGCCAACATCCTGGCTGTCTGATTGGACACTAGAACTGTCCCAACGGGACAAGACAGTCCAATGAGCTTGTTCGGACTGAGTTGCTTAAACGAGTCGTTAGGCGCCTGCGCAGTGGACCGGGTGAAGGTCTCCCTGCCACGACTGCACCGGCTGGGGGGGGGTGGAGGTGGGGGTTGGCTGGGGCTGAGGGGCGGGGTGGGTCTAGACACCTGGGAGCTCCTATGGCCTTGGCTTTGTTCTCGCCGCGACGTCCTCTCCTTTTTTCCTCTCCCCCTTCTCTCCTTGCTCTTCACCCCTCTCTTTTTCCTTTGCTTTCCCCTCCCCTTTCTCCCCTTGACCTTCACCTCTCCCTTTTCCTCCCCTTCCCCTCTCTTCTTCCTCCCTCCTCTTTTCCCGCCGCACCTTGCCCTCCTATTTTTCTCCCTCTTCTCTCTAACCCCTTCTCTTCCTCCTCTTACCCTCCCTCCCCTTCCGCTCTGCTTTTCTCCTCTTACCTGCCTCTTCCCCTTCTCTCCAACACCCTCCCCCCCCTCCCCTGCTCTCTTTGTCCCCTGGTGTTTTCTCTAACTTTTCCTCTTTCACTCCTGCTCTCTCTCCTCCCTGCCATTCAATTCTTTACCCCTTCTCCCCTTTCCTCTCCTAAGTGCGGCCTCAAGGTTTACAAAACTCTTTGCACACCGCAGCTTTGTGAGAGAGGTAGTGCGGGCAGAGAGAGGACACATTCCTGGCCCAGTCTTCCTGCTCCCCACATACCCCTCTCCTCTTCAGGGACACTCCCCTCCCCGGACTTGAGGTTTATAAGGAATACAGAGCTCTCCCAAGAAGTGGGAGCTAGGGGAGATGTCCCAGCCAAGCCCCTGAGCTGGGCCGGGCGAGTGCCCTGGGGCTCTGACACAGCTGGTGTAAATGGAAGTCTTTGAGTTCGGCCTGGCATCTGCGGCTGGCCGACCCTCAGACCTTCCTTGGCACCCTGCAGTGCTTCTAACATAGAGCCTGGCTCATTGTAAGCTCTGGGGAAAAGGATGTTGATTTGACTTCTCTCTGCAGCCTTCCGGGGAAGGGTGGGGGAGGGGGGCAGTGCCACCTCCTGTTTCGAGGACCTGGGAGGACTTGGGAGCTGTCCTAGTGCTGAAATGAGCGGTCTCGAAGAATCTGAGTCAGAAGGAGCCTCAGAATGCATCTAGTTCTAAACCGGTAACCTCTTGGCAACATTCCCAGCCAGTGATCACCCAGGCCCTGCTTGCAAGTGTTTGGGAACTCATACATTCCCCCTCAGCAGCCCACCCTGCTTAGGGAGGTTTTTTTCCCCCCATATATTCCATATAAAACCTTTGCAACGTTTCCTCTTAATTGCTCCCAGTTCTGACCTTTGGAGCCAAGCAGAACAAAGCCAAACCCTGGTTCACATGGCAGACCTTCAAATACCTGGAAGGACCAGCTCATTCTCGCCTTAGAAATCCGAAGGCTCCTCCCCACAGTCGCTCTCAGAGTTGTTTGGACATGGTTTTTCAACATCTCCCACCCACCCCTTTTAGATTGGGAACTTCTTGAAGGCAGGGTCTGTTTTGTTGTATTCCCAGCACCTAAAACAGAGCTAATACTGGTTTTTAATAAATGTGAGTGGAATAAATAAAAAGGATCAAGAAAAAACCTGTCTGAGCTGAGCTCAGTGATCAGTCACTAAGCATTTCTAACTGGGTGCCAGGCCCAGTGCACTTTGCTGGGGACAGAAAGACAGAAGTGAAGCAGTCACGGTTCAGGCCCAGCCTCCAGAATCCCCAGGACTTTCAGAACTGTGAGCTCAGAGCCAACACAGAATTGTATGCGGACCATATCGGCCTGACTCACCCCAGCTAGCACCAAAGGCCGGGAGCCTGGAGGTGTGTGTGGAGGAATGGAGAGCTCAGACCTCTCAGCTCCGACTCCGAGCTCCTTAAGGGTAGGGCCTAATGCTCGATCCTAGCATCCCAGCCCCGCAGTGTCTGCCTGCCCCATCCCAGCCTTTTTGTCCCCCAAATAGTGCCGTGTTTGCCGCTGGCCTCTCCCTGACTGTCCCTCCGGGGCCGCAGAGTGGGAGGCTCTAGGATATGTATGGGGTGGGGGGAGTGCTGCTAGGAGTTTCCAGGGCTTTAATTTGTTTTCGGAGAGCCTCCGATACCAAAGCCTCAGGTACCAGCTGATACCAAAACCGCCCAGTCCCGTCACCCCCACCCCAGCCAAGACTTCAGGGAGGGGAGTGCTAGAGACAAGGGAGAGCAGGAAGGGAGAGAAGAAGAGGAGGAGGGGAGGGAGGGAGCCTGGCGTGGGGAAGGAAGTGTTTTCCTCTCTGTGCTGCACCCCCCCTCCCACACACACGTACTGGGGAGACGCGATAGAGGCGGCTTCTGGGAGTCTCGGGGAGGGTGGGCTGGGCGGGGCGGAGGTTGGGCCTCCGTACCAGGCGCTCCCGGCGGCGCCCGGCGGTGCAGCGGGGGCGGGGTCAGCGGGCGGGCGGGGCTGGGCTCTGGCTCAGCACTCCCTCCGTGGCCACTGAGCCGAGCGGATGCCCCCCGCCCGGGGCCCATCTCCCTTATCATGACAGGGCCCCTGGAGGTGACGGCACTGACACGATGCCCCAAGGAGAGTCAGAAGGCGGCGTAGACGGCGGCGGCGACGGGGGGGAGGTGCCCACGCTCATCCCAGACGGGGAGCCACTGAGGGAAGAGGTAAATAACGGGGGGCAGCGGGCAGGGCCCGTATATAGAACCGCGGTGCGATTGGTTGACCCTCCCCGCGGACGCCCTGTGAAGGTCTCTGGAGGGCTGAGGTGACTTCCTTGGACATTCTCCTGCTGCAGAAAGTTGGGGGGATTGGGGGTCCTCAGCCCCAAGTACACCCCCAGACTCGGCCCCGCCCCCATCCCATGACGTCAGGGCAAGAGGAAGCCACCACTCACCCTCCCTCACTGGCCGGAGGGGGCGGCTTGGGTTGAAGGGGCTCAGGGAGTGGGGCTTAGGTCCCCCCAGGCCAGGGTCACCCCCTTTCCTCTCAGTGTTGGCTCAGGAGCCCCAGCCTGCAATGCAGCATGGAGGCTGGGGCTGAAGCTGAGACTGAGGCTGAGGCGGGAGACAGGGAGGAGGAGGGAAGGAGGAGACAGGAAGGGGGGGGGGAAGGACAAGGAAGAACCCTCTGGATTTTACCCGCTGCTCTAACCCCTCTTCCCCCAAGGGTAGGAGGAAGGGGGGAGGTAAGGAGAGGAATAAGCAGCAGGAAGAAATGACATTGACCCCCAGTGTGCCCCCCCTCCCGGACCTACCCTAGAGCCAGGGAGACTGAGACAGGCTGCTTGGGCAGTGTATGAGGGTTGGAAGGTTAGGGGGCATCTGTGTGTATGGATGAGCTGTGCCCACGTTTGTGTGTCTAAGTTACCGTGTCCTCATGTTGTGTGTGTGTTATCTACAGGCACTGTGTAAAGCCTGAGGGATGGAAGGGTTTCCCTTCTTGGGCTCTCTTAGCTGGCTCTCATCTCATTGTGTGAGTGTGTGTGGAGGTGGGGGCTAGCAGGGGTCAGGTGAGGAGGGCTGGGAGCTCCTCTTCTCTCCGCTTCTTCCTCCTCTGACGTTTGGGGGGGGCCATCATCATGTTCTCATCCCTGGGCCCTGCTTCTTCTTGCTTCTTTTGCCTTCTGTTCTCCCATCTTCCCCTCCCTCAGCCACCTCCACACTCAGCCTCCTTCTCCCTTCTCCTTAGACATTTCTGCCTTCATTCCCTCTCCTCCTTCACTCAATGTGTATGTGGTGTAGTGTGTGTGGCATGGTGGGGGCCTGGAGCTTGAGAGGGACAGGGCTGCCCAGGAGTTCAGCCAGGCAGAGGGTTTGCCAGGTGTTCCCTTGGGTGGGCAAGCCTTTCCAAGGAGAATTGGAGGCGAGTGCTGGGGAGAAGGTGGGGGGTAGGATGAGCTGACCAACGAAGCCAGCCTATCTATCTAGCCCCCTCCCCACTGCACAGATGGATTCATCTGCTGCTCTCCCGGCCCCCAGGCCTATTCCTCTGGTCTAGCCACCCCCTTTCCTGCTCTGCTCTTCCCCTGCTCCCATCTCTGTTCCCTTTCTGGAATTCTCTCTTAGTCCCAGGGTGGCACTAAAGGGTCCCTTTCCCCAAGTCTCCCTTGGTTTCTGTGCCAGCCTGACTGCCACCTCCTTCTCTCTCTCTTTCTTCCTCTCCTCTTTCCCATGCCTCCCCTCACCCACTTCCCTCCCCCCCAACAGCAGCGGCCCCTGAAGCAGTCTCTGGGAGTTTCCCTTTGTCGGGAGTCCCATTGGAAGTGCCTGCTGTTAACCCTCCTCATCCACTCCTGTGGGGCTGTGGTGGCCTGGTGCTGGCTGGCCACAGTGCCCCGGCTGGCCATAGGCACTGGCCTTTCCCATGGGGCTCCTGCCACCTACCAGGCCAGTCCCTGCTCAGATGGCTACCTGTACATCCCACTGGCCTTCGTCTCCCTCCTCTACCTCCTCTACCTGGCTGAGTGCTGGCACTGCCACATGAGGGCCTCCAGGGCACCGCGCACGGACGTGGTCACGGTGCTGGCTCTGATCCGCCGCCTCCAGCAGGCCCCACCCTGTGTCTGGTGGAAGGCCACCAGCTACCATTATGTCAGGCGCACCAGACAGATAACCCGCTACCGCAATGGCGACGCATATACCACCACTCAGGTCTACCACGAGCGGGCAGACAGCCGGACGGCCCGGGGAGAATTCGACTACTCTGCCCATGGAGTTCGAGACGTGTCCAAAGAGCTGGTGGGGCTGTCAGACCACCCCGCGACCCGCCTGCGCTTCACCAAGTGCTTCAGCTTTGGCAGCGCAGAAGCTGAGGCAGCATACCTCACTCAGAGGGCCCGCTTCTTTGGGGCCAACGAGGGCCTCGATGACTACCTGGAGGCCCGGGAAGGGATGCATCTGAAGGACGTGGACTTCCGAGAATCGCTCATGGTGTTTGCAGATCCCCGCAGCCCTCCCTGGTATGCCCGGGCCTGGGTCTTCTGGCTGGTATCTGTGGCCACACTGTCATGGCCACTCCGGGTGGTGGCCGCCTATGGCACAGCCCACGTCCACTACCAGGTGGAGAAGCTGTTTGGGGCCAGCTCGCCCCCAGCCGGCCATGCCCCTGGAGGCCCATCGCTATCCCGAGTGGCCACTGTGGACTTCACAGAACTGGAGTGGCACATTTGTTCCAATCGGCAGCTGGTACCCAGCTACTCAGAGGCCATGTTGATGGGCCCCGGCCCCACGGCCTACCTCAGAGGCTGCCAACGCTGCCGCCGCTCAGTCAGCAGCAACTCGCTGCCCCCATCCCAGGCCAGCGGGCCCCGCCTGCCCTTCAGCCGAAGCCGTCTCTCCCTGGGAGCTGGGAGCCGGGCCACAACGGGGGTCTTCCGAAGCCTGAGTGGGGGGCCGCTGGGCCGTCGGGGGGAAGATACGGAGCCCTTGGAGAGCCCCCCCTGCTACCAAGATGCCCTTTACTTTCCTGTTCTCATCGTTCATGGTGATGGAGGTTGCCGGGGGGATGGGCAAGGTGCGATCTGAGCTCCCTGAGCAAAAGACGGGTGTTGTGGCAATAGGGCCTGGCGGAGGAGCCACACACCCAGAACCCGGATGAGTGAGTGATTCTTGTATAAACCAAAACAGCAAAAGCAGCAGGCATTTTGGGGAGCGGCAGTCCAGTACCCAGAGAAGCTGATGCTCAGGTGCCGCTGCTACTGTTCATCCAGAGTAGAGGACTCTGAACTAGCAGGGGGGAAGGAAGCACATCTTCCCTCAGTCACCCCTGGTCCCCCCCTTTTCCCTAAAGCTAAGGGACCATCTGGCTCCTTGCCTCTGGTGACCAGACAATAACAAGCAGAGGGCTGTCTTGGGGTAGGGGTGGGGCTTTCTAGGGAAATGTTTACTCTTCTAGGGCCAAGGGCTCATTTACCCCCAGGGAAAATACCCCCTTTGTAGACAGAGCTAGGAGAGGTTCCAGAGAAATTCAAGCCAGGGCAAAGGAGAACATCCCTGAACTGAGAGCTGAGAACTCTTCCTCCTGAAGCTCCTGCTGCCTTGTTTCTTTGGGGGGCAGCACCCCACCCTGCTCCCCCATCCTGTTCTACCCTCAGAGAAGCACAAAGGGGAGGAATGGGGGAAGGGAGGTGATGAGATGCTTGGCTTGGCTGACCCAGAAGACCTTGGTCAATGTCCTAGGCCTCATTCCCTCCATCCCTGGGGGTCAGGACTGGTGATGGGGCCAGTACCAGAATCTGAGGCCTTCTGCAGACACCACCTCTGCCAGGACCACATCAGTTCCTATGATCTCAGAGCTGGCTAGCCTTCCAGCACAGGCTAGGGGGATTAGAGCCCCAACTGGGGGAAGGGCGCCCTAATAGGGAGGGGCAGGAGGTGGGCCACAATCCTACCTCTCTCCAGTTCATACTGTATCCCTTCCCCATTGCACCCAAATGCTCAGTCTTCCCCAGGGGACCCCTTCTCAGCTTCTTCCTGAAACTCTCAGCCCCTAGCATCCTGCCCCCTACCATGAGGCCCTCAAAGGTCGGCACTGCTTGTCTTTTCCTCCTGCCTTCTTCCTGTTCCCTGCAATGGGACACATTTTTGTCCTCTCCTCTCCTTTGTCATGATGCTCCTTCTCTTAACCGTCTTTACCCCAAGGGAGCCAACTGTGGGTGGGGGGACTGGGGCAGCATGTGGGCCACCCGAGGCTCTGAAAGCCCCCTCCCTTCTTTAATGTCCCAACCCCAGCTAGGATCGCCATTCCCCAGGGCAGCTGTGTGCAGGTGGGCCCTGACATACCTGGAGAGGTCTCCCTCTCCTTTGATGATTTCTTTTCCTGTCCAAGGGCTTCCTGGGTGCCCCAAGCTCCTGGGAAGACCTTCTAATGGAACTCTACCACCTCTTCTGGGGAGGCCTGGGCATCAACCCAGGCTGAGGGTTATAAAGAAGATAAGGGACAAATAAAAAAGGTATGAAACAGCTGTGTGTCAGCTCCTAGTTTCTGAGGGTTGGGGCTGAAAAGAGAAGCTGGGGGAGGTTCACAATGAGCTGAGGAAAGGGGAAAACTGAGGCCAGGGCTGGAGACATGAGGCAAGTGTTGCCATGCTGGGAAACAGGGACTTCCCAGGGAAGGGCAGCTCTCTCTGGCTCTGTGAGGGATTCATGTGGTTCTCTCCAGGGAAGGCTTATTCTGGACACCCGAGGCAGTGACCTGGAAGGGAAGGGGAAGGCCTACAGGTGGACATCTGATTTGCTTCTCATCTAAAGACAGCTGTATGCTGGACTAGACAGGCAAGGGGAGAGATGAGGTGGCCCCTAGCAAGGAACAGATACTGGAGGGAGACTGTTTCTAGTCACAGCAGAGTAAGCTAGAACTTTCAGCTTCCCTTCACATAGAATACTGAATTTTATATTTAGAACATCTAATGTCAGAGAACTGGGGAGGAAATCTTAGAATAGGGAATGTCAGAGCTGGGAGGGCCTTAGAACAGGGAATGTCAGAGCAGGGAGGGCCTTAGAACAGGGAATGTCAGAGCAGGGAGGGCCTTAGAACAGGGAATGTCAGAGCAGGGAGGGTCTTAGAACAGGGAATGTCAGAGCAGGGAGGGCCTTAGAACAGAGAACAGAGTTGGTCAGAGTTGAAAGCAGAGCCATAACTAGGAACTGGAGGACCTAGGGCAGATTCAGTTTAGGTGTGTCAGGGAGGACACAAGGATGGGTGCTCCTGTGCATGAGGAAGACTTCAGGCAGGGTCATGGGGTCAGGGACCGGGGGTGGGAGGCACCACAGAAGGGAGCAAGGCCTTGAGGTCATCCAGAGATGGCCCCAGCCTAGAGCTAAAATTAAAGGAGGAGGGAAGCTTGTTGAACAACTCTGGAGGTGGCAGAGGGTGGCAGGGCAGGTGCTGAGCTGGGCTTCCTGACCCATGTCACAGGTGGGAGAGAAAGGTTAGCCAGCTGTGGGGCCAACATCTGGCATCTTCAGGAAGCAGTTAGGTTTCCCCCAATTCCAGAAGATGAAAAGAATGAGGGAGAGCTTCAGGACATAGAAGGACAGAGCCATAAAGGATGAATACAGGGGAGGGGGCAATGGTCAGTGTGTCGGCCCGTTGCTCAGGCCAGGCAGCCCAGGGCAAGACTGGAGGCCTGACCAGTCCAGTGGAGAAATCATGGTTCAAAGACCCAGCTGCCCCATGCCACTCCCTGCTTCTGCTAGAAGGTACCTTTGAACAGAGACTACCAGAGCTTGGAGGGGTCTGGCAGACTCCCTGTTTCATGCCCACTTATTTTACAGATGGGGAAGCTGAGACCAATAGGGTAGAGACTCCAAAGGCTCTCTCTTTTGATGTTATACACCAGGCCACTGGCAGACACGTGGATGGTTGTATATGTGGCCCATCCAAGAGGAAGACTGGTACAGGCCATCCACTTCATGCTGTGAGCAAGTTCGGGCCCTGAGGCCCTGTGGTTGGGGGAGGCCTTGGGGTCCCCTGGTGAGGACACTGAGAACAAACATTGAGACCCTGCAGGGCTGGAGTTCTCACCCTGTGTGACATTGGCCAGCTCACTTTTTTGTAGCCTCAGTTTCCTGGTCAATAGAAGGAGGTTAGTTTACATTCCTCAGGATTCTTCCAGCTACAATACCAGTGAGTGAGTGGAGGAGGCTGGAACAGAGGCAAAATACCTTGGCTCTGGTCTGGATTCAAATTCCACTGATCGTGACCTGTGGGACTTTGGGCCAGTCACTTCTCTCTGGGTCTCAGTTTTCTTTAGGATGAGGAGTGGTCTCTAATGGTCCCTGCTAGCTCTAAAGGTGATAGTGACCATGAGGCTCCTCAGAGACTCCTGGGACTCCAGTCAGCAAACATGCCTTCTAAGGGCAAGCAAGTCCCTCTCCCCAAGTCTCCCAGGCCTTCCAGTGAGGAGACCTCCACCTCCCCAGGCTAGGTTAGAGAGTCCTGCCCTTCAACCGTTGCCCAGCTGCAGAGGTAGTCTCCTCCCACCCCAGTCAATCAATCAACAAGCATTTATTGAGTACCTACTGTGTGCCGCAGGCACTGTGCCAGCCACTGGGAGTACCAAGGCATAAGCAAACAGTAGGACTGCCTCTGCAAAGCAGGATTTGGAGTCTAGGCCCTGGGCTGGAATCTCAGCTTGGCCACTTGTGTGACCTGGAACAAGTCAGTCAGTCAGCCAACATTTATGAAGCACCTGCTAAGTGCCAGGCGCTGTGCTAAGCCCTGGAGATGCAAAGAAAGACGACAGCCCCTGCCCTCGAGGGGCTTACAATCTAGGCTGCAAAGAAACAATCAGAAGAGAGGAAAAGCACTAAGAATTAAGAGGGTTGGAAGGGCTCCCTGGAGGAGGGGTCTTAGCTGGGATGTCAAGGAACCGGGGCGGGAGAGTCTCCCAGGCAGGGGCACGGCCAGAGACAAGGCCCAGAATGAGAAGAGCCGGGGACCCGGGACGGAAGAGGATGGGGCAGCGGATGAAGGACTTCATTAAGTAGGGCTGCTGCGCAGAGACCAGGGCTTGTAGAGTGGGGAGGGTCCACACTAGGGGGGCGGCGGGGGCGGAGGACAGAGGGGGCGTGTCTGACAGACGTGGCATAGGTGAAATCGACAGGCCTGGTCGCAGCACGGCTCACCCTTCCGGGCATCCGCAGACCCGGAGGCGGCTGCGGCTGCATCAGCCCCCGCGGGGCCGGCGGCGGGGTGGGACGGCCGGACACCTGGCGATCGAAGCCGTGTGAGCAGTAGATGGCGACAAAGGCTCACTCTCGGGGGCCCCGCCCCGCCCCCAGCTCTCTGGCCCTGTTTCAAACTCCCCCCCCCCCCCCCCGCCCCTCTTCACAATAAATGTTTGCCGGAACGGAGTGGGGTTTTCGTTCGCCCCAATTTGGACCGTTTCACCAGCGCCCCAGGAGCTGAGCGGGATGGGGGGGGGGTCCCCAGGAAAAAGAAAAGTTCAGACTGGTTCTGTTTGGCCCCTTAGAGCGAAACACCGGGCCCGGGATTAGGGGGAACTCCTCGACAATCAGGGAAATGGTCCTGTAGGGGGTGAGCTCCCCGTGATGGGACGTCTGCAAGCAGAGTGGCTTCTGGTGGGGGATCCCTGCTCCAGCTGGACGAGCTGGCTCCCGAAACCCTACGGCCCCAGAGATCCCCGAGCGGACAGCGAAAGGGGCTGCGGAGGCTCGGCTCTCTGGGGGTGGAGCCTATGGGTTCCAATTGGAGAAAAGCAGGGTTTCGGGGCGGGGCCGAACGCTGGAGGCCTCCCGGCGCCCCGCATCTGGTGCTCATTAGCGGATGACAAAGTGCCCTCGGCGGCCCGCTCCCAGCTCCCTCCCCCCGCAGCCCTGGCCCGGGCCGAGTTAACTCCTTGGTGCCCTCGGGGCGTCCCTAGACATCTTCGGAGCTCCTAGGGGAAGGACCCCACGCACGCCCCCTCGGACACTGTCGTTGCGCCCCCGCCTGGCCAAAGGCCTTGGCCCATTCCCTCCCCTCTCTCTGCCCCTCCGCCCGTCCCACTCCTGTTTCTGCCCCGGCCCTGTCGCTGTTCCCATCTCTGCCTCTGTCCCTGTCCCTGCCCTCAGTCCTGGTCCTGGTCCCTTTCCCTGGACTTGTCTGGTCAGTCCCCGACTCTGTCCCTGCCACTGCGCCTGGCGAGCCCCGCTCTGCTCCCGCCGGACCTGGAGCTGTTCCCGGGCTCTACTTTTTTTGTCCTTTAGGTCCTTCCGATCCTCCTCCTAGCCCGACACTCCCTCCTTTATCCCTGACCCGGGATCCCAGGCCAGCCTTCTGCACGATCTCTCCTCCCATCTCACTCCCATCCCGACCCCTAACCACCCATGTCCCAGACCCTCGGCCCCAGGCTAGGCTTTCAGGCTTCCCGCCTCCCGGACTCCTGAGCTTGGCTCCGAACCAGTGAAGAGTGTGGAGGGGTGCATCTGTTTCCTCCTTCGCCCATCCCTCCTTCTTTCTCTGTCTTCTCTCTCCCCTCCTGCTTTTCTATCTATGTCTCTGTTTCTGTCTATCTCTCCTCTTCTCTCTCTCTCTCTTCCTCTCCCTCCTTTCTGTCTCTGTCTCTGTTTCTTTCCTCTCCTACCCGCCCCACCCCCTTCCTCCATCAGGCTTCAGGCTGGGATCCCGAGTTAGAAACTTAGGCCGGATCTGGGATCTGGAGGAAACGTCTGGTTTCAGTTAGGAGAACGTGAGAGCATAGGCAGCCTGGGTCCAGGCCCCTCCTTCACTCTGCTGGGGGCATCAGCAGCCTCCCTCCCATCCTGGACCCTGCTGTGCCCTGTCCCCTCCTCCTCCCAGACTCCCTCAGGGAGGCCTCCCTGGGGACCTTCTGGTCTGCCCTATGAAGTCCAAGTACATCCTAGGCTGGGGTGGGAGACTGGGAGGGGGGAGCAGGGAAGTGCTCCAGGTCCCCCCTCTCCCTCCTGCTACAGACCTGGGTCTCTCAGGCTCCCATCCCCACCCTCCTGGGAAGGGGATGGAGGCCCCAGGGGAGGCGGGGCTGTGGCTGAGATACTCAGCCCTGCTTGTAATTAGAGACCCCTAGATGCTAGGATTGGGAAATTACAGGGACTGTGGGGGACCCAGGCGCCATAGCCTCCTCCCCCTTTGGCCTATAGGCCCCCCAGGAACAAATCAGCCCTCCATACCTGGGTCCTGAACTTGCCCCAAGGCTCTCTTTGCTTCATGCCTTAATTTACCCCTCTAAAACAAGATCCAGAAATGCCCAGAGTCTATGATTCTCCCTCCTCAGACCCCTGAATCCCTAACGCTCCATCTCCCCAGAACTACTGCTTCCTCTCAGCTGAGGGTGAGTGAGGAGGTCAGAGACTGAGGCTCTGCGAAGGATTTTGTTGGGGAATGCCTGATCAAATCAGGGCTGGGAACAAACTCCAATATGTCTTTCTGCCATCCTCCACTCTTCTCTACAAAGCCTGGCCTTCACTGCAATGTCCCTGGTCCCAGGTGCCTGACCTGGAAGCAGGAGAGAAGACAGGCTCCCAGGGGTCAAGTGGGGACTAATCAGAGAGATGTGGGCCACAAAACTCAGTGAATCTGCAAAGAACAGACAGAGTAAATCATCTGGGGCACCCAGGGCCCTTTCCTTTACATCTGCCCAGCTGTGGGAGAGCAGTGGGAGTGCCCTGGCAGGCTCCAAACAAGGCTTTCCTCCAAATCACTCTTGCCACCTCCATGATGTCTATGTTCCAACCTCCAACCCCACCAGGCCAGGGTCCTGTCTTGGTCAGATCGAGGAACAGAGAGCTAAATGCCCCAGTTCAAATCCCAGATCTGCCCCAAACTAGCCATGTGACCTTGGGGAAGTCCCGGCCTCTCTCTGGGACTCAGTTTCCTCATCTGTAAGATTTCTCATTCTAGTCAGGGGTGGGGAACCTGCAGGTCCTTGGGTGCAGCCTTTCGACTAAGTTCAAGTTTTACAGAACAAATGCTTTCATCAGCACCCCTATGAATGCTCCCCCTCTCCAAATCCTGACCCTGTGACACTCCCCTCCCAGTGCCACAATGCTAGATACTCTTTGAGACTGGGGGGAGAGGGGAAAGGAGACAAGAAACTCTACTACTCTCTACTTCGTCCTCCTCTGGACTCCCACCATGCCCTCTCTCTGGGCATGGGACCTTTCTTACCTGCCTCCCTTCCAGCAACACATTCCTCCTCCTCCTCCTCCTCCTGGGGACCTCAACCCTGGTGCCAGCCCCCATATGAAAAGCAGAGCTAAGGGTCACCACCCCATTTATTGGAGAATATTCCAGGACCTGGTCAGTCCAGGTGAGGTTCCCCTCCCACCAACCACCCTCCCCCCCGCCCCCAAGCCCTGACAGGGTCCTGGGGCCAAGCAACTTCCACTGCACTGTGTAGGAAAGCTTGGAGGTGGGCCTGGGGACTGGAGAGGTGTGAACAGAGAAGGCAGGGCAGACCAGGAGACCTGGTGGCCAGTGAGTGCAGTGGACTGATGCCTGGGTCCTGGCAGTAGAACTGGGCCAGGTGTATTTGTCAAGGGCAGCAGTGTCCACAGAGGTGAGCTAGGGGTGCAGGGAAAGCATACCTGTGTTCCCCCAACCCTGTGGGGAGTAGTAGTGAGCTTGGGACTGACTGAAGGGGGCAGCTGGTTCCCCCACCAGTCCCGGGGTGCAGTTTCCTGGGCTTCAGTCTAATAGGGGTCCCCCTACCTCCAGTTTCATGGGAGAGGGGCTAACTCCTTGTAGGTCCAAGGAGGGAGGGGTTCCCGTCCTCCTTCCCACCAATCACACACTGGTTCTGCAGGTCATGACCCCTGAGAGGCTGCCCCCTTTGGGCTCAGTCTCCCCTTTGGCCCCTGAGTTTGTGATCCAGTGGTAACAGTCTGTAATGCTTTTGGTGGGGGCCCGGGGCCCAGAGCGGGTGCAGTACACAATCCCCACAGCTAAGAGAATCACCAAAAACACACAGGTGGGCACCAGGAGGGCCACCAGCAGCCAACGGTCATCCCTACGACTCCGGCTCCGGGCTGTAGGAGATGGCAGAGAGGACCCCAGAACGTCCAGGGCTGGGCCAGGGTCTGGGCGGCTGCTGGAGGGATGGGAAGGGGTCTCTAGGAGCTGAGGAGAAGGGGTAGGAGAGGCTGGAAATTTGCTGAGAGCTTCAGGATGAGTTGAAAGGGCTGGGACTGGGGGAGATGAAGTTTGGGGCCTGAGTGATTGGGAAGTGGGGGGCTGTGGGGCCTGGTCTGGGGGAAGGGGAAGAGGGAGAGAGGACTGTGTGCCAACAAGTCCAGGGGATGAGTGAGCTGGACTCAGAGGCCTGTGGGGGGTGGTGATCAAGACAAGCTGAGAGGTAGAGGGTAGAGGAGGCTTGGTTGCAGAAACCGGAGGGGGCTTCTGGACAGAGGGTGCAGGTCGGTGGGCACCAGGGGCTGCAGGGTGTCTGTGAGCAGGAGGCAAAGGGGGAGGGTTGGTAGGAAGGCTAGGGGAATGCTGGGTAGGTAGCAAGGGAGTTTTGGTGGCAGAGTGGGCAGGGAACTGGTGTTTGGGGGACCTGGGAAGGTGGGTGGTGGAACCCACCTGAGGTTTGTGGACTGGAGGCAAAGGGGGTCGGGAAGCAGGGATGGCAGGAAGCTTATGAGCAGGAGGGTGGGTAGCAGAGAAGACAGAGGGTTGGTAGGCTGGGGGTAGAGGGGGCCGGGTTGCGGGGATTATAGGGAGCCGGTGGGCAGGGGACAATGGGTGATGTGTGGAGGGAAGCCTGGGGGGCCGGGTGATGGAGAGTAGTGGGGGTTGGTAGGGAGGTCTGGGGGGGGTGAAGAGAGGTGGCCGAGAGGGGCTGAAGTTGGGGAGCAGGGGTCTGTAAGGTGAATCAAAGGCAAGCGGCGGTCTTGTGGGCTCCAACCACAGGGGCCTGACTGACTCTGTCCAGCCCCCGAAGCTGTCCCACGCCTCATCGACGTCGCCGTCCTCCTCCTCCTCCTGCGTCTCCCCTCCCAGGGCCCCCGGTCCTGCTCCCAGGGGGCTGCAGCTGATGCCATCAGGCTCCAACTCGTGCCCTTCACTGCAATAGCATTCGAACCCTCCGACATAGTTGACGCACATCTGCTGGCACACGCCGGGGATCTGGCACTCGTCTGTGTCCAGGCAGCGGTGGGGCTCGTCGTCTGCCGGCCGGAAGCCCAGGCGACAGTGGCAACTGTAACCCCCAGGCCCGCCGGGCTCGCACTGCTGCTCGCACGGGGCCTCGGCGCACGGATCCACACAGCTGTGCCCATCGCCATCCAGCCGGAACCCGTCAGCGCAGCGGCAGGACACTCTTCCACCGGCCTCGTCCACACACTCGTGCTCACAGCCTCCGTTGTCCAGAGCGCAGCCGGCCACGCCGGGCCTCGGGCCAGGGCACACTGGCCCCCGGCGGGACCAGCCCACGCCACCTTCGGGCCTCTGCATACAGAGAAGGGAGGTGCTGCCACCCTCCAAGCAGGGCACGTCAGCCACAGAGCCAAAGGGAAGCCAGTCCAGGGCGTCTGTGACCAGTTGGAAGGGTGTGGTGTAGAGTGTGGGGCCGTCCTGGCCTTCCTCGATGGCTAGTGCCGGGCAGGCTGCCTCAAAACCAAACTGGCACAGGTAGCCGTCCACAGGCAAGGTGCAGGAGCCCTCACGCCACAGCTGGCTGCCCTCGGCCTCCATGGCCACGCAGCGCAAGGCCGGGCAGGCCCCAGGACCGCCAGGCGAAGCCCAATTGGTGAAAGCTGTGTCTTGGTCCCCGGTAGTCCAGGTGAAGCCCCTCAGAGGACGTTGCTGGTGGCACTGGCGGGGTTGCCGCTGGAGTCCGATCCACAGCAGCTGGCCGGGGACCTCCTCGGCCTTCCGACCTGCCAGCAGACCCACACGCTGGGCCTCCTCCAGGGTCTTTGGGGTGGCCAGGTTGCCCCCTAGCTCGCGGCAGGCCCTCCAGGCTTCCAGGAAGGTTCTGCGCCTGTAGAAGACCACGTAGCAGCTGGTCGGGCCACAGGAGGCAGCAACCTCCTCCGTGGGCCCCGGACCCTGAGCCAGGGTGGGCCCCAGGGCCACCCAGGCCAGGAGTAACCTCAGCATCGCTGTCCCCCCGACAGACTAACCGGGCCAGGCCCCACCAGTCTCTCTTGACAGGGGGAGGAGATTGGGGCCTCCAGGCAGGGGGTGTGTGTGGGGGGAGAGGGGCGGGACTTGGGGCCCGGTTCCCTGCCCTTGTAAGGCAAAGTCTGGGGAGGCTGCCAGCTTCCCCCTGCTCCCCTCAGGGACCCAGAGCAGGAAACAGCCTGGGCGGGAGAGAGAGGGGAGTAGGGAGGAGAGGAGAGGTGTGAGTGAGAAAGGAGGAGACTGGAGGTGTGAGGGAGAGAGGAGAGGAAAGGAGAGGACAGGAGGGGACAGGAGGGGACAGGAGGGGATGGGGGAGAGGGAGAAAGGAGAGGAGGAACAGGAGGGGGGGGGGGGGGGGAAGTACGGTGGCATATGGGGGAGAGAAGAAGCCATCCAGTCAAGGGAATCCTGGGACTGAGGGGCAGCAAGGGGAAAAGGAGTGTGGACCGGTCACCCCATCAGGGCAGAGAAGGGGGCGGAGAGAAAGTGTGGAGGGCAAGAGACGGTAGCCAGGATGGAGGAGGAGGGGGATGGGACTGGACCAGGTCTTAGAAACAATCCCCCCCACCCTCCCCTGGCCTGGGAGGGCTCCAACTGCCTGACTCTTCTCCCAAGACTAGCCGCGATGTTTCCCACGGGTCCAAACATTCCTCAGCAGTGCCTGATCTGACATACTGACCCTCACAATCACACATGCTCTGACATGCTGACCTCCTTGCTCAGACATTCGCTGCCCGCAGATGGCTTGCCCTGCCAAATCTCCAACTTCTGCTTCTGTGGCTGCAGGGGCCAGTGCCCTGCTCTGCTTCTCTACCCTTCCCTTCCCTTCCTGCTCTGCTTCCCTAGCCCCTGCTCTCCCTCTGCTCTGACACGGTCCCTCTTTCAGCCACACTCGTGTTCTGAGATATTGACCCTCTGGGTTTGGGGCAGAGCCAGTGCTCTGACAGTCTGGCCCCCTTCATCCACATGCCCCAACACCCCAAGCACATCCCATGCCGTGCCTCTGTCACCTGACCCACGTACATCTCCTGGCCACCCATGATCTGATGTCTCCATTTCACATGTTCTAACATCTCCATCACACACATGCTCTGACCTGGTGACCTGTGTGGTCACACATTCTCTAGCATGTTACATGTGCTCTAACACTATAACCCTCTGGGTCACACACACTCTGACATGCCAAGCTGTAAGGCTCAGCACATGACTTCTCTAGCTTCAGCTCCTCTGTGGTCCTCCAGGCCCCCCACCTCACCCCAGCAGAGGATGGATGTCTTATGCTAGCTCTGGGGAGGAGGAGGGAGGCCGCCAAGCAGGAAATGATTCTCAGGGCTCTTTCTCCCATCCTGACCCTTCTGCCGGATAGGCAGGGTCAAGGAGGAGTGGAACAGGGTCTGGAAGGGGTCATCTGTGCTCCAGCCACACAGACATTCACGGACTTGTGTTGGGCACAGAATGCATTCCAAATGAAGCAGAGCTCTTCCCCCAGCTCTGTTGGGACGTGCACACAGACATACACAGGTACAATCCCTCCCTGTCATGTGCATATAAGTGTGTGCCCTATGTGCCTACTGTGTTTGGCCAAGCAGGAGGCAACAGGCCCAGAATACCCCGAGTTCAAATCTGGCCTCAGACACTAGCTGTGTGACCCTGGGCAAGTCTCTTAACCTCTGATTGTTTGGATGCTCTGGAGAAGGAAATGGCAAACCCCCAATAGCATCACAAAGAGTGAGGCACAATGTGCCAGGCTCTGGGCTGAGCAGTGAGCATGGACTCTGCCCTCCAGGAGCTCACAGTTGTGCACACAAATAAGGCACATACAGAGTAAATTGGGCACTGAGGGTGGGGAGTGGGGGACATGGCCAGGAGAGGCCTTCAGCAAGAGGCAGGGCCTGAGCTGTATCTTCAGGAAATCCAGGGCAGCCGAGAGGAGGAAGGAAAGAGAGGGCATTCCCGGTAGGTGGGATGGCCAGGACCAAGCAGGGGTGCCGGGAGTCCAGACTCCAAGCAAGAGTGCAAGTGGAGATGAGGGGAGAGGGCCGGGCAGGCCCTGGGGAGCCCCACAGCTAGAGGGCGTGGCTTGGGGGAGGAGCCAGCCGAAAGGAGAGGGAGCAGTCAGAGGAGGGCAAGGGCATCACAAAAGCCCAGAGACCAGAGTGTCAAGCACGGTGGTGATCAGCAGCTTCCAAGGCCGCAGAGAGGGCAAGGGGGGGGAGCTCTGAGGAAAGGCCACTGGATATCCATTCAATAAGCATTTATTAAACACCGATTGTGTGCCGGGCACTGTGCTAAGCAGAGAAGGTACAAAGGAAGGGAAAAACCCCAAACAACCAGGCTTGACCTCAAGGAGCTTATGATCTAAGGGGCAGACAATGAGAAAGTGAACAGCTAAACAGGCAATAATAACCAGAGGGAAGGCTTCCTGGAGAATGCTGGGCCTTGGAGGAAGCTGGAGGTCAGTGGTCAGAGGTGAGGTGGGAGCAGGCCTGGAGCTGAGAGAGGAAGCATCTTGTTCTAGAGGCTGGGGGCGCTGGACCAAGGTGTGTGTGGGGAGGGGGCAGGTGACAAAGAGCCTTGAAGGTCAGATGGAGCATTTTATATTTGTTCCTGGAGGCCAGAGGGAGGGAGTCACCAGGTAGGGGGTGAAAGGGTCAGACTTTCTTGACTGAATGGAGGATGGCCTGGAGTGGGGGGAGACTTGAGGAGGGCAGGCCCCTTGCAGGCTAGTGCAGTACCCCAGGTGCGATGTGCCCAGAGTCTGCACTGGGGAGGGGGGGGGCAGTTGGAAAGGAAGGGTGCTTAAGGGACCACTGCTACCAAGAGCTTAATTAAGAGATCATTGGTGACTTTGGAGAGAATATTTTCAGCTGAATAATCTTGAAAGCCATGCTGCAGAAGGTTAGGAAGACAGCAGGAGGAAAGGAAGTGGAACCTTTGACTGTGGAGGGCTTTCTGCACAAATTTGGCCAGTTAAAGTAGGAGAGACATAGGATGGTACCTAGGGCGGTGAGGGGGATTAGCAGAGGGGTTCTTAAAGATGGAGAAGACAAGGGCATGTTTCTGGGTGGAAGAGGGTGCCCCCGGAGATTTAAGGAACTACAGTAGGGAGGTTGGGGGCAGTGACTAGGCTAGCTCGCTGTGTGCCTCTGGGGGTAAGCCCACCAGCCCCTCTGGGTCTCAGCTTTCTCCTCTTTTTCCTCCAAGGTGAATCTCCTGCTGGGTGGTGAGGAGACTTCTGTGATAAGACAGAAGCATCCTGGGTCCTGTCAAAGTGAGTTTGCCCACAAGTAAGGGGCTTAGACGTTGCCAAACACTTTTCTCCCTATACCTGGGAGCCCAGGATCTGGTGCTTGAAGAAATCTAGAGACCATCCAGTCAACCCCAAAGTGAAGGCCAGAGAGGTCCAAAGTGGCTCACCCGACATCACACCTCAGCCTAAGCCTCTTCCTCTGCTGTGTCCCGGGAGCTCCCCCTCTACCCCCTCTATCCCCCTCCATCCCCCTCCATCCCCCACCATCCTCTCCCCCCCCCCCTATCCCCCTCCATCACCCTCCACCCCCTCCACACCCCTCTATCCCCTTCTATCCCCCTCCATTCCCCTCTATCCCCCTCCACCCCCCCTCCACACCCCTCTATCCCCTTCCACCCCCCTCCATCCTCCTCCACACCCCTCTATCCCCCTTCATCATCCTCCACCCCCCTCCACACCCCTCCATCCCCCTCCATCTTGGTCCCAGCAGGAGTAGAGGCTGGCCTGGGTACTGGGCCTGCCCTCCCTGGCACCCAGGGATTTCACTGCTTGGCCACAAACATCTCAGGGGGCCTGGGTCAGCCTGGGAGATAAGAGAGGGGCCAGGCCTGGTTCCCAGCTGTAAGTGAGCACAAAGACCTTATGCAAACAAAGGATTCCCTTTGAGAGCAGCTTTGTAAACAGAAGCAGTTCCGAGTCTGTTTCTCATCCTTCCACTTGGGTTCAGAGCAGGAGCCCAGGAGGTGGCCTGTGTGCTGTTGGTGTTTGGGGGAGTGGGGGCGCATGTCCTGCTTGGGGCAGCCCAGGGTGGGTGGGCTGGGCAGCCACTGGACATGCTAGGGGGAGGGGAACCCCCAGGCTGTGTGTGTGGCAGGGCTGGGGGATCCAGGCTTCCTGATGTTCCTTTCCAAATCTGCCCCGAAGAGAGGACTTGCTGAGCCGGCACATTTCTTTGTATAGAAATCAGCTGTTCTTCTCGATCTTTTCTAGCACCCCCCCCCCCC
>NW_027187322.1:3140141-3155486 GCF_028583685.1 Petaurus breviceps papuanus
CCCAGGCCTCCCTCCTCCTCTCCCTAGATACAAGTAGCTCCACCCCACCAGGAGTCTGGCAGGAATTGGGGGCAAAGGAGGGGAACAGGGAGGGAGAGAAGCAATGGGGAAGGCTAAGGGGGAGGGGATATAGACACTTGGGCCAGGCCCCTTTGGGGTGGAGCACCTCGGTGTTCGATGTCCTCTCTGCCAATCCCCCCCCCCATACAACCTGGAGAAAAGCTGGGGGTTCTAGGGTCCATACCTTTCTCTCTCCCTGACCCAGGGAGCCCCAACCACTGCCTCCTGGGCACCTGGTTCCATCTGCCTCCACCCTCCCATCAGAAGAGGTACACTGAGGCAGGACCTGAGGAGAGGAAGGCACCCCCTGATTTGGTTCTTGGCCCTTCCCCATCTCCCAGCTGCATGGACGTGTCCTCCCTGTCACATGAGGGACAGCCCGTGGATGCCATCAGTGGTGCCTGAGTTCAAGGACTACCCTTGGCACATTTCCCCTTCGGCCCTAGGCAGACACTGTGCAGATTCTGTCCAAGGCAGACAGTCTGGGAGGAAATGGGCAGGGGAGGAGCATGCCCGAGGGTCTGGAAGAGGCCAGCACTCCTCTTCTCCCTACAGCCTCCTTCTGACCTCCTCCTTGACCTCTCTCCTGGGCCCTCTGCTGCTGCCCTTCCCGAATCTTCCCCTCCAGCATTTTCCTTGGACCTCTCCCCACCCTCAGTCGCTGCTCCCCCATTCTTGGTGGGGGTCTGTCTCTTCTTCATCTCTGATGATCTGTCTTCCTGTCTCTGAGAGTCATAGGAAGAGACCTCAGAGGCCCCCCAGGCTCCCCACCTCATTTACAGCAGAAGAAACTGAGAGAAGTCCAATAGCCTGGCCAGAGTCCGGCATCCAGTAAGCGTGCCAGGCAGATCTCCCCCATCTCCTCTCCCCCTCTGCTCCTTCCTTTTCTGGGAATGGATCTGGGGCTCGCCCCCTTCCTCTGTGGTCTCCTCTCTCCAATTCCATCTCTGCCTCTCCTTCTCTCCTCTGTTTCCTGGACGGTGGCCCAATAGCCAACCTCTCTCTCTGCCCCTGGCCCCGTGCCCCCCAGGCCAGCTGGGGTACGAGCCAGGGCCCAGACAAGGGTGATCGGGCTGCCCTAGAGCTGGAGATTGGGACGGCCAGTCTGGGGAAGGGGGAGCCAGACCAGACAGGATATTTACTTTGTGACTTCAAAGCCCTGCACAGGGAGGGGGTGTTGTATGGGGTGGGGGAAAGGGTTGTGGTAGGGAGCTGGGGGGTGCTTTGGGAAAGGGAAAGGGGAGGATGGTCAGGAGAGGAGGATGAGTGGAGAAAGAGAAAGGAGAGGAGGGGAGGAGGGACGGGGGGGACTGAGTCCTGGCTCCCTCTGTCCCCACCTCCAGCAGAAGCTGAGTCAGCTCCTCTGGAGAGCCCTGGTCAGGGAGGGGAGTCCGGTTGAGCCAGGACGCCCTGCTTTGGGGCTGGAGAAATGGCAGCACTGACTTCCCTTCCCAGCCCAGAGAAGACTGAGCGTTTGAGGGGGTTCTTTAGAACAAAGAACAGCAGGCAGAACTCAGAGGGAAGGAAAGGGTCCTGCAGTGGAGCCCCAGAGTCAGGAAGACCGGAGTTCAAATCTGACCTCAGGTACTTCTTAGCTATGTAACCCTAGACAAGTCACTCAAGCTTCATCTGCCTCAGTTTCCCAGTCTGTAAAATGGGGTTCGTAATGGCACCTCTTGCCTAGGTTCGTTTTGAGGATTAAATGAGAAAAATGTTCCTAGGCTGCTCCACAGACCCCAAAGCCCCATACAAATACACGCCAGCAGCGTTATCTGAGGACATAGAACATTAGAGCCAGGAGGGCCCATAGAACACAGAGAATGTCAGAGCTGGGAGGTACCTTTGAAATCATCTGGGTTTTTTTGTTTGTTTGTTTTTGCTTTTTGGAGGGGGGAAGGCAGGGCAATCAGGTTCAAGTGACTTGCCCAAGGTCACATGACTAGTAAGTGTTAAGTGTCTTGGGTCAGATTTGAACTCAGGTCCTCCTGACTCCAAGGCTGGTTCTCTATTCACTGTGCCACCTAGTCGCCCCTTGAAATCATCTGTACAGATGAGAAAACTGACTCCCAAAGAGGTAGAAGGGACTTGTCCAAGGTTACACAGCTAAGGCCTGAAGCTGGGAATTGCAGCCAAATGTTCTGACTGCTGGTTGAGAGCTCTGTCCCCCACCCTCAGCACACAGAGATGTCATATCCATTAAGGTGACAAAGATCAGGGGGCTCAGGGAGACCCGAGCCACTGATGTCAGGCCCCTCCTCCTCAGAGTCTGCCTCCCCCACACCCATTAAAGAGAAGCAGCTGGGGGATGGGGCCAGAAGAGGTGGGTGTGGGGCCCCTGGAATGGCGTGGGGAGGGCCATATGAGCTATTTCCTCATCCTAGTGCAGAGCTGAGGACGGCAGCTCCTTCCAAAACGAACCCCCCAACCCCCTTAGCTCCCCCAGGTCAGTCATTCCACTTCCCGAAACACCATGGATCGATGGCATATCCAACCAGGCAACTGGTGGTGCAGATCTGAGTTCAAATCCAGCTTCACTCACTAGCTGTGTGACCCTGGGCAAGTCACTTAATCTCTCTGCCACAGTTTCCTCAACTGCAAAATGGGGATAATGACAGCCCCTACCTCTCAGGGTTGTTGTGAGGGTCAGGCGGGAAGGACTTAGCACATAGTAGGTACTGTATACATGATTATTCCCTTCCCTCTTCCTCTAGTTCCCTCAGAACCCAGGGGTCCCCTTGCCTCTGGCTTGGGTCACTCAGCACTCAGGCTCTGCTGCTGCACCCACTTAGCTTGCCAGCTCCCCTGGGCACCCAGGAGCCCTTCTCCCATCCAGGCTTGTTTCTCTCTGCAAGTCCAGGCCCAGGCAACCTGCCTAAGCCCCAGACCCCTGAACCTTTGGCTTCCACTGCTGGCCCTCCCCACAGCCCCTGAAGCCCAGAATCCAGGCCCTAGCTCCTGGCTCTGCCCCCGGGCCAAATCTTCCCTCCCAGAACCTATCATCCTGCACCCCCCTCCCCCAGGCGTTACCCCCATGAGTCACTATGGCTGGAATCTGATGAGCTCAGGCCACCGCGCCCTCCTGCCCCTGCCAGTGGGGTCACCACCCCCTCTGCCTCATCTGGATCTGCTCAACAGCTGGAGAGAGCCCCTCCCTCCCCCCCACCCCACAGCCCCTGTAGGCACGGCTGGGGCTGGGAGCCCAGGGAAGAGAGGAGGAAGGGAGGGTTTGGGGGTGGTTCACTCCCCAGTTCCTCGGTGGGTTTGTTGGGTTTCTGGTTGGGATGCCAAGTGAAGCAAGGCTTCATCCTTGTTTGGGAAATTAAACTGCAGTGAATAAAATTCTGCTCTGAATTTCAGTATCTTTCTGGAATAGTGTCTGTCTGTCTAAGGGTCAGTGACTGAGTAGGTGGATCTGGGTGTCTGTCAGAGAGGTCAGCATCTGTGTCTGTCTGTGTGTTACCATGGTACCACTGAGTCACTGGGTCCCATGTTTCTATTGTGGGTCAATATCAGAACAATCAAGAAATCCCTTGGTCCAGTCTCCTGCTCCCCGCCCTTTAAAGAGGAAACAATTGAAGTTTAGTGAGACCCCTCCAAAGAGTTGAAACCATGGCCGTAGGTGGGGGAGTGGCATGCAGAATGATCAAAGAACCAGGGAATAGATCAGCTTGGAGGGAGGGACATTAGAACATGAAATGTTAGAGCTTTGAGAAGCATTAAAACATTGCCTATCAGACCTGGGAAAGACCTTGGGATGCAGGCTATCAGATTTGGGAGAGACTTTAGAGATCCCCTAGCTTAATCTCTTCCTTGTATCACAGGTGGGGAAACTGAGGCCAAAAGAAAGTAAGGTGTGACAGCAACAATGGTCTTCTGGCTCCTAACCTAGGTCTCCCCACATGGCCCCATGGCACTTTGGGGTGAGGGCTTCTTCTGTCAATGAAAAGGCTGATGCTTCTGGACAGCTGAGACTTTTATTCTCTCTCAGCCTCCCCTTTACTAACCTACTCTTTCCTATCTAACTATCCATCATCTATCCATCCCATCCATCCTTCTATCCATATATCTGTCTGTCTGTCTGTCTCTCTATCTATCTACTTAGGTCCAGTCTATTTCCTCACTTGAAGTCAGGAACCTCTGCTTGATAGCGGCCTCTAAGACAGAGAACAGAGCCTGAATCTTGGGTGGGATCTGGTTGGTGGCTGAGATCTGAACAAACCTGATTCCTCTATCACCCTCCCCCCAAAACATCTGTACCCTCCCTTCATCATTCCCAGCCTCCATCGGCTCCTTATAATCTGGCGTCCATCTCCATTATTCTTGAGAAGCTGCTCCCTCACAGGTCACCACTGATCTGCTAAGGACCATAGTCCAGTCCTCAGTCATCCATCAAACCACTACCACTACCTTGACCACCATCTGCCCTCATTGTCCAATGGAGATGCCGAGGACGCTGAGCCCGAGAGCCTTGGAAATGGCAGCATCCTTTAAACCATCAGACCTGCATCCAGCTCGAACTCCACAGCTGTCATTGAAAAGGGACATCATTGTGGAGCAGGAGTCCACCTTCTTCACACCCACTGGTAACAGCTGCTGAGCACAGGCCACCAAGAGACCGCACAAGAGCCTTAAGAGCGTCCATACCGCCCACTGCACTGTTCTTGCTTTCAGCCCAGCCCTCACGGCCATCATCTGGGGAAGCAACTTCTGTAGAGAGAGGACCAATCATTTCCATGGGGAGTAGGCAAGGCAGCCCAGCTGAGGCATTAAGGCACCTGAGAGATGGACCAGTTGGCCCGCCACCCTACCCACTTGACCACTATCTTCTCTCAGACGCTGGGACATAACCTCCAACTCTCAGGGCCTTAGGAAGAGTCAGATTTCTAGGACAGTGCTTCTAGCCATGCCCCTGGGCAGCAGCCCCTTGGGAGAGGCAGGCTGGGAACCACTCCTCCTGCAAGGGCTACAGTCACAGCTCTTGGAGACCCAGGAAAGAAAGGTCTTGTCATCACAGTCCTTGGCACTGTCAAATGGTTCAACAGCAGGAACTGGTAGGATTTTATCAGTGGAAATCATGTCATCAAAGAAGAGACATGACCATCTGATTTGATGCTGCATCCTAAGCACCATGAGACCTTTCCATATGCCTTGCAGCTGAAACTTTGCTTAGGTGTTGTCTCCCCCGTTATACTGGGAATGGGGAGAGGGGGTGCCTTGGTTTTCTATTTGTACCCCCAGTACTTAGCATAGTGCTTTGCACAAAGTAGGTACTTACTACACACTCTTTTTCCATCCATCCCATTTTCCTTCCATTCATCTATCCATCCATCACTCCCTCCCTCCATCCATCCATCCATCCATCCATCCATCCATCCATCCATCCGTCCGTCCATCCATCCATCCATCTATCCATCCATCCATCCATCCCTCCCTCTCTCCCTCCCTCCATCCATCCATCCTCTTTGACCTCTCTGTAGCTTTTGACTCTGCTGGCCACTCTCCTTCTCTTGGTTACTCTCTCTTCCCTTGGCAGGAGAGATACCCCAAGGTCTTGGTTTTCCTCTTACCCCCCCTAACTACCCCTTCTCCACCTCCTTTGCTGGTTTCCCATCCCCTCCCAACCCCTTCATGTGCAGGACCCTCAAGAGTCTGCCCTTGGTTTTCTTCTCTCCTCTCTCTTGGAGACCTCTTTCATTCCATAACATACCCTCTATGCAGATGACTGCCAGCTCCATGTCTCCAGTCCAAAGCAATCTTCTGAGTTCCGGACCATATCTCCATCAGCACCTGAAATTCAATGACTCCAAAGCTAAGCTCATTGACCCTCCTCCTGGCTGGCTGTCCATGGCATACCTGCATTCCCTCAGTATCCTCTGTTCAACATTGGGGAGTTTAGACTGTCTTTTACAGTACTGTGTTCCAGGTACTGTACAGAGATAGAAATAATCCCTACTGCCCTCAAGGGGCTTCTAGTCAATAAGGAAAGCAATGTGCATGTAAATGAGAAGACACAAGATACATACAAGATCATTGGGAGGTGGGAGGAGCCAGTGGCAGCTGGGGCTGACTGGGAGGGGATCCAGAGAGGATTCCTGTGGGGGCTGTGGAAGAAGAGGTTTGAAGAAAACTAGGGATTCTCTGAGCCAGAAGGGAGGTGGGGGTGTGTTCTAGGAATGCACAGGAAAATAGGAGATGGGATGATGAGTGTGTGCAATGGCAGGGAAGGCAGTTTGAATGGAGCCTGGAGGGTGGCAAGGGGAGTAACGTATAAATAAGGTGAGAAAGGTAGATTGGGGGCCAAGCTGTGAATGGCTTTACAAACTAAACAGAAAAGCTTATGGATGCATTAGGGCCAGGAAAATCACTTTCACAGCTGGCTGGTGGATGACAGAGAGACCAATTAGGAGACTGGGGCAATAGAGTCTAGGTGAGAGGTGATGACTTGGCCATGCATGTATTGAGGAGCGGCATGGATGTGGAAAGTGCCAAGAAGATAGAATCGGTGAGTTTGGGCAACTGATTGAACATGAGGGGTGAGGGAGAGAGCCGAGCTGAGTGTAATATCAAAGTTGCGGACCTGGGAGACTGGAAAGATGGTATTGCCCTCCCTAGAAATAGGGAGGTTCCATGATGAGTCCTGTTCTGGATGGGCTCAGCTGGAGATTCCTCCAGGACATACTTCCAGATGGCTGCTAGGCAGTTGGTGATGTATAGGGGGAAGAGATGTATAGATTTGGGAGTCACTGGCAGAGAGATGATTGTTAAATTCATGGGCACTGATGAGACAAAGGGAGCACAATTATTTAGGGGAATTAACTTACAACTGGGGGAGTCACTGATGGGCTTTGTGTAGAAGGTGGCATCTGAGCTAGACTTTGAAGGAAGACAGGGATTCTTCTAAGAGGCAAAGAAGACCCTCTGGCGTCTCCTCCTTCTCCTCCACCCTTCCTGTCTGGTCAGTTCCCAGACTGGTCTATTTCACCTCTGGATAGCTCTCATGCCCCTCCTGTCCTCTCCTGTCCTCTCCTCCCCTCTCTGTGCCCCTTGACACAACCCACCGCCTTGGACTGTTGCAATAGTCTTTATGACATCCCGAAGGCAGATCCATTTCTCTCTCTGCATGGTTTTGCTGGTTAGGAAATGCTCAGGAGTGGTGTGGTGTGGATGGAGGCCTCTGGAATCTGACCCATTCCTCTCTCCAAGGGATGCAGAGATTTTCTACCTTGAGGGGAACAGAAGAAGGGCAGGGGCTGGCCCTTGCTCCTGCCCTCATCCATGTTCGAGAAGAATATTGGGCTGGATCTGTATCTCTTTGCTCCTTCAGACATTGCTGATGAGAGAGGTTCTTTGGTCACTCTTGAGGAGGGAGGTGGCTTCAATGCTGTATCCCCTTCTCATCACACATCTGCTACACAGAAAGGCCATCACAAATAGGGGGTGCCATGTCAACCCCTGAATCTAAGCGAGTGGCCCACAGAAATCAGAGATGGTTTACGGATTAGTATATACTAAAGAATGTACAGGACTAAAGGAGTTATTTATAGGAGAGCTAGATAAAATTTCAGCTGAAATCAAGGCCCAAGGAAGATCCAAACTCTCTCATGTCCTTCGAAATCTCTAAGAGCCTGGCTCCTTTCATATGCCTGTCCTTCCCAAAGTCTACCCTCTCTTTTCCCCATGCATCTCTGGCCCAGTCCCTAGAACTCCCCAAGAAGCTCTGTGTGCACACTGTCGCTTACACAGGTATCTAATGTCGATTCAGCTTCTGTCCCCCAATCCAGAGTCACGTCTTCTTCTGCGTACACAGAAGCATACGTGATGCCCCTGGCTTCTTTGGAAGCCTGGATATATTTGCACGCTTCCTCCCACTCCCAAATCTTTTCTCCAGACTAAAAATTTCTGGTTCTTTCATCCACCCAGCCAACCCAGAGCAGCAAGTCATCCTGAAGATGAGGTAGGAGGCAACAGGTGCCAGGCAGGCCAAACCAACATCATCTCCTCTCAGGCCCCAGTAAAGACAGACCAGGCATGAACCTGAGAGCCTTGCAAGTCTCATCCCCTAGACGACCAGATCTACTTCTAGCCTGGCCTTCCCCCCACACCTTTCCCTAGCCATTATTGGCCAATGGGGAGAAAGCATTGTGTAGAAGGGTGGCCTTCTTTATCACCCGTGCTCCATGGCTACCAATGATCAGATGAGCATGAGGTCCTGGGAGTGGCAGACCTCCCAGGTCATTGGGCAGCCCAACCTTTAGAGCCATTATCTGGGGAAGCAGCTTCTTTGGGGAGGGGGCTGGCCATCCCCACTGACTGCCTACCACAGGGCAGGTGTGCCAGCATAGTCAATGCATCACCACCTTGATATTCAGGTCTTCTCAGACCTTGACGGGACAGTGCAGGCCCCTGAACCCAAGAGCTTTGGGAAGAACAATGCTTCCAGCCCAGGGTCAACATCAGAAATCACCAGGATTGCTATCAGTGGCTGGGAAGGTCCCTGGAAGGGCTGGGGGCTGCCCGACTCCCCCAAACCTCCCCTTCTTACCCTCTGCGGGGGCACACACTGTAAGGATTCTAAGTCACAAAGAATATGGAGAGCCCTGAGGAGGGGGGAGCTCCCAAGAGGACCAAGTTTTCCTGACTGCTCCTGGACTTTGGGCTGAGGTCTTTCATTTGCTTAGTTTAAATAAGTCTTGTCCCATTCTTGATGTCTCGTCAGCCTTAGTCGCTTTAGAGACAAGCTAAATTCTGATATTCCTGGGGGTGGAGAGAAAACATGAGCCAATCCGTCTGTTTCCAGGATGGGGGCAGGAGGCAGAGAGTGGGATCATTGAGAAGCCTCCAAGCCTGAGAGTGGCTGGTACCCAAGGAGAGCTTTGGTTTTGAGCTGCCTCTCCTGGCCAGAATGCCCTGGGTGCTCTGGGCTCTGCTCGAGCCCCTCCTCTGATCAAAGGGCTTCAGGTGTGTCCCACTTCCTACTCACATGCAGATTCTCTCAGCTGGCCTTCAAGCTCCCCCAACCCCCCAGGACTTCCCTGATCTGGTGTTCATTACTGCTCTCCACGCCTTCCTTTCCCCCTCTGGGCTTTTCCTGGAATGTCGCCCTTTGCTCTTTCCACCTGTTCAGTATCTACCTGTTTGGCAAAGTCCGGCTCAAATGCCCCTTCCTCCAGGAAGTCTCCCCTGCTCAGTTCCAAGCTCTCCCTCCCACTTTGCCCCCTCCTCACACCTTTCTGGCCCCTCGATTGTCTTCCCCTTCTATCATCTCTCCTCCATCATCCCCCACCTCCAGGCGTTCACCCCATGAGTCACTAGGGCTGGAATCTGATGAGTTCAGGCCACCCCACCCAGGGCTGCCTACCCTCCTTCCTGCCCCTGCCAAGGGGTCCCAGTTCCCCACTCCTGCCCCCTTTGGGAATCCCACCACAGCTGCACAAAGCTCTACCCCTGCCCACCTCCACTCCCTCAGACCCCAGTGCTTCACAGAAGGTCAGGAGAATTCCCTGCCCTCTGGCTCCCCCCACCCCTTTCTGGCCATCTCGGCCTCTGGTGCATCTGGATTTGCTCAGCAGCTGGATGAGGCGCCGCCCCCTTCCCCAGCCTCTGTAGGCAGGGCAGGGGCTGAGAGCCCAGGTCCAGGGGAGGGGCCCTGACAGGGAGAGTGTTGTCTTACCCACTGTTTCTGGGACCACCCCAGGCCTCTGGGGTATCTGTGGGTGCCTGGTGGGCAGTGATGTTTCCCTGCACAGGGACTGTGGGAGGCTGAGAATCAGGCCGGGAGGGCCTTGGAGGCCCCTAGTCCTGCTCCTTCATGTGCTGAGGAGGAAACTGAGGCCCAGAGAGAAATGGCATCTCTGGTGTCATAGGAAGGGGGGGATGGGGTAGAGAGGAAACAAACATTAATTAAATGCTTACTGTGTGCTGGGCACTAGGCTTTATTTCACTTGGAACTCACAACAACCCTTTGAGGTAGTAGCTCTTATCATCACCATTTTATAGATGAGAGAAGATAAGCGACTTGCCCAGGGTCTCAGAGCTAGTATGCGTATGAGGTTGGATTTGAACTCAGGTCTTCCTGCCTCCAGGCCCAGCACTCTGGCTCTCTAGAGGCCACTTGTCTAGTTAGACACACTTCCAGGTCCGGGCTCTTTCCTTTACACCTTTTGCTTCCCTAGATGACTGCTTTTATTTCATCCACCTGACCTGGACCTTCAGCATTCATTCATTCGCACATATATTAATCACCTACTGTGTGCACTGTGAGTAGGACCCTGTGTTTCAGAGACTTACTAGCTGTGTGACCTTTCTAAGCAAGTCATTCAATCTCTCTAGGGATACTAGATAGCTATGACATAGGTCCTGCCCTCAAGGAGTTTACAGTCTAATGGTACGGAAGAGGAGTCAGAGGATCTGGGTTCGAGTTTCACTTGTATGACCCTGGACAAGTCACTGAAGCTTTACAGGTCTATAGAATAAGAGGGTTTGGCTCAATGGCCTCTGAAGTTCCTTCTGACCTTGATTGATCTCCCTGGGCCTCAGATCTATGCCCCACAAATGAATCCCAATAGAAGGGAAGGGAGATCAGCTTGGAGAAGGTGTGAGCGCTTCTACCTGGCCAGGAGGTTGGGAGAGAACAGATGAGGCTCCTTCCCTGAGGAGGTGGCATCTAAGTTGGTCCTGGAAGGGAGGGAGGGAGGGGTGCAGGCCCAGAGCCTTGGGCCCAGGAATAGCCGGCAGCCCACTCATCTGGGGAAGGTGGATGCCGCCCCAGCAGTTCCCAGGCCCAGATCACAGAAGGGAGGAAGTGTCTACATGGGGAGGAGGGGAAGGGCTGGTCCCAGAGCCTGGCCAGGGCTTGGGGAGCTCCCCAGGGTCCTGCCCCCTTCACCTCCTCCGGTAGTGACATTCCTGGTCCCCTGGGGCCCAGTGGTCCACAAGCAGCTGTGTTTATAGATAGGAGCCCAGCCCTCCTGGTCCCAGCTCCCCCTGGGGAGCAGAGACAAGCCCCTGGGAGGGAGCTCTGAGAGACTGAATGTAGTCTCAGACGGAGCCCCAGGCCTGGGGGAAGACGGGTTCAATCCTTGCTCTCACTCTTAATGTCTGAGAGGCCGTGGTTAAGACCCTCAAGATGCAGTGGGGGCAGGGGGCAGTGCCAGGGGATCCCACAACTTCCCAGACCCAGATCAGTACCTTCCCAGCTGCCTAAGGACGGGCCTGGGCAAGATGAGCTCTAAATCTCTGCTGCCCCCAGCCCAGGATCCCCTGGGACTCAGTTTCTCCATCTGTAGAGTGAAGAGGTTGGCCCGGAGGATCTCTAAGCACAATTTCAGTTTTAAGAGTGATGATTCTTTACACAGATCCCCCTAGTCTGAGAGAATAAACCTCTGGGGGTCTCCTTGGATCTTCTCATTACCCAGACATCTCCCTGGGCAGAAGCTGCTGAAACATAATATCCCCCTCCTCATCCTGCCTTCTTTTCCAAATCCTGGAGAATGGGGCAGGATTGCCCTCTGGTGGCGCAAAGCAAGAATGAGGGCTCAGCGCCCCGCACCAAGGTGGGGAGAGAGGGGTCATTGCCTGGGGGAGGGGCTCTGGTTGAGTCCTGGGGCTTCTGAGGGTCCAAAGGAGCTAGCCCCTGCAGGATGCTGGGCCTGGCCCAAGGGAACCCCCAAAACCACAAACCCAAGTGGGTAGCACTAGGGTGAGACCGTGAGACCTCACAGCAGTTCATTGCTGGAGCGTCCAAGGTGCACCCCAAAGGCGGCACTGTGAACAATGGGGGAAGCTGCAAGAGCCACCTGGCTCTGTGTCCTGGTTAAGGAGAGACTTCCTCACATTCAGAGCTGTCCAAAACCCAGAGGGCTTGTGTTGGGACAGTACTGCCCCCCAGCCTGGTTCTGACTGCTTGGCCTGGGGGACTTCTGGAGCGCCTCGTCTCTGAGCCTGTTTCTTCATCTGTTAAATGGGATAGTAATTCTATTTCTACAGGCTGTCGTTAAGGCTTGCAAGAGCTGTCCCTACATCATATCTTTAAATTCTCACAGCCCCTTTGAGCTCAGTGAAACCGTCACCATCAGCCTTGTTTTACAGAAGAGGAAACCCAAACTCAGAAAGCCTAAGCTCCTTGCCCAAAGTCGCCCAGCTGGATTTGAACCCACAACTTGCTATCTGCAAGTCTTACCTGGTATACTAGTTTCCACCCAGGAGGGGGTGGGGAATGAGGAAAATGTACTGTTGTGGCTCCTGGAATTTCTGCAGCCTGGCTTCCAGCCAGCGGCTATCGGGAAAAGTCCTGGCTGGCCTGGGCGTGGCTGTCCTGGGGAGGCCCAGAGGTCTGTGGCCCTCCCTTTCCTCACTTCCAGCTCTAAGGAGCCTGCCGGGTCTAACAGCTGAGGCCACTCCTGACCATGTCACTCTCCTCTGGATATATCAAAGCTGGACATGCATTTATTAACAATACTGGTTGGGGGGGCGGGGCACTCACTACACTGTCTCAGGCACTGGGAAGGGACAGAAAAAAAGACACACAGCCCTCCCCCTAGAGTGACCCGTCAAGGAGTAGGTGAACCCTTGGCTGACTCTCCAGTTCCATCCTGGACTCCTGAGGCAAGGGCTTCCTGACCACAATGCCCCCAAGGACAAGGCTCTTTCCTCCTGCGAACCAGAGGCTGGGGAAAGAATTAACCCTCTCCAGGCAGTGGAACCCCTCTCTACTGGGGGGAGGGTGGGCAGAGGGTTTAGGTGGAGGGAACTCACGCCTGTTCTTCTGTGTGGCCTTCCGGTAGGGATGGCTAGAGGTGGGGGCCCCCCACCTCCTAAGCCTGATGAGGCCTGCCCAGGCAGTCACAGGGCCTCAGAGAGGCCTCAGGCTTGGACCAGATCCAACGCTGAGCCCCGCTTACGTGGGTTGGACCCAGGAGTTGGGTGTCACTGGGGCCATGTGGGTGGGGAAGGAGTCACAATATCAGGGCTTAGGCTCCAGCTCAGGCTGGGTTAGTCAAATTGACCTTGACCCTCTCTCTTCAAGCTCCAACGGGAATGGCCTGGGACCCTGAGCCCAAGAGCGTCAGAGCAGCAGCGGCCCCCAGACTAGTCAGTCCTGGGGCAGGGGTCCTATGGAAGGGGGCTCAGCTATCCCCACCAATGGCCTTGGACCCTTCCATGTGAGTGGCTGTGAAAACCTCTCCTGGAAAGGCAGGTGTCTGAGGGTAGGCCCTCTCTGACTTTTCTCTTTGTGATGTCCTACTTCTGCATATCTGCAGTGCTCAATAAAGGCTTTATTCATTCATTCAGCAGCAACAGTCTCAACTCTCCAGGCCTGGGGTGGGGGTGGCTATGCCCCCCCAAGGCAATTTCCTTCCCCAAAATTGGGTGTAAAATTTTTTTACAGAGTGCAGAGTGGGCATCACGTGGGGAGGAGGTGCCAGGCGGGGCCTGGACATGGGCCCAGGGCGGCTGGCTCTGGTCCATCACTCCTCATGGCCTCTCTCCGCTTCTGTCGCTGCCCCTCCTGCCCCCTTGCTCTCTCCCACCTCCGTCCCTCCCACCTTCCCTCTGCCCTCCTCTGGGCCCTGGCTTTCTAGCTTTGGCCCTGCTGCTGCCTCCCCTGCCCCGGGAGCCTCCTCTGGGGCGCTGGGCCCAGCATTCTCAGCCTTGGAGGCTCCCTCCACCTGCCGGTAGATGAGGTAGCCAGGGCCCGAGAGGTCATGGGGCAAGGTGTCAGGGTCAAGACGGCGGGAGCCCTTCCCATCGTGCAGGAAGAGGGCAAAGGCTTCAGGTCTTGACACCCGGAACTTGGCAGCACAGAGCAGGCAGAGCGTGGCAGCAGAGGAGCCCGGGGGCAGCACCAAGGTCTTGGAGGTACAGCCATGGATGGGGTCCTGGTAAGCCACCCGGAGGAGATGCTGGGAAAGGGGAAAGCCTGGAGTCAGCCAGACCCAGACACCCGGCCGGATGGATGATGCCCCACGGGCCCATCCGAGGATGCTGGGGTGGGTGGGGGACACAGGACAGCTCTGAGCCTCAGTTTGGGAATCTAGAGTCCTGAGCCCACCTTCCTTCCTCAGGTGTTTGTAAGCGCCCTAGACGTCAGAAAGACCTGGGTTGGAATCCTAACCCCATGCGGCCTGGGACCCCTTTGGGTCTGGAAAGGACCGCAGCACTGGGCAAGCTGGTAGCTCCACCTGGGAGGGATTCACAGGCCTTCCCCCAAGGAATAAGGAATGACTCGGGAGCTGTCCCTGGGCCAGCATCTGCCCTTTCTCCCCATGGATGATAAGCTCCCTGAGGGCAGGACACGGCTGTCCTCTGTTCTCCCTCCCCAAGGCCTGGGCATTAAGTCTGCTTGATACATTGTTGCTCCATTGATCCTGAGGCTGCCTGAGGCTCCAGTTTGAGGTTAGAATTCAGTCCATCATCAGCCTCTCAGGCCTCCTCTGTGCCAGGCCTGGGGAAGCATCCCACACGGCCCCTGGGGGATGTCCTGTGCCCACAGAGCAGCAGCCAAGCTGATGCCAAGGTGTTCCCATTAGAGTTGGCACAAGGTCTGAGCCAATGGGAGGAGGGAGGGTGCACCAGGCAGGGGGGAAAGCCATGTGCAATGCCCAGAGGTGGGAGGCAGCTCAGAGGGCCAGACTGGCCGGGTCTCCCGCGGTCCTTTCTGTGTGACCTTCCCTCTCTGAGCCTCAGTTTCCTCAGTTGTAAAATGAGCTCTAAGGTCCCTTATGACCCTGTCTGTGCTACCAGAAGGCATGGGCGGGGGAGGGGGGGCAATCAGGAAAGGCTTCCTAGAAGAGGGGAGTTTGGGAGCAGGTTTTGGAGGAAGGGGAGACATATGGCTGAGTAGTCAGGCTGGGGAGTGAGAAGCAGGGGGGGCGGGGCATGAGACAGGAGGCGGGCTGGGCCCAGCTCAGAGCTCCTGTCTCTAGGACCCTGTCAGACTTCTCTACAACTCTATGAAGCAGGCATTATCATCCCCATTTGACAGAGGGTAAAACTGAGACCCAGAAAGGCAAAGAATTCACACAGGGTCACTAGGCTAGGGTCAAAGGTGGGGTGTGTCTATGTCTAGAGGTCTCAACTACACCATGAGCTGTCTTACGTAGTCTGATAGTCAGTGCTCTAAAGGGCTTTTCCACGTCCAAGCTTCACGTTCTAAGATCTCCCCTGCTCATTCACTTCATGTTCTTAAAAAATCTCCATGTTCTAAGGCCCCTCCCTGCTCTGACATTCCATGGTCTAGGGCCCCTCCCTGCTCTGACATTCCATGGTCTAAGGCCCCTCCCTGCT
>NW_027187322.1:3155496-3240847 GCF_028583685.1 Petaurus breviceps papuanus
GCTCTGACATTCCATGGTCTAAGGCCCCTCCCTGCTCTGACATTCCACGTTCTAGGGCCCCTCCCTGCTCTCACATTCCATGTTCTAGGGCCCCTCCCTGCTCTCACATTCCATTTCCAAGGCCCCTCCCAGCTCTGATCCACTGTGATTCTCTACCCTTCTTTGGTGGGAGTCTCAGGTTACCTTGAAGTTCCTGGTGGCAGGGAGTCTGCGCTGTTCCCAGAGGCTGAGGGAGCGCTGGAGCTCTTGGGACGGACTGATGGGCTGTGACCCAGCCTGGCCCAAGCTCCCCAGCAGAGTCAGGCTGGCTGCCAGGCTGGTGAGGCAGTAGCCCCCTGAGAACAGGAAGGTGTCAGATGAGGGTGTGGGCCAGGTGCTGGCTGGGCCAGGTGGGGAAGACGAGATGAACTGGGGGAGTGGGAGGGACAAAAAGGGAGGGGAATGAATGAGGAAGGGGGTGCTTACCCTCCCCTGTGAGCAGGCTAGGTTCAAGCAGCTCAGTTATGTATTCAACCTCGGGCAGCAGGTCCGGAAGGTCACACTGGGCCAGGACAGCACTGAGCAGGGGCAGGAATTCATCGGCCCCGGCACTCTCCCCTGCCAAGGGAGATGCCCTTAGGGAGGCTGGGCCTCCCCTTTCCTCTTCCCCACTCATAGGGGACCGCAAGAGTGCTGGGGAATGGACCCTGGGCAAGGTGGTTCTTGGGTCATCCTCAGCCCAGCTCCCAGGCTGGGCCACACCCAGGATGAATGTTTCTCTTGTCTCCCCTGGTCCCAGCGACCCCAGTGGCCACTGCTGTCATCTCTGTCTCCTTACTGAACAAGGAAGGGGGGCTCTAGCCCAGCCCAGCCCCCTCCACTCTTTGGATTTTAAGGTCTTGGGAGGACAGGAGGATGAGAGGGATGGGGTCTCCTCTGAAGCCAGACAAGGCTAGGGGCAGGTAAGGAAGGACAGACCATTGACCTCAGGCCAGGAAACCAAAGGAAAAGAGTTCCCCTCCCCCAGGGCTGCTGCAGTCCCTTTTAGAATGGGTTGGGAGAAACAGAGGCCCAGAGATTTTTAAGCGGCCAGCGGATGTTCCAGGTCTCCGTTCAGAGGTCCCTCCTGACTCTGCCTTCTAAGCTGCCTCCCACCGAGGGTGCCACACTTCCTGTCCTTGGGCGCTGCCCTCAGCAGGCCAGTACAGTACCTGCCCAGCTGCTCAGGGCCCTGGAGAGCAGCTTGCAGGCCTGCAAAAGTCGGGTGACCTTGGCCATGGGAGAGTAGCCCCGGAGGAGTTTCAGCAGCTTCTGACGGATGCGCTCCATCTCGGACGGGGAGGGGAGACTGAGGCAACTCCCAAAGGCTCTGGGCCCCTGTGCTTTCGCCAGCTGGAAGCCTTCTGCCAGTCGGCCCAAGGAGCCATCTTTGGCAAAGCGGAGCCTCAGGCGGGCCAGGAGGAGAGGCCTGAGGGGCTTCAGCACAGTGCGGTGCAGAGACTTCTGTATTACGAGCTCTGGGAAGGGGCAAGAGGAAAGGTCCGTGGAGGGGGGCCAGCCAGGTAGGGCAGGGACAGAACCAGGGGAGGGAGGGAAGGGGGATTGTAGGCTCATAGACCTAGTGTTCCTTGGGCCTTTAGAGGCTCCTGATCCAACACTTCAGGGGGAAACCGAGGCCCAACTAGGATTTGAACCCGGGGTTCCCTACAGTCAAAGTCATGCCGCCGGTCCCACATTGCCCCTCCATGGGCTGGGGGGTGGGAAGAGTGTGATAGGAGCCTTCAGGATGACATGAGAAGGAAATCTGGGGAGGGGGCTGGGCAGAGGGGCAGGACGGGACTAAGGCAATGGGAGAAGAACCAGGGCGAGCCTGGGGCCTCGGAGCTACAGAGGGGCTGCTCACCCAGTCTCTCCTCTGCTAGTAGCTTTTCTTGGGCCAGCTCAGCCACCAGAAGGCTCTGGGCTTGGCTTAGCACCTCGCGCACCTTCTGCAGCTCCTGGGCTTCAGGCCCCACTCGCACCTGGGTCAGCAGATCCTGTACCAGTTGCCCTGTGACCGTCTGTCTGTCCCGGGCCAGCTCCACCACGGCTCGGGTCACTTGCCTCTCAGGGGCCAGGAGGGAACAGAAGGCATCACTCATGGATCGCAGCAGCCGGCGACGCCGCCCTGGGCAAGGGGACGAAGCCAGGCTCCCAGGCGGGCCCCCCTCCTCTTCTGAGCTGCTGGGGGAGCCGCTGTCCACCTCCCGGAGGGAAGGGAGAGGAGGCGCGCTTGGCGCAGCACTCCCTGGGACCCGGTAGCCCCCTGAGCTTTCCCTCCTCAGTGGCCTGCGAGGGGGCCCAGTTTGAGTCTGGCCAGGCGGACCCCCAGGGGGCAGCGGCACGGGTGGTGGTGGGACGGCAGGGGGGGACAACGGGCTGGAGGTCTCAGTGGATACCCGAACCTTGAAACTCCTCTTGAATCTCTCCCGTTTGGCTGGGCCCAGATCCCCAGGAAACAAGGGATTGAAAAAGCAGAGGGCCCCTCCGGTCCCCTGGTCCAGCTCCTCTGGGGACCGCGGCTTCAGTCGGGGAATTGGTGGGGCTTCGCTGGAGGGGACCGTTCGGCCTCCCTGGGCCCTGCTGTTCAGGGAAGAGTTCCAGAACTCTGGGGAAAAGAAGAATTCGGGAAGCCTGCACTTCAGTTCCCCATTTGCAGCATGGTGGGCTTGGAGCGGCCACAGCCCACAGATGGGCTCTGTGGTCCTGCAGGCCTGGGGCTCTTCATTTCCCACCTCTAACACGAGGGGGTGGATCATGTCAGATGCAGCCCCTAAGGTCTTTTCCAAGGGCACAAGGGAGCCAGGGGACATTAAGGGGCCCACTTCTCTGTGACTCAGAAAAGCAGAAAGTACATACCCATTCCCAGGTGAGAGATAGCTTCTAGCTCTTTGTGGGTGCTGGCTCTGCGGATGGCTCTGGGAAGTTGGAGAGGGAGAAGCAGGATGTCCCTGGATGGCAGAGGGGAGCCCTTAAGTCAAGATCGAGGGGAGCCCTGACTAAGGCAGAGAGGGTTCGAGTTGGGACCAAGGGACTTCCTGGGTGGGGAGAAGGGGAGGCAGATGCTGGGGAGCTGGGCCCAGCCAGCTCTGCCCGCTGCATGCTCCCCCACTGAGTGGAGGGGCTGAGGGCACCGGGCTGCTCACCGACTGTGGCAGTAGGCAGAAATGAGCTGGATCAGGTCTGGGAACGAGAGTTCAGAGCCCTCCAGGGAGACGGCTGCAAGGGAGGGAAGGCGTCCATGCTGGGAAGGGGCAGCCCCCTTCTCCTGCACGCCAGCCAGCCCTCCCCTCCTGGCACCAGGCCTCACCCTCAGGGGTTTCCTGGATGTCATGGCTGGAGACAAAGGAAGGTCCAGAGGCTTCGGGGAGCCTGACACATAAGGCCTTACACTGTCTGGTGTTGGACTTCCGAACCAGGAATGTCTGATGAGGGAAAGGAGGAGGCTCAGAGGACCAGGGGGCCTGGGCCTCTCCCTCACATCCTCCCTGCCCTAGTCTCCTCTCTGGAGGAAGTCCCTAGATGTTGGCAGGGCCGTGGCCACCCGCCATCCCTCACCCCGGGGGGCTCCCTCTGTAGCACGTGGAGGGCAGCCGCAGCGTTGGCACTGAGCTGCAGCCACACGGGCTGGGTGAGCAGCAGCCGCTCCCGCAGGCTCACTATGCGCCCGGGGCCCTGGAGCTGGCCAGCCTGCTCCCCCCTGGCCTCAGGGACGTCATAGATGGGGTCTCCAGCCAAGCTGCAGAAAAGAGACAGAGACTTTAGTCTGAGAAACGTCTGCCTCTTTTCCTGGCTGCCAGACCTTGCCCTGATCCTTTGGAGCTGGCTCTTCTGGGAGCTGCTCTCCTTCCCACCTGGATCTCTTGCCTCAGTTTCCCTCCCTGTCCCATCTCCTCCTCTCCCCCCTCCTGTGTATCCTCCCCTTCCTCCTTCTGTTCATGGTAACCTACCCCCCCCCCCCCAGGCTTAAAAACCACCACCACACCCCCACACACACACACAAGCTCCCAACCTCCAACTTCCCTAACTTTTCTCAGGGCAGGTACCTGGAGGCAGAGCTCGCCCTGGCCCCGGCAGCTTCCCCAGAGAGCTCCATGGCTGGCAGAGGGCTCTCCAGAGCCTCTATTCCCTCCTCTCAAGACTAAGAATCCAGGGCCCTGAGCGAAGGCGCAGTCACATTCCCAGTGAGTAACACTTCCTGAAAGGAGATCAGCCCTGGCACACCCCAGCATGTTAACTCTTCTCTGCCCACAGCACCCTTCTGGGCCCACACAATGCCAGCTGCCTCTGTTCCTGTTGGCACCATCCCAACGTGCCCAGGGACCATGATGCCCCAAGCAGCTCAGCTCTCTCATCCTGGACTCCCCCTGGCCCCAAACCTGCACACAGGCGTGGGTTAAGCTGGGCATCTGTCCTGGGCCCACGAAGGGCCTGTGACTCACCCACGGGGCATCGTTCTGCCGTCCTTGGGTTCGGCCCCCCTCCCCCTGGGAGGAGAGTGCCCCCTCATGGTCATGGGCTGGCTTCCCCCCAGCATCTTGGCTTGGAGCTCTTAGGTTGCCATGGTGAGAGGAGGCTGCATTCCCCCACATCATTGCCATGGTAACCACCCCCTTTTCTGGGGGTGGTACTGGCAGCATTAAAGGGGGATGGGGAAGCCTGGCTTTGAGGTCGTCAGCGCACGGCCCAGCTGGGGCCTCTCTGCCTGCCCACCCAGATCCTTCCATGGGTCTGGTCCAGCGGGCCCGTCCAAGCAGGGCCTGGCAGGTAGGTGCAAGACGAAGGAGGCAGCTCCTCCCAGTACACACCTTCTGGAGCTGCCTGGCCCTGCCTCCCACTAGGACCTCTCCAAGGCCACACCAGTCATAGAGGCGCCATGGGTGTTGGGCAAGAGCAGGCCTTGGTAGTCAGAGGAGCTGGGTTCGGATCCCCCCTTTTTTGGGGGACGCAGTTTCTGATGTCCCCTGGGAGACAGGTGCTTTTCTTCCGATTTCACAGCTGAAACTGAGGAGGGGGCCTAGCCCAGGCCAGTCAGGGAGCCTACTGAGCGCAGGCCCAGCACTCCAGCCACCGGGCCGCCTTTCTGCAGCACTCAGTCTGGGGGACTGCCTTCTTCATCTGGAGCGAGATGGGGCTGGCAGGGACCTAGCACCAGGGGGCTCCTGAAGCCCCTTTCCCCTCTAATCTGGGATGAATTCCAAGGGGCCAAGGAACAGACCAAGAGAGGAGGCTGCGTCCTGCCTGTCTGGAGGAACGTGGGCCCATCAGACCCTCTCAGGTCAATCTGATCTGGTGCCAATCCACTTTACAGATAACAAGTCTAATGTCCAGAGTCCCCCGTTTGCCTAGGCTCACATGGGTCTAAGTAGCCAAGAGTTGGGACTCTAGCCCAGCCCCTCAGGGTGCCAGCTGGCAGAGTGCAGGAGACCACGTTTCCCTGGCCCACAGGCACTGGGGTCTTGAGAGGCCTCTCTGGACCTTGCTCCCAGCAGGGCTCTTTCAAGGAGGAGAAGGGCCTTCTCTCCCTTGCCAAAGGGGGAGGCCTCATTAGGACTTCCCAGCAGGGAGGGTAGGGGGTGGGGAACAAGCACACAAGAGACAGGGCAGAGTTGTTTTAATTATTAAATTTTAATTATGCTACCATGATTCTAATCCCCAGGAAAACCTGGGTACCTTAGTTCTCAATCCAAAAATATGTCATTTCAAGGAGCCTTGAAGGACAGCAGAGATCCAGCTGGCCCTCGGCCCCTACCCCTGGCAGCGTAGGGTCAACAGGACAGCTTCCAGCGACCCCTGGGGTGGGGTGGCAAAGGCTGGCTGGCACTGGGCCATTCTAAGAGTCTACTGGCTCTGGGTGAAAGTGACAGAGTCCCCCATGTCTGGGGATGGGTATCCAGGACACCTGGAGCCTGGTGGCATCCCAGCTGTCAAGGGGCCAGATGGTGGAAGAAAGAGTAGTGAAGTCCAGACCACAGAGTCATCTGGTGGCTGGAGGGCCCAGGAGCCGGTCCAGGAGCCCCAGATGTCCAGTCAGGCCTTGAGTGCAGCTTGTCTGCCCTTCAGGGGCTAGAAGACATGAAATCAGCTGTGGGCAGTCCCACCTGGGTGGGAGAGTGACTGCCCCAGGCCAAGAAGATGAGCCTTCTGCAGGAGAGGGAGGCAGCTCAGCCCTGGTGTGCCTAGGTGGGACCTGAGAATGGGACCAGCAGGGCTGTCTGGATTCAGGAAGGAAGGCCAGCAGCTTCCAATAGTGCCTTCAGGTCAACCCCCATCTGAGGACCAGAGGGGCTCAAGGTGGCCCATGCAAGGCTGGGTGGCTTGGTGGCCACCCAGGGTCACAGCCAGAGACCCAACAAACCCCCCTGCCCTCAGCAGTGGGAGCCAACATTCCCAACAGGAGCCCAGCCCACCTCTAGCCCCTGAATACCTGCCCCCCACTTGGTGACAAAGGGGATGGGCAGCCCCTCAGGGACCATTTTTGCCCTTACCCTCAGCTTTCCTCTTCTGTGGGGACACAGCCACCTTAGCCTGGGGAAGAAGAGAAGCAGTGCCCTGCTCCCATTTGGTCTCCAAGCAAGCATGCTTCCTCCTTTTCCCCATCATTTATGAACCTTCCTGGGTTGGGATTATGGGACCTCAGAGCCCAGTGAGGCTGGCTGATCCCACATTTTACAAAGATGTTAAGTGATGGGCCCAGGAAGCAAACTTGAGAGATGAGACCTGAACCCAGGGCCTTGGACTTTTACCTCAATGGCCTTCCAAGGGGCTCCGATGCAGCACAGCAGAAGCACAGGGCCTGCCCGGGGCTCCCCAGGTAGCCCCCCATGGACTCCACATCACTGACACAGACGGTCATGCCCTTGACCTCGTCATTGACCATGAATCCCTCTTCCCTCAGTTCTTTCCTGGGCCGTCAGCCCTGCACTGGCTTCCTCCTCCTCCTCCCTTTCCTCTCTTGAGCCCTAGATCAGCCCCACTGCACACCCCACTGCCTATGGCTGAACAGGCCTTCCCAAGCCCCAGCCTCGGACCCTCCCTGCCTATGGAGCCAGTGTGGCCCCTCCCTCTTCTGCTGGTGCTTCCTCACACCTGTCCATTCCTCTCCAAGCCTTTCTGGCTCCTGCCTCAAGCTTAGATGCTACTGGAAAGATGGAGGCCATTCACTGAGAGCCCCCTCTTCCCTGGCAGAACCTCTTCAGCTCCCACGGACCCAATGGTCATCTCCATGCAGCTGATTCTTGGATTCATCCAGCCCTAACCCAGCTGAGCCCCAACATGGCGAGTACCCCTATCCTCTCTCTCGGCCTAGACTCCCCCTCCATCCCACTCACTCAACAGACCCCCTTCCCAACACTTCCAGAATCCACTCCCTTCTCTCCCAACACAGCTCCCACCCTGGTGCAGACGAGCATCCCCTCACCCCAGATTATTTTGTTTTTTGGAGGGCAACTGGAGTTAAGTGACTTGCACAAAGTCACATGGCTAGTAAGTGTGTCAAGTGTCTTGAGGCCAAATTTGAACTCAGGTCCTCCTGACTCCAGGGCCGGTTCTCTATTCACTGGGCCACCTAGCTGCCTACTCACCCAGAATTATTGCAATGGCTGCTGGGAGGCCTGCCTGCCTCAGGTATCCCCCCCACTTTGGCCATCACCTGACCATGTCACTCCGCTCCAAACTCCAGAGGCTCCTATCACCAGCAGGAGCATTCCAAGCCCCCTCCGACCTTTCCTGCCTTGGCTCCAGCCTCCTGGATGTCCATTTCCTGCCCCCGCTCCAGTTCTGGGTGTTTTCACTAGCTGCTCCCCTCCAGTCTCTGCACAAGCCCACCTTCCTATGGGAAGTCTCTCTGGTGGCCCTTAGCTCAAGGGCCCTCCTTCTCTGATCACCCCTTCCCCTCCCCACTAGACCAGGAGCTCCGGAGGGCGGGGACCCCAGTGCTTTCCATGGTGCCTGGCACCCAGGTGGCACTGAATTCGTGCTTGTGGGTAATGGCGACCACTAGGCTAGGGGTGGCAAAGTCCTGCCTCCAAGGCCTGCCCCCCTTCCTAGGTCCCACAACACTCCAGCCAATCCACATAGGCTCTCTTCCCAAAAGCCACTTGGACTCTGCCCCCACCCTGAAACTTATCTGGCTCAGATCTAGGCCTCCTTTCTGGGCTGCTGCCTCTCCCAGCACCCTCCCCAGGGGCTATGCCGGGCCCTCATCAGCCTGCCTCACAGGAAGCCTCTCCTGGGAAGGGCCTAAGGGAGCACCAGATAAAAGAAGTCAATGCTCTCCTCCTCGGCCTACCTTCTTAATGGCTGTCCAGTCCTCCAGAATGTCCATATCCTCCAGCATGTAGACAATATAAGGACCTGAGAGGGGCTGGGTCAAGGAAAACAGAAGCCAGGCCTAGCCACCTACACTGACACTGCCCTGCCACCTGGATAAGCATTGCTTGTGTATGGAGCCCAGCTCCTCGGCTCCACCCCTACCCCAACCCTCGAGCCAATGAGGGCCGTGGACCTCCATAACCTGTCCTCCTCAGGTCCACATCCCCTGTTCATTCACCCCCAGCCTCAAAACTGGCCTCCTGAAGCAGCTCCCCAGCCTAGGCCTCAGGTCTCTAAGCTCTGCCCTCCCCAAAGGGCTCGTGGGCACCCTCCCATAGCCTGGAGTTCACCAGGCCATCCCCAGCTCAGGAAGCACCAGACTGCCTTGAGGACCTTGAACAACTTCCCCATCTGCTTGGCACTTAAAGGGGCCCTGCCAGTGTGGCAGCCTCCCCTCCCACCACCCTCAGAAATCCTGGTTCCCAGGGGCCTCGTCCCTTTCAGATTCCAACAGCCTCCTGGGGGCTTTCCTGCGGGTCTAAAGCTCCTGGGGGCAAGGACAATTTGGACCCGAAGTCCCAGGCGCACAATGGGTGCCCAATGTGTGCTTGGTGAATCACCTCTCATTTCTAGTGCTCTGACGTTCCATGGCATACCCCCACCCCCCACTGTGATTCCTTTGAGGAAGAATTCCAAAGGTGGAAACCCACTCCCCTGATGCTGATACAGTCCAGAAGGACCACCTCAGGCCTGAAGTAGGTACTGACCTGCTCAGGGCTGGACAGCCAAGATGTGCCAAAGACAGGCCCTGAACAGATCCCCAGGTAGTCGATCCCCTAGGCCCCACACTGCCTTTGCTGAAGCCAGGCCCCTCTTTGCACAGGGAGGATGTGCAGGTGACTCAGGTTGACGCCGGGCTTTTTGGACCCAAACCTTCCTGAGCAGCACACGGGCCAGGCCCAGAATGTTCCTTACTCCCAGGTGTGAGCCCCTGCAGAGCCCCTCTGAGCCTGCCCAGGTGTGCCGCCTCTGCCAGGCATAAGTAACCTGAGCAGACCACGCCCAGCCCGAGGCCCTCAGGCGTAAGGATACCAGAGACCAGTGGTGCCTTCTTCCTCTTGCCTGCCTGCAAGGCCTCCCAGGACCGCGAGCTTCCCTTTGGGTGCGCCTTGTCATCCCACCACTCTGTGCCAGACGGGCAGGTCAGCAGGCCCCCCACGCCCCCCAGGCCATGCCCCGCACCCCCCCCCCAGGTCCCAGGCCTCACCCGAGTTGATGCTGATGCTCCGGCGGTCCTCTTCCAGCCGCTGGATGCGCTCTTGGAGCTCCCCTCGGAGGGCATCGTACAGCAGTAGCCGCTCACTCTGGAAAGGGGGCTGGCAGTCAGCACGGCTGGCATTGGCGCCCCTGCTGCAGGGCCTGCTCCGCCCCCTTCCCACTCACCTCCAGGTGCTGCCGGGCTCCCTGGACCTCACATTCATACTTGTTCCTGATCACATCCAGACAGAAGCCTTTGTAGATGCCTGGAGGGAGAAAGAGCAGGCCTTGACCAGTGGGTGGTGCTGGGGAGGGGCAGGAGACAGGAGGGAAGGAACAGCTCCCCTGGGGAGTGTACTCACCTGCCACCTGAATTCGAATCTTGAGACTCTGCTGCAGCCCCCCAAGGGGCTCGGTGTACTCAGGCGCTCGCTCCGCCCCAACCTCCTCTAGCCGGAAACGCACCTGGCTCAGCCGCTCCTTGAACAGCCTGACACACAAAGAGGCAAAGAATGCCATCTACCTCCACCATCCCATTTGACAGAGAGAGAAACTGAGGCCCAAGGTCACTTAGAAAGTGAGTGGCAGGGTCAGGACTCAGACCCACGTCTTCCATGCTAGGGCCAGGTCCCACCAGTACAGCGACCTGCCTCAGGAATGCCAGGCTCTGCAAGGGGGGCTCCCCAAACTCACTTCTCCTTGAGTTCTGAGAACTGCTTCTCCAGGTCAGACATCTCATCGAGGCACTCGACGCGGCGACGCTCACAATCCTCATCGTCCATTTCTGCAGGACAGAGGGCCGGTCAGGACACCCTGGCAGGATGATGGGAGGGAGGGAGGGTCGCCCTGGGAGAGGCGGGGCTGGGGCGCCAGCAGGCTTACCTGAGCTCTCACCATCTGACTCCGTCTGGCTAGCGCTCTGCTCGTCCTCACTGCCCTCGTCCTCCAGCCCGTTCATCTCCGGGGCAGAGTCCCCGTCCCCGTCCCCCTCCATGGCCCTGGCTTCTCTGCCCAGGGGCTGGCCTGGCATTGTCACTCTGAGAAGAGAAGGCGTCTTTCAGAACTGCCGCCAGCCATAAGGCCCTACAGAGCCATGTGCGAAGGCTGAATCAGCTCCCTAGAATGATGAGGTCACTTCTAGCCCCAGTCGAGTCGCTGTTCCTATAACACATGGGCCCAGGTGGGCATGACAGGGATGCCAGCACCTCAGACAGGCCTTGCCCAAGGTGATGGGGCAGGTAAACCCTCCATGGCTGTGTGTGTCCTTGCTAAGGCAATGTAGTAAGGTATGGGAGGCCCTGGTATCACTTGCCCTGGGGGGAGGGGAGCTCTCAGTTTCCTCAATGTGCAAATGAGGGAGGATTAGATGCTCTGGGGGTCCCATGCCCCTCCCTGACCTGTATTGATAGTCCTCTCAGCTGGCAATCAGATGTGGGATCTGAGGGCTTGGGTTCAAAGCCTGACTTTGCCATGTAACAGGGATTGCAGGGAGCACTGGACAGAGGGCTAGACTCAGGATCTGGAAAAACTGGGTTCAAATTCCACCTCAGACACTCAGACAAGTCATTTCCCTCTTTGCCTCAGTTTCCTTTTCTGTTTGTTTTTGTTTTTGCCTTTTGGAGGGCAATTGGGGTTAAGTAATTTGCCCAAGGTCACACAGCTAGTTTGTGTGTGTGTGTGTGGGTGGGTGTGTGTGTGTGTGTGTGTGTGTGGGTGTTAAGTGTCTGAAGCCAGAACCGAACTCAGGACTTCCTGACTCCGGGGCCAGCACTTTACTCACTTCACCACCTAGCCACCCCTCAGTTTCCTTTTCTGTAAAATGAGGGTTGGACTAAACATCATTTAAGGTCCCTTCTGAGTAGAAATCAAGTCACCTCTGGTGAGCCTCAGTTTCCCTATCCAGTCTTTATTAGGGGAGTTCCAGGAACAGAACTAAGTACCAAGGTTACAAAGAAAATGCAGAAATAGTTCCTACCCTCAGGGAGCTAACATTCAAATGTACATAAAGTTGTTTCTTGGCAAGGGGGTGGAGTGGGGGGTAGACAAAGGGGAGAGAGGCCCCCAAGGCCCTGGAGAATCAGGGAAGTTGAGAGATGTGGGGGTGAGGGAGAGAAAAGAGAGGAGAGGGAGCTCAGGAGATGAATATGGGTGGGGAGGCCAGTCAAAGCCCAGAAGGCCAAACAAAGAAATCTCTATTTGATCCTCCAAGTGGGAGTGGACCAGGGCTTGGACCAGGGTGGGCAGGGCAGAGGGGAGAGAACCAGCAAGACGTGTGGTCCTCCAGCCTGGATGTGAGGCTCCTGCTGGGGGCCCCAGGCTTCGCGACCAGGAGGAGGGCCCGGCTTACTCTCAACACTAAGGCCTGTCCTGGGAGAAGGTGAACTTTGGCTGAGACACACACACAAAGAATGGGAAAAACAAGCTGGATTCCTAAGGAGACACCATTTAAAGAGTCCCAGGTCCTTATCAGAAATGCACAAAGGCCCAGGGGGTCTGGCCATCCTTCTCTCAAAGGGAAATCCAAGAGCTGCCCACTTTCCCCGCAGGCTCCCCCATGGAAGCAGCTGGAGCCTAGATTCCCAGGGGGCTCCGGGGCCCACACCACCCAAGCAAATTCCATGCAGATGAGTTACAGGAAGCTGTCTTCCACAGAAGACCTTTTCAGACCCAAAATTAGCTCTTCCAGTGCCCTTAAAGGTTAACCAAAAAAAAAACCAGTAACATTGCCAGAACATTGGAAAGAAACAGGCACCAAATGGATTCTGGGGGCTGGGCAAATAGGTCATAAACATCTCATAGAATCTTCACAGCAACGCTGGGAAGTAGGTGCTATTATCCCCATTTTACAGCTCAGGAAACTGAGGCAAACAAAAGTTAAGTGACTTACCCGGGGTCACATCACACACACACACACACACACACACACACACACACACACACACAGAGTAAGTAAGATGCTGGGCCTGGAGTCCTAGCTGTGTGATCCTGGGCAGGTCACTTCACCCTGTTTGCCTCATTTTCCTCATCTGAAAAATGAGCTGAAGAAGGAAATGGCCAACCAGTCCGTATCTCTGCCAAGAAAACCCCCCATGGGGTCCCCAAGGATTGGGCAGAGTCCTGAGCTGCTGCTTGGCAAAATCTTCACTCAGGTCCCTCTCGGGAGGCCTGGTCTCGTCTGGAGATTCAAAGAGTCAGCAGGACCCTGGGCGTGTTCTGAATTGTCTGGAGCCTCAGTTTCCCCTGCAGCATTTCTGCTCAGTAAGTTAAGCCTGGTGAAGGCCCCCAAAGCACGTGTTTTGGCAGGTCATGCTGGCCTTGTCCAGAACCATGAAACCTGAGAACTTGGAGGAAGTGGCAGCCCACCCTGAAGGAATTCCCACTGCAGCCACCTGGCAGCCCATTCACCTCCTGCCTAGATAGGCCTCCTGACATCCCCACCTCCCACCCCCTCCTCCCCTCTCTGCTCCTGGCCCTGTCCTCAGGCCAAAAGGAACTAGAACAAGGGTAACCCAGCCCAGTCTTCTCCAGCCCAAACCTATGTCCAGCTCCTTCCACAATCTCATCCCTGGGAAATTTCCTTACACTGCAAGACGCAATCTGCCTGGTCCTCACAGCGCCTCAGACTCCTGTGCCCCTGACAGGGCCCTTGGAGAGCAGGCCATGGGCTCCAGGGCCCTTATCTGAAGGGGTCAGGGAGGGCTTTTCTCCCCATTTTCCACCAGCTACATTTTGGACTTCGGAACTTCTCATCAAACCCTGCAACCCCCCCCTCTCCCTTTAGATTGTAAGCTGTCTCTGCATTGGTAACCCCACTGCTTACACAGTGCCTGGCACGTAGTAATTTAACATTTATTAACTGACCAGCCTGTTCTTTCTAGCCCGAGGCCCTAGACCATCCTGGCTCCCCCACCTCAGGAGCTCTCCAGCTCCTTTGTCCTTTGTAAATAGTGGCCCAACCCCCGGAACTGAACACCAAACTGCCTGAGATCCAGCATGCCTGGGAGTCACTTTCCCCGCTGCTGACTCATCTTGAGTCCTTACACAGACTCCCAGATCTTTTTCAGAACTGCTGCCTCTCCATGGTTCTCTGATCTCCTACTTGGGAAGGTGGCTTTTTGGACCCAAGCTTGGGACTTTCCATTCAACCCTACTGAATGTAATCTTACTAAATTCAGCCCAAGGCCGGATCCTGGCTCTGGCACCCTCTTCCTCAGCTATCTATCCCTCTCATCGAGGTCATCGCCACATCCAAAGACAAACATCATAGGTGCGCTGTACTATTTACGGGAGTAACTGATAAAAACGGAAGCGACACTGGCCAAGCCAGGATCCCTGGGGTTCCCCACCTGAGACCCCCTGCCGCAAGGACACGGAGCCCCTTTGGTCATTAGCGCCGGCCAGTTCGGAGTGCCTCGGACCGATCGTTTCCCTCCAAGGACGGTGGGTGGGAGATTCTCTAGGCATTCCTGCATCTCGGGACTGGGGTCACATCTCTCACCAGGCTCCCCACCGGGGTCGTCTCTGCTTCTTCCCCCGGGCCCGGGACGCCCCCACCCCATACACACCCCTCCGATTTCGGGGTGCCTCTCTTGGAGGGCTACCCGGCCCTGCGCCCCCTCCCCTCTTTGGCCTCCCAGGGTCAGCAGACCGCAAGCCGGGCCGGGCTTAATCAAAGCGGGGAGCGTCCGAAGCCCCCAGGACGTCCGGGGCGTCCCCTGCACGGAGCCCGCGGCCGCGGAGGCGCACTGCACAGAGGAGGGCTCTGAGGCTCAGAGAGGCCCGGGGCATCCCTCCGCGGCTCATGGACCCTCCCCCCGCCCGGAGCAATGGTCCGGTGCGGGCCCGTGGAACCCGCCCGGGCGGACGCTACCACCGCTCGCGCCGCGGGGAGGGGCAGAGGGCGCGGCCGGGACGAACCTTTCACCCGGGGTCCCGGATCCAGGCGGCTGCTCCAGGGGGTCCGGGGTCGGGGGTGCCGCGACAGACGCAGCCGGCAGCCGGCCGTGTCCCGGAAGTCTCGCGCCCGGCCCCGCCCCCGAGGAGGGGCCGAACATACCGGGCCCCGCCCCTCCATGAGCGAGCGGGAACTCGCTGTTCTACGTCATCAAGGAGCGCCGAGCTGCAAGGGACTCTGGGACGCCACCGGCGCCCACGTTTCCGTAGCAACCTGGAACGCTCCCCTGGCCTTTTCACGGGCAGTGGTACAGGACTGTGGGAATTTTCCGCTTCCGTCCGTGCGCTCAGGGACTGCAGCTCCATGGCCCGTCCAGGCCTGAACCCCCGCGCTCTGGCAGCTGCCACTCCCCCCGCCCTCTCAGGCTATTACTTGCTTTGTACAGAGAGGGAAACCAAGGTTCCTAGGGGGGAAGGGACGCAATAAAGAAACATACCCACAGTTACACAGGACTTTTACAGTCTGTACCGCACCTTATAAGTCATTCTCTCCTTTAGGCCCAAACAACCCGGGAAGATAAAATGCTGCACACATCATTATTACTGCCACTTCATAGATGAGGAAAACTGAGGCTCCAAAGTGGTTTGCCCAGACCTTAGTTCTGTCATGACTTTGAACCCTGATGCTGTAAGGGAACAACACTGAGACAAGCTGGTCCACGTAAACACTGCTTTATTGGTATACTGTCATCCAAGTCAAAGTTCCTGGCTCTGCATCTATGTGGGATGGGGGTTTCCTTTCACCAAGGGGGCTCTTTCCCCATCCATTCTGATGCCCTGACTCGTACCAGTCACAGACGCCAAACCTGAGAGCTGGAACAGGTCTCCAAGAACAAGTCTCTCCTTTTACAGACACATAAACTGAGACTCAGAGGGGAACGGATTTGCTCAAGGGTCACACAGCAAGTCCGAGGCAGCGTCCAGGACTCCCAGCCTCCTTCTTTCCCTTAAACCATCAGATTCAGAGGTGAAAGGGACCTCGGTCATCTGGGCCAACTCTTTCCTTTTACTGATGGGGAAACTGAGGCCCAGAGAGGGGAGGAGAGTGGCCCAAGATAAGTGGTGGAGAAAAAGGGCAGGGCCCTAGGGATATGCAGAATGACTAGAATGAAGGACTTTTGGCAACTATCTCTGAACCACGATTCAAGCTTCCCAAATTGAATGAAGCTTACTTCTTTTCCCAAAGTCCTCACTCCCTTTACAAATCCCTTGCCATCCCCCACCCTCCTCGGGAATCTTACCTCTTGGCTTTGTCACATCAATGCTCATCACCCACCTAAAAAGGCCCACCCCCGGGGTGAAGGGCTGGGTTAGCCCCTCTTGCCTCTTACAGGCCTGAGGGGGAAACCTGAAGAGCCAAAGGCCCCAGCCCTGTCTTCAGAGGCTGCTCTAGGCGGGTCAGCACCTCAGCATCTCCTTGGAGAATCTGGGTACTTCATCTTCAACTCCTGCTTGAACTGTCGGAAGAGGATTTTGTTGCGCTGATTCTCTGCCTCCTTCTGGGGGTGGAAATCCCCTGGCATCTTGAAGCCCTTGTGGACCAGGAAAGCATCATTCAGTACCTCAAACTCGTACCCTGCTACGTGGAGCTCACAGGCCTGCAAAGGAAGAGGGGAGGGCAAAGGGTCAAAGTGGTGCTGCCTCCCCTCCTACCACCCCCTCAGCTCTTACCAGACACCTTTTTTTCGGCCACTCCCCTCCCACCCCAGGGAGAGAGGTGCTGGCACCTGGCTGATGCGATTGAAGCCATACTGTCGAAACCTCTCATCATAGGAGGGCACTGCACCTCCGGCCACATAGAAGGGCTCCCAGGGGTCCTGCCAGGTCACCCGGTAGGCAGGGCGCAGGGGTCCCCCTGGGGGCAGAGTGAGCCATCGAGAGTAGTTGGTGGGGGCCTGGCATCGGGGGCACAGTTCAGCATAGAATGGGCGCACGTGTCCCATCTTAAGGAAACGCATCAGCTCGATCTTGGTGCGAGGGACCCGGACCCCCTGGCGGATCTCGAAGGCAGGCACCACCAGGGCCCGGCCGGCCCTGCCCTCGCCCAGGGCCAGCAGCTCCAACAGGCCGGTCCAGAGCCCCTCGCTGGGCACCATGTCCACGTCCACGACAAGGGCGTGGCCGGCGCCCTCTCGGGCCACGTTTCGAAGCAGGTTGTTGGGGTAGGAGACATTGGTGGCCAGAGCGTAGTTACGGCCCGAGCGGCTGCGGGCGCCCAGGCTCGTGAACACATCAGTGCAGCTGCTGATGCGCGCGAACTCGCCCGGCTCGCGGGGGTCGGGCACGGCGGCCTCGGTGCGAGCCGGGCACACCAGGTGCATGGTCAGGCGGTCGCGCACCGCCTGCGTGCAGAGCGCGCCCAGCGCATAGGTCAGCACCGTGGCCAGCTGCGCCTCGTCCGGCCGCGCGGCGAACACGGCCACGGCCAGCGGCCCGGCCCAGCGCTCCAGCAGCGTGCCCACGTGGCCCAGGTTGCTGAGGCTGGCATGCGTGGCTAGCAGCAGGGCGTCGCGCGGCCGGCGCGAGGGGTCCCCCAGCACGTGCCGGTACACGCGGTAGTCGCCGCTGGCGTCCAGGGCGCCCCCGGCTGCCAACACTGCCCGCAGCTGCTCCTTGGCGCTCTCGGCAGCGCGGCGCTGCAGGCTGGCGCCCAGGGCAGCTCCACCGGGGAAGAGCTGCCCGTAGCGGCGCCGCTGCTCGCGCCCGTGCAGCCCGGCCAGCAGCGAGAGGTAGACGAACTGCAGCAGCGCCACGGCCAGCAGCGCCGCCAGCGCCAGCTTGTAGGCCGAGCAGCGGCCCGCCGCGTGCCCACCGCCCGCCGCCGCCGCCGCCACCGCCAGCGGGTGGGGCATCGCGCGCCGCCCTGGCCGGCCGGGGCCTGGGGGAGGGGAGGAGGCGAAGAGCCGCTGGGGGCCGAGCCGGGCCGAGCGGAGCGCAGTGCGGACGCCGCTGCCGCCGCCGCCGCCGTCCGAGCCACTGCAGCGGCGGCTGGCGGGGCGGTGCGGGACGCGGGGAGCGTGCGCTCGCCCTCTGCCCAGCGGGAGGACGCACTGCAGCCGCGAGCGCCCCGCGGCCAGCCCGGCCGCTGCGGCTGCGCCGCGCGGTGTGTGCGGCGGGTGTGCGTGCGAGGTTCCGAAGGGTCCCGCTCCTAATAGCCACGGGCTGGAGGCTCGCGCGGCCGGGTTTGCAAATGCCGCATTTCTGCGGGTCACCTGGTGGTGGCCTGGCACGCGTGCCCGGTGCCCTCCTCCCTGGCAAGAGCGAAGGCAGGAAAGGAAGCGGCGGCGGGCTCTCTGAGTGCTGGCTCATAGCTCCCAGCAGGAGCCTCGGACCGCGTGCGCTCCCCTCTGCCCTGGCAGTGCCAGGACGGGGACAGGACCTCTGCCAGCCCACTCTTGGAGTGGCAGTCCACTCCGCTGGGGGGAGGGCACAGTATGCGATGCTGGAGTCGCAAATAAATGTGACCGTGGGAGGACACCGTGACACCTGCGCCCCCGTTTGCACCCCCGCTGCCATCTTTCCGTGGGGGGTGGGGCGTGTCCACAAAGGCCTGCGGCAGGCGGCTCGCGACCCTTACAAAAGAAAACGCGAGCGTGGGGCAGGAAGCGAGGTGGCGAACCCCCCGGGCCCCTCTCCCGCCGCCCCTCCTCGCAGCTGCAGTCGCTCGCCGGGCAGGGCTCGCGCGCTGCTCTTCGGCGGTCAGGGGCCAGGAGGCCGAGGCAGGAGGAGGAGGTTGGCGCGGTGCGCGCCACCGCTGGGCGCAGGGACAAGGGGCTGCTCCGAGAAACGAGCCCGCGGCGGGACGAGGTGGCCGAGTGGTTAAGGCGATGGACTGCTAATCCATTGTGCTCTGCACGCGTGGGTTCGAATCCCATCCTCGTCGGTCTCCTTTTCCGCCCGCCCTGCAGTAATTTTCCACCTCGGGTCTCTCGGCAACCCCTCGTTTGGCTGGGGCTTTGGGGAAAGGAGAGAGGGGCGCCAACAGAGCATCCTCCCTGCGACACTCCCCTGCCCAAGAGGGACGGAGCCCACCCTTCTTTTGGTCTCTGTTTGACCTGAGCCCAGAGAAGGAGGCCCCTGTCCAGGGAAGGCAGCGAGTGAGCGTCTGGGGGTTGCTGGTCGCTGTCCACCTCGTGGCCCACCTGTCCTTGCCTCCCTAGCCCCGGGCCCACGAGGTCAGCAGGAAGATCTCGGGCTGGGGGGCTTTCGATTTAGCAAACATATATGGGCACTGAGTGGACAGTGCCCTGAGATAGGCATGGGGCGCCTGACTTCATGGGGCTTCCAGGGGAGTAGAATGTCTCACACACGCACACACATTTAGAAGTAGAAGAAATCCCCTTTACAGGTAAGAAGACTGAGGTCCAGAGACTCAGCACAACTTTCTTCCCCAGAACGTTTCCCCACCTCTTAGCCTCCCCCAGAGTCCCCATATATGTGATCCGCATAGACTTGGATGTGTGCACACGTTGTCTCTCCCTTAGGAAGACAGTAACGCTCTCTGGGGGCAGGGATAGTTGCTTTTTAAAAATTTCTGCAATGTCTGTGCTTGGCACACAGTAGGTGCAGAATAAAAGCTTGTCCACTGATTGAGCCTTAATAGCTTTGTGCCCTGTGCTGGGGCCCTAGATCCTGGGTTCAGCTCCTGGTTCTGCTGCTTCTTACTTGGGTGACCCCCCACCCCAAGGAAGCTCTGACCCCTGGTGTTGGGGTGGGACACAGCTCCGAGAAGGAGGAATCTGCCTCCCCTGAAGCCAAAGCCAAACCAGGGTTCTCCCCATAGATAGATGACAGGGGCTGATTCATTACCAAGGAACTGAGGAAGGGAAGGGGAGGCCAGCCCAAGGCCTCCCCCCCCCCCCCACCAGAGAAGGATCAGTCAGTATTTATTAGCATCTTTACAGACATTTTCTTGTTTTGATTCTCACAATCCCATGAAGTAGGTGCTGTAATTATCCCTACTTTACAGATGAAGAAACTCAAGCCGATGGGTGAAATGACTTGCTCAGGGTCACTCAGACTTTCTGAGGTTGGATTTGAACTCAGGTCTTCCTGACTCCTGGCTCAGAAGGGACTGGGATGATCACCTAGTTAAAATGCCTCAATAATCAGAAGGCCCCCTATTCCAAATCCAGAGTGCTTCCTACTGCTGAAGAGCCCTTTAAAAGCAACTCACACTAAGGCTTCTCTGTACCACCCCTCCCATCTTGAAGTAAGCACTGATGCTGGAGTTCATTCACAGAATCTCAGAATTGGAAGGTGGGTTAACCCAATCCATACATCCCCTATTGAGGCAACTAGGTCTGGAGTCAGGAAGATTCATCTCTGTGAGTTCAAATCTGACCTCAGACACTAGCTGTGTGACCCTGGCCAAGACACTTCACCCTGTTTGCCTCAGTTTTCCCATGTGTCAAATGAGCTGGATAAGGAAATGGCAAACCCCTCTAGTATCTCTGCCAAGAAAACCCCAAACGGAGTCACAGAAAGTGAGGCATCCTCTCTCAATGCTCATCCAGGCTTGGCTTGAAGCCCTCCTGTTCTGGGGAACTCATTACCTTTCACTACAGCCTATTCCATTTTGAGATGGCTTCTCTCATGGTAGGGAAATTTTTCCAGACATCCAATTGAAGTTGACCCCTTTGATATTTCTCCCCTTGCTGGTTCTATTCTGGGGCCTGGAAGAGCAAGTCTGTCCTTAGCTTCTGGCCCATGACAGGTCCTTGGAAGACAGCTCAGCTTGGCATCTTGCCCACCCCCTTCTCTGCTCCAGGCTAAACAGACTCAGTTCCTTCATCTGACCCTAATGAACTCAACCCTCTACCACCCATTTGTGCCTTTCATATGGATGCTCACTCAGCAACATCCTTCCTGAAATATGGGGCATTGACCACAACACTCCTGGTGGGGAGTCACTGAGAAGCAGGGGAGGGACACCGAGAAGGAGGCCTGGACAGGACAGATTGGAGGGGAAAGAGAAGATTTCTTTTTTCATTTTACCTATGAATGTTTATTTTTTACACTATGTTTACTTCCCAAGTATTCCCCCCTTTTATCCATATATATAGATAGTGTGTGTGTGTGTGTGTGCAGGCAAAACCCTATGATACAGAAACCTGATAGAGCCACAAGTGTGAGAGACACTGTGGCAGTCACAAGATGTCGGAGGGGGTGCACGTGACCTCTGAGGGGCAGGAGCTTGGAGATGTGGAGGCCGACTCTGCCGGGCCGAAAGGGCTGACATGGCATTGAGCGCAGGGCCGTGGGAGCCGACTTTGCCAGGTTGGGAAAGGCCGACGTGGCATTGAACGTGCCTTATCAACACGGACTCCTCTTAACACATACTCCTTTGCCCTGCACTCGGGAGAGTGCACGATTGGCTCCCACATGGCATGTGACAGAAAGAAGAATGATAAGGATGTTAGGGAAAAAGCAAGGGGAGGCTCCCCCTCCCTCTCTCTCTCTGTCCCACGGTTCCATTCTGCTGTGTTCTGATGGCCACACTGTTAAGATGTAACTGAATAAAGAGCAGCCTCGCTTGGCAACCTCTGTGTCCTTGGGTGTTCTGTGGGGGTGAGTTCTTCTTGGAGACAAGAAGCCGGAGACGTCCGAAGACCCGGTAGAAGGTAAGACAAGGCCGGAGCTGGGAAGGAGAGCCCAGCAGCTGGCGCACGAACGTGGGGCTTATATAAGGACCTGTATAAAGGGACCTATATAGGGACTGATATAAGGGCCTTGTTCGGAAGACCCCCACAGCCTTACTTAAGCTTAGAAGCCTTAAGTAGTAAGCCGGAGGAATAAAGACAACGTGGGTCAGGCTTTGCACCTCCCAGTTGTTAAACCCACTGACAAGGAAGTTTATGCGAGGCAGATTTATAACCTAGTAAAGAACAAGGGGATAAAAGTGAAACAAAAGCATTGCCAAAGATTTGTAGAAATTATCTGGAGAACATCCCCTTGGGTGGAATATACTGGCCTAGATATGCAGAAATGGGTTGTAATTGGGAGCCAGCTAGCATCCTATGATAAGGACAATCCAGGGAAGATTAGGGACTTAGATTTCATGATTTACAGTCTGGTAAAAGCCTCCATTTACGGACCCATCCCCCCAATCAATGTACCCCAAGCATCTCAGACGGGGGAGTCTCTCCTAGGAGAAAGTACTAGTTCTAGTGAAGAGGAGGCAGAAGATTTGGTACGTGATAGTACCACTGAGAATAGGGCTAAAAAAGCTACAAAAGAGGGATTGAAGGGAGTGCCAGAAATTTACCCACCACTAGATACTTTCTCACAGTACAGAAAGGAAGAAGAGACAAAACAGGTCGATCAGACCAAACAGGAGGGAAAAGTACAGCCTCCTGATAAGGGTGAGAAAGCACAGCTTCTTGATAAAGAAGAGAACAAACTTCGTAAACAAGTGGAGGCGTTCACAACAGCCTTAGAGAACTTACAATGTGAGCTGCTTCCTCCCCCAGTGCCCAGTCCTCCCCCTCCGCCTCCTCCTCAGTTCCCATCCTTTCCTGAAGGGGGGGTGGGGGAGACGGCGCAATACTGACACCCAGCGGGCATACTAGGCCCAACCTAGTGACCGCTTCTTTGGAAGAGGCTGTTTTAGCTGGGGAGGACTTGACTGAATGGGACCCGGTCCTAATGCCTGTTAATTTCAATGATCCTGGTCGGGAGTACAGTCCTGTACCTTTCAAGTTGTTAAAAGACCTGAAACAGGTTTGTACTGATTATGGACCGAATTCACCCTTTGTGATTCAGACTTTGACTAGTTGGGTCGCTCGCATCGCGTGTACCCCTGGAGATTGGGAGGCTTTCGCTACTGCATGCCTTACCCCCGGTCAGGCTTTGATATGGAAAGCCGAGTGGCACAAGGAATGTAAGTCCTTTATTCGGCGCCATGCTGTGCCCAATCCAGAGGAAGCATATGAGGCATTCACCGGGACAGGTAGACACTCCACCCCGGTAGCTCAGTGTCAACACGACCCTGCGACTTACATCGGCCTAAGCACTTGTGCCCTTAAAGCATGGGAAAAAGTGGAACAAACCGGGGTAGCTAAGGCACATCTGACTTCTATCAAACAAGGTGCTCGGGAATCCATCTCCGATTATGCTTCCCGTCTACAGCAGGCGGTGGATAGGGTCATAGGGAGAGGAGAACCTGGCACGATAATATTCCAACAGTTACTGAGAGAAGGGCTGAATAAAAGCTGCAGAAGGGCTGTAGAATCTCTGCCCAAAGACGCTCCGCTGAATGAAATCACAGAGAGATGCAATGATGTGGATTATGAAACCATGTTCGTTGAGGCCACGGCAGCAGCGGTTGCCTCTGGGATTGCAAATTCACAAAGACAAAGAACCTCTACTCAAAGGTGTTTTAGATGCAGGAAGTTAGGACATATTCAAAGCTTGTGTAAAAAGGCACCTCCAGGAGGTGAGAGATCAGGTTTCTCTTTATGCTATGCTTGTGGAAAGCCAGGACATGTTGCAAAATTCTGCAGAGCCACCAAGCCTGGGTCGGGAAACGGGCGGAGGGGCCCCAAGCGGGCCCCAAACGCATACCCAGTGCTGACCCCCGAAGGCCCTGGCCAAAGAGAGATGCCCAACCAGCAATATTGAAGGTTGTTCCTAGAGACCCAGTCCAAGTAGATGCTGCAATATATGTGACTGGAGAGTTATTGATTCCTCCTTTCTCTATGGTAGATGTGGCTGTTGACAATATAGAGTCCCCCAGTTTAGTAGTTGGCTGCCCAGCTCCCTCCATAGTTATTGTACACACCACTGTAGCATACCCAGGAGAGAATTATATTTCAGTGACCAACCCTCACTCCTATCCAGTGAAGCTCCCTTGTAATGAGCCAATAGCCAGGAGAATCCCTTTGAGAAAGCAGGAGGAACTACAGGTGGCTTTAACACAATATATAACAGGGATGAGACCTTTGATAGTGATTTATATCAATGGCAGGCCATTCAGAGGCTTGCTGGATACTGGAGCAGATGTCTCTGTTGTTAGAAAAGAAGAATGGCCACTCAATTGGGAATTACAAAGAGAGAATGTTGGAGTTACTGGAGTAGGAGGACCGCAGATTGCTGAAAAGTCAAAACAATTCTTACGGTGGGCAGTAGAGGATAAAGAAGGAATCTTTCGACCATTAGTTATAACAGGGCTGTCCTCTTCCCTCTGAGGACAGGACATTATGGAAGGAATGGGAATTTACCTGCAATCAAACTAGTTGGGGCCACCGCTATGTTAGCACTGCCCAAATTGAAATGGCTCCCACATAAATATTGATGGGTGCAGCAGTGGCCCCTATCAATAGAAAAGCTAACAGCCTTACACCATATAGTGGAGGAGCAATTACAGGCTGAACATATAGAACCTTCATTCAGCCCGTATAATTCCCCTGTGTTTGTTATAAAGAAAAGACCAGTGGAGAATGCTCACTGATTTGAGAAAGATCAATGACCTCTTACAACCTATGGGAGCACTTCAACCTGGATTACCTTTACCTAATATGGTTCCAGAAGGATATAGAGTAATGATTATAGACATAAAAGATTGTTTTTATTCTATTCCTCTACATCAAGAGGATAGAGAAAAATTTGCCTTTACTGTTCCTTCAATTAATTTGCAGTCACCTGCCAGGAGGTATCAGTGGAAGGTATTACCACAAGGCATGGCAAACAGCCCCACCTTATGCCAATGGTTTGTAGATCAGATTCTGCAACCTATAAGGTTGGGACATCCAGAAGTTGTCATTATACATTACATGGATGACATATTATTGGCTACAGAAAAACAGGAAAAGCTACAAACAGTTTTAAAGGAAGTATTACAAGCTTTATCTGAACAAGGGCTAACAGTAGCCCCAGAAAAAATACAGTCAGAACCTCCTTTTAAATATTTGGGATATGTTTTAACTGATGTTGTGGTGAGGAAAGAGGCCCCAGAGATACAGCCCCAAAAATATAAGACCCTCAATGATTTCCAACGCTTAATGGGAAGCATACAGTGGGTTAGGACCACTGTGCCAATTCCTCCATCCGTGATGGCACCTTTATATGATTTGTTAAAAGGAGATTCCGACCTAAAGTCCCCTAGGAATTGGACTCCTGAGGCTTTAACAGCTTTATCTCAGATCCAGAAAGCCTTTGGAGCTTCCACAGTTAGATTGAGGGCAGGGGAAGACGTGTATATTACCTGCCTACAAGATGAACCTCTGTTTGGAGCAATCTTTCAGAGTCATGGAATTATTGAATGGATATATCCTAAACATAGTGGAAAAACTTTAGTGCCTAAATTAGAACTTATAAAGGAATTTGTCATGGGGGTGATACAGAGTTATCATGGTCACTGGACACTCACCAAAAATATGGATCAAAGGCTTAGTAGAGTCTATCCAGGCAGGAAAAGCTGATGAAGTTTTAGATTTATTGCCATACTGTCTTCAAAGTTCTCCAAAGTTACCTATTTTAGCCCAGGTGTTTCAGCAGTTTGAAGTAATTATGCCACATTGTATTATTAGCAAGATTCCAGTGGATGGCCCTAATGTCTTTACAGATGCCACTAAGCAAGGGAAGGCCAGCATTTATTGCCCACAATTGAGAATACAGTTAGTGTTGGATACACCCTTTAATTCCACTCAAAAAAATGAACTATGGGCTATCATAAAAGTTCTAGAGAAATTTCATCCTCCTTTTAATGTAGTAACAGATAGTCTGTATGCCTGTAATGCTATCAAAATGCTACCCGATACTTTTATTAATCAGACAGCATCTAAGATCGGGAAGCTGCTCCTGTTGGCGCAAGAACACCTATTTCAGCTGCAGGCACCTATATACATTATGCACATCTGTTCACATACAGCTGGAGAAGGACCAATATTTGAAGGGAACAAGGTAGCACATGCTTTACTAGGATCAATATGGATAAGGACTCTTTCTCCCGAGGAAAGAGCTATAGCAGCACATAATAGATTCCATCTGTCTGCACGGTCATTAAGACACCTTTATGGTATATCCTGCCACCAAGCTGCTGATATTGTGAAACGCTGTTTAGCTTGCATACCATTCAGACCACCTCCCTCTCACTCCTGTTTTAATCCTAAAGGAGAAAGACCTAATGAAATCTGGCAAATGGATATTACTCATTGGAAGCAGCAATTAATACATGTAACTGTTGATACACATTCTGGATTCCTTATGGCTTCCATACAGCCTGGAGAAGCAGTTAGGCATGTAATTGCACATATGTTTTATTGCTTTAGTGTGGCTGGAGTCCCACATATTTTGAAAACAGACAATGGTCCCTCTTATACAGCCAAAAGTTTTGCAAAATTTTGTGATGAATTTCAAATTCGCCACATTTGTGGTATTCCATATAATCCCACAGGGCAGGCTATAGTTGAGAGGGCAAATAGAACACTGAAAACAATCCTTCTTAAACAAGAAAAGGGAGAGGATGATGTTGGGGTGAAACCCTGGAGAAAAGTGACACAAACAGCATTACATATGGCAGTGTATACCTATAATTATTTAAAATTGGGGAACGATGACCTAACACCTGCCTTAAAATTTTGGCATCTTATGCCCAAACGAGGTACACTGACAGCAGGGATGCACATAAAGGAAGACAAAGAAAAGGGGAACTGAGTGGTGTGGAAAGATATGAAAGGCCAATGGCATGGCCCGGGGAGGGTTTTAACGCGGGGGCCAGGATATGCTTATGTCATTCCAGATGGAGAACCTGAGACAGGAGGATCTTGGGTGCCAGTAAGAACAATCCACAGGTACCAATCCCCAGGACAAGGTGTGCCAGAGAGAGAAACACAAGAAAAGCCAGAGAAGGAAGAGGGGACTGAGAGCCAGAAAGCCGAGATGGTGGAAATGGAGAAATCCACAAGAAACAAGTGTTCCAGGATGTATTGAACTCAAACCACATAACATGTCCACGGGACGACGACGGGCTCAAGATTCTACTCACCTGTCCAGCCTGAACATTACTATGTTTGCAATTCCACATGAACAGCAAGGGTTTCCTAATGGTAACCTATCTATCAATCTCTCTGGTTGCAAAGCTGGAGAAATGGACACATGGTCACACATACTGGCCTGTAGCACAGGACATCCGATTCGGGGGCAGGTGGGAAACATCGCAGACATAGAGTTAATCTTTTGGGACAGTCCAGGAAACAAGGCGTGGCAGCAATTGGCAGCACCTGTCCCTTGCACTAAAGCAGGGAGATGTCATCACGACCTCTGGAAAGTCTGGGCTGCCATGAACAAAACTCAGGCATGGGTGACGGTCTGCCAATGCACCACCTCAGACACAAATTGTACTGACAATACATATGAAGTATGGTATCACATCTTTGCAGATGGGATGAACTATACCCATTCTCACAATGCAACTTGTGATATATTTTTATATAACTTCTTGGGGGAAGTTTGGGCCCCGCAAGGTTATGCCTTTTTAGATTTTTCCGGCATTAAGACTACTAAACTTCAAAGCATTCCACCTCAGTATAAGGTGGAAGCATGTGAGTGTGACTTGGAACAATTGATAAATCAGTACAGCCCAAAGAGAGGTGCACTAATGTTAGTTAAGCAACCCAGGCATGTCATTATACCAGCAAAGGCCGCAATGCCCTGGGCAGCATCCCCAGGAGAAGCGGCGTGGAAGACTTTAACAGATATGATAAGGAGGGAAAAGCGAGAGGCATTGGACCTTGTGTTTGATGTTGTAAATTTAGCTATTTCCGCTTTTCAAGAATTTCAAATACAGCAGCTATATGACCAAGTGGGATATATAGCTTCACAACTGAAAACCTTTATGGACAAAGAAACAAAAGCATGGGATTTGCAGGCTAGAACAGATAAGGGTATTCAAGGGGAAATATCGGCCTTGAAGGAAGCTATTCTTGCAGTGGGTAATGAAATGGCTCTGGAGGAGGTTTTGCAAGCAAAACCCTGCCATTGGAAATATAAACCCACAATATGTGTTACTCCTCTACCTTTAAACCTTTCTGGGTCTAAACTTCCTGCATTATGGGAAAGAATAAAGAAACATTTACAGGGCGCCTTTCTGGCAGCCAATGTATCTGAAGAAATAGAACAATTGACATTTTTAGCCAGAGAAATTCAACAAGTGGCTAATAATTTTACCGTACCATCAGGGGGCCCTCAAGATGTAGTAGATTGGATACGTGGTCATTTCACCACTTCATGGCTTACGGGGCTGGGAGCCCCCTTGTTGCAAATGCTACTTATACTTGTCTTTGGTTGTATTGCACTTCGCTGTGCTTTTTCTATTTTATATGCAAGTTGGCGACATGCTGTCGCTATGGCTATTCCCCGTGGCGGTCACCCGCAAAACAAGAAAAGGGAGATGATGGAACCACAAGTGTGAGAGACACTGTGGCAGTCACAAGATGTCGGAGGGGGTGCACGTGACCTCTGAGGGGCAGGAGCTTGGAGATGTGGAGGCCGACTCTGCCGGGCTGAAAGGGCTGACATGGCATTGAGCGCAGGGCCGTGGGAGCCGACTTTGCCAGGTTGGGAAAGGCCGACGTGGCATTGAACGTGCCTTATCAACACGGACTCCTCTTAACACATACTCCTTTGCCCTGCACTCGGGAGAGTGCACGATTGGCTCCCACATGGCATGTGACAGAAAGAAGAATGATAAGGATGTTAGGGAAAAAGCAAGGGGAGGCTCCCCCTCCCTCTCTCTCTGTCCTGCTCTCTCTGTCCCACGGTTCCATTCTGCTGTGTTCTGATGGCCACACTGTTAAGATGTAACTGAATAAAGAGCAGCCTTGCTTGGCAACCTCTGTGTCCTTGGGTGTTCTGTGGGGGTGAGTTCTTCTTGGAGACAAGAAGCCGGAGACGTCCGAAGACCGGGTATAAGGTAAGACAAGGCCGGAGCTGGGAAGGAGAGCCCAGCAGAAACCATGGCCGAGGAAGTATATAACACCCCCCACCTGTGGTCCACCACCCTCTGCCAATAGGGAAGTCACATGTTTGAAGGTCATTCATCTGGAATTGATATTAAACACTGAATTTTTTCTGAGTTCTGTTGTCTTCCGATGTCTCCATTTCTGTCACTGTTTAATTTGCATATTGTTACATTATCATCTTAGTTCATATATTGTTCTCTTGGTTAGACTTAGCTCTCTACTGGTTCATACATGCCTTCTCGTGTTCCTCTAGGCTTCTCCCATTTCTTCCTTTCAGTACAATAATATTTCATTACTTTGATAAGGAAAGGGTGGGGGAGGGGGGGAAAGCTGGCCACTGACCCAGGGCCCATGCAGTCTGAGCAACCCTTGGCAGCTCACTTCATTTTTCAATACTGGCATCTAGGCAGCTCTCTTCAGTGAAAGTGCTATCCCTTCCCCATGTGAGAAATGATTAAAGGATATGGGGGCAGCTAAGTGGTGCAGTGAATAGAGCACCAGCCCTGGAATCAGAAGGACCTGAGTTCAAATGTAGCCTCAGACACTTAACACTTACTGGCCGTGCGACCTTGAGCAAGTCACTTAAATCCAATTGCCCTGCCCTCCCCCCTCCAAAAAAAAAAGATATGTATGAATGGGCAGTTTTCAAATTAAGAAATTAAAGCCATTAAAAATTTTTTTTTTTTTTTGCTTTTTGGAGGACACTTGGGGTTAAGTGACTTTCCCAAGGTCACATGGCTAGTCTTTGTGTTAAGTGTCTGAGGCCAGATTTGAACTCAGGTCCTCCTGACTTCAGGGCCAGTGCTCTATTCATTGCCACACGTAGCCACCCCTTAAAGCCATTTTTATTCATGGAAAAATGCTCTAAGTCACTATTGATTAGAGAAATGCAAATTAAAACAGCTCTGAGGTACCACCTCACACCTATCAGATTGGCTAACATGACAAAACAGGAAAATGATAAATGTTGGAGAAGATGTGGAAAAATTGGAACACTCATGCATTGTTGGTGGAGCTGTGAACTGACCCAACCTTTCTGGAGAGCAATTTGGAACTATGCTCCAAGAGCTATAAAACTGTGCATACTCTTTGATCCGGCAATACCACTACTAGGTCTGTATTCCAAAGAGATCATGCAAAAGGGGAAAGGATCCACATATACAAAAATATGTATAGCAGCTCTTTTCTGGTAGCAAAGAATTGGAAATTGAGGGGATGCCCATCAATTGGGGAATAGCCAAACAAGTAGTATATGAAGGTAATGGAATGCTACTGTTCCATAAGAAATGACGAGCAGGCAAATTTCAGAAAAACCTGGAAAGATTTAGATGAACTGATGCTGAGTGAAATGAGCAGAACCAGGAGAACTTGTCCACAGTAACGGCCACATTGTGTGATGACCAACTTTGATAGACTGGGCTCTTCTCATCAAGGCAAGGATCTAAGACAACTGCAGAAGACTCATGATGGAAAATGCTGCCCATATCCAGAAAAAGAACAATGGAGTCTGAATGCACATCGAAGCAGACTATTTTCACTTTTGTTTGTTTTTTTTTCTTTCTCATAGGTTTTCCCTTTTGTTCTGCTTTTCTTTCACAAGAAACATTTTGACATGATTGTACATGTATAACCTATATCAGATTGCTTGCTGGGGGGGAGGGAAGGGAGGGAGGGAGAAAAATTTGGAGCTCAAAACCTTTCAGAAATGAATGTTGAAAACTATCTTTACATGTAATTGGAAAAAAAAATGAAATACTATTAAGTGCAAAAAAAGAAATATTATAAACCCACACTAAGAAAATAAACAGAAAAGATGTGCTGTCAGGAAAAAAAAAAAAGTGCCACTCTGCTCTGCTCCAGTACCAGGTCCAGTTCCAGTTCCCACATCCATATACCACAGTCTTTCCAGTCCTTCCAAGTCAGAGGTTATCTCATTTGTCTCTTGTTTCTTGATTTTACAGAAAGTGCTGCTAGCACCTTTTTTTTTTTTTTACATATTTAGTATGGGAACTTCCTTCCTGTGCATAATCTTGAGATATAAGATCAATAATGAAATTATTGGGTCAAAGTTATTTTCTCTCCAAATCCCAAGTTGTTTTCTAAAATTATGGGAAGCTTTACCAATGTTGCTAGTATTCCTGATTTACTCACTTCCCCTCTCCCCCAATTCAGTCTTCATTCTTGAAAACAATAGGTTTGTGGAGAACCCTTGAGTTGTTTTCATTTGCAGTTCTCTTATTACTTGTGATTTGGAGCTGATGGATTTCATTCTGTTTTGAAACCTGTTTCTATTGGGGAGGGGCTCTTAGTCTGATATCTTTGTGTCAATTCCCTATACATTTTTGGATGTCAGCTTTTTGTCAAAAGTTTGATGCCAAAATTTTTTCCTCCCAGTCTATAGCTTCTTTTTTTAGTCTGGTTGCATTGGTTTTGTTGTGCAAAAGCACTAATTAACATTTTGGGGCAGTGAAATTAGCTATTTGAAAGCTGGGATTTCCTATTATAGTTGAAACTGTTTATATCATATACACTTCAGTTTGCCTTGGTTCATGATCATGGATGGAGTCAAGTCAAATAAAAAAAGTATTTAATACACTTACAATGTTCTAGGCACTGCGCTAAGTGCTGGGATACAAAGAAAGGGGAAAAAAAAACCCACCTGCCTGGAAGGAGTTTACCATCTAAATGGGGAGACTGTGTGTCAGCAACTTTGAATTAATAAGGTATGTACAGGTCCATTGGAAATCACCTCAAAGGAAAAGCATTAGCATTAAGGGGGATCTGCAGGGGCTGCTAAGGTGTGATCTGAGCTATGTCCCCTTCCAAGAAGCCAAGGTCTCTTCCATGTAACACTGAAGCCTCACAGGGTGGCTTCTGTGGAGGGGACCAGTGGTTTGCAGAAACTGTGACAGATGAGCACAAGCTCTGAGCTGCTGAGCTCAGCTCACAGAGGTTACAGGTGGTGAAAAATCTTGGCCACAGCAAGGTTTTCTTTAAGAAAAAAAATTTTTTAATTGTTTTTCAGTTGTCCTACGATTTGTGACTCCATTTGGGGTTTTCTTGGCAAAGATACTGGGGTGGTTTTCTCTTTCTTTCTCCAGATCATTTTTACAGATGAGGAAACTTAGGGTTAAGTGACTTGCCCAGGGTCACACAGCTAGTAATATGCCTGAGGTCAGATTTGGACTCAGGAAGAGGAGTCTTTTTGACTCCAAGCTCAGCTCTCGGTGAACTCTGGTGCCACCTAGCGGCCCCGAAGTTCTATTGCCGCCTTTTTATTTGGGGTCTACCTAACGGTAATTTGTGGCTCTCTCTGCCCAGCCAAATGTCACAAAGACAATGAACAGGGTCTTATTGATTCTAGAGTTGCAGGGGTGGGGAACCTGTGGTCTTGAGGATACATTGTGGCCTTTTAGGTCCTGAAGTGCCCCCTTTTGACTAAGTCCAAGTTTCACAGAACAAATCCTATTATTAAGGGGCTTTGTTGTGGGAAGTTTAGATTTAGTCAAAGGCCATAACTTGAGGACCTAGCAGGTCACATGTGGCCTCGTGGCTGCAGGCTCCCCAGCGCTGTGAGTGTGAGTCTAACTCTCACATTTTATAGATGAAGAACTGGGGCTCAGAATTTAAGAGACTTGCCCAAGGTCCCACAGCCAGTATGGGAAGCAACCAGACCCCCTGAAGCAGAGATAGGAGGCAGCATGTACCAGTCAGTCCTTCCCTCCACCATCACCATGCCCCCCTTCCCCTTAGACGCGATGGAGACAGCCCAAGACTGAGCCCAAGAGCCTGGGCAATAGTGATGCTTCCAGCCCAGTGTCAAATGGTTCAGACTGAGAAATGATGGGATTTTATCCGTGGAAATGATATGGAAGAAGAGGTCAGGCCATCTGCTTTGCTGTTGCCCCCTAAGGACCATGGGACCTTTCTATCCAACTTCCACATGTGTTGCCTCTCCATTGGAATGGAAGTTCCTGGAGGGCAGTCACAGTCTGACTTCTTAGCTCAATGCTTCCTACATACTAAATGATTAATCAGTGCTTTGGCACTCATTCAAGTATCTGACGGAATCTGAACTCAGCTCTTCCTGAGTCCAGGTCAGCATTCTAGTCACAGCCACAACACCACCTTCAGACCTCATTATGTTTCATTTGCCATATCATTTAAATCATCCAAGACTTGGCCTCCAGGGCAGAAGGGCTGGTGCCAGCGCTCGCCCCACGCCAGTTTAGTTGGACATCCTCCTTCCCACTCAATGAGCAATATCCAAGCCCCACCTCTGCCCCACCAGGCCCCAGGGAACCATCTTTCTTAAGCTTAATGAGGGTGGGGCCCTACCATTTGCTTCCCCTCTATCTCCTTCCCAGCTTTCTTTGCCCACAGAGGGGACTCCATAAGGGATGCCTAGCTGAGAATCAATTTAGTTCATGTTGAAGGCATTGCATGTCCAACACAGGGCCCTGACTGGACAGAACCAGGTTCAAGCCCAAGGCCAGAGGTTGCACCAATGGCCTAGGCAGCCATGTCCAAGAAGAGGCAGGAATAGACAGATTTGTTGTAAAAAGCCAGCCATTTATTCTCAACACCAAACATCAGTTCTCTCCAGAAGTGCTGGGGTAGCTGATCTGGGGCTTCCTGGGGGAAGAGAAGGGAGGAAGCCTAGTCTGGGGTATTGACTCCTCAATCACATGGGGCCATGAAAATCAGAATCTGCCTATTGTGATTTGTGGGTGAACTGAGGACCAGAGAGGGACATAACTTGTTAGAGGCTAAAAGCTAAAAGCCTCCTAAACCCCCTCCTCTGGTGTGTTCCATTCCCTTGGAAAGGGACTTCCCTGGCCCCTGAGCCAGCCTCCCTCAGCTCCCAAGCCTTCACCTCAGCTGTGGTCTTGCCTGCCAGATGACCAAGCCCACCATTTCCAGACTGATCCCTAGATGGAGTCACCTATCTTTCCTTTCTCTGCTTTGTTCTTCCCTGGAGGGGCAGGTCTTGTACCTGCAGCCCCCAGTGTGGAGCACCAAGCACCAGGTTCTTCCTAACCACTACCATGTTGGAGTTGTTGGCATTGGGGGGGGTCCTACCTTCCTTCTAGATTGTGAGCTCCCTGAGGTCAGGGACTGGGTGGGCCCCCAGAAGTGAGCACATGGGAAAGAGCTCAGCTCCTACTGTGTGATGGGCTTCCTAGTCTACTTTTCCCTATGCATGGAGTCCTTGGCTCTCTCCCTATTACATGCTGATGCTGCTGTCCAGGGTCCTTCCTGATCCCCAGCTGCCCAGCTCAGCCAGTCCTTTGGCACTAGCTTCATCTTGCATATATCCTGTATTACGTTTGAACATGCTGTCTCCCCTGGTAGACAGGGAGAAAACTGTCTCATTTTTCTTTTTGTATTTTTAGCCCCTTGCACAGTGCCTAGCATATAGTAGGCACTTAATAAATGCATATTGGTTATCTGTGCTTGTGTCTTAATCCCCCAACAGGACTATAAAAACCCTGAATGCAGGGCATCATTTTCTTTAAACTTTCTGTCTTCTTCATGCATATACGAGGTGCTTGATAAATGCTAATGGAATGGAATGCTGTTCTCTAAAGAGCTGGACTCCCATTTTTCTCCAGTACCCACTCTGAATCCAATGCCTGCCTCATCCAGAAGTGTTCATTGTTGTGTGTGTGGAAAGGGACTGTTCAGAGATGCTAGCAGAAGTGCCTTGAAAATAGAAGGCACAGGCCCTCTGTATAAGTGGAAGAGAGTATGGGATGGGCTCCTGCTCAGGTGTTAAGTACTGTGGCCACAGCCTGGCAGAGGCAAGGCACCTCCTGCAGGAAAGGGGAATGGTCCTAGTGGGTGTGACAGCACCTCCTAGAAGCCCTGGCTCCAACTTCCAGAAGCTACCCCAGGTCCCGGGGCCAGAGAGGCAGCCTTATGTGTTGGGCAGCATCAGGAGCCAGGGAACCAGGGTGCTGGCGCCTAGTATAGGCGGGTGATGGGGATTCTGGACAATCGAGGCTGCTTTTTTCCCTGAGTCACTGGCAAAACTCCATTCCTACCAGTCTCTGGCACTCTGTCCCCAAAATGTGCTTATCTTTCCCTGCAGAATGGAAAGTGCTTGAGGACAGGCTCCAGACCCAACACAGGGTCTGGCACATAGGTCTTGAAGGCTTGCTGACTGAGCTCTCCCTCCCCTTTCCTGATTTTCCCAACCCCAGGAGCGATGGAACAATGAAGACTCCCTGGAGCAGGCCCTGGAACCCTGCAGTGAGGCCTCAGATCTCACCCAGAGACAGTGGCCACACCAGTCATGAACTCAGCTCACAACAGCTGCAAGCTGGGCTCACCTTTGGCATAGACCTCACTAGTAATACTTCTTCAAGAAAGGAAGGCTCCCTTTAAAGTTTCATCCCAAAGGAAAGATTCCCAGTAAAATTCCCAACTTCTCCCAAGGCTTGAGCCTAGGGGCTCCCTAGAATGGGATGTCAAACAATGTCCAAGGGAAGGGGTTCCCCAAAAAGAAATCTAGAGCCTCCAGAGGTCATCTTGTCCATCCCCTTGCCTCCAGGGCAGATCAGCACCTACCAGTCAGGTGGCCAAATAGCCCCTTTTAAGAGCTACTGGAGGGTTGCCCAGGACCAGGAAAAGTTGGGGGCCTTTCATCCCCCTTAACAGTCTATTAAAAGTCTGCCAAATCATAGACCTTCCTTAGCAGGTAGGAGAGGGAAGCTGCTGGATGGAGCAGCTCCCTCCCAAGAATCCATCAGGTGTGCAGAACAGGTGTGGAGATCTCACCCGCACTGCATCTGCCTGTTCTCACAGTCGCTGTCTATGACCAACTCCACATTCTCAGTTCTCTTCTCTCCCAAGCCCCAAACCACACAGCCCCTAGAAGGCTCCCAGCCCCATCCCATCAGGGCAAGGAAGGAAATGGGGCTGTTTCACAACAAAGATTTGAAGAGGAAGGAAAGAGAGGCCCCACAGGAGAGGCCTAGGGCGAGGAAGAAAGTCATTAGGGCTCCGGCCACCTCACTCTCATGGGGCAGGACCTGCCTGCAAAGAAGGGGGAGACCAACTGTTAGAAGAGGGGCCCAGCTCTCTGTAGCCCTCATATTTGGGCACTCCTTGGTTCCAGGTCCCCAGGCTGCCAAGTCTCCCAAGGTCGCCAGTGTCTCCCCAAACCAGGCCTGTCCTTCCCTCCAGTGGAGGTGGAAGACACAGGAGCCCAAGCTCTCTTTGGATAACTGATGCTCTGTGGGGACATGCTAGTTTCTAAGGTCCCCCCTAACTCTGGAATTCTGGGGCTTATGATGCCTTCTGATCTCTGAGGAAACCTTCCTAGCTGTTTACTCACCTCTGTTCCCCAAATGGAGTTGGGCAGTCCCTTGTGTCTTCTCCCTCCTGGGGTCAAGACTCTTTCTTAGCCTTCTTACTATAATCTCACTGAACCTGGACCAGGCTACTTGCCTTTCAACCAGCACGACCCTAAGGCAGCCTCCCCAAAGGCAGACTTCCCCACAAGTATGGCTAGGTTTTGCGAGGTGCACCTTGACCTCAGGAAAGCTGGCTCTGCCCCCTCCTCAAAGCAAGAATTTCCTCATGCTATGGCTGGAAGAGCCCTCAGGGCTCGCCTAGTTCAAGCCTCCCCATTTTACAGATGAGAAAACAGAGGCCCAGGGAGGTTAAAGAGCTTTCCCAAAGTCATCTAGCTAGGTGACAACTGGGCTGGGACTCAGACTCAGCTCCTACAACCTTTCCGCTGGCCCGTCTTGCCTCTCCATTGGAGGAGCTCTCCTCTGCCCTGCCACCCACCCTCATCCCTGAGCTCACCTGGGTGCCAGACACATGGTGAGAGACACGAGGTAGCCATTGGAGAGTGCAAAGAGCAGCATGAAGGTGATGAAGCAGGCGTCCTGCGGGAAGAGGACGGGCAGGTGGGTGCGCTCTGGCACATGGCACAGCATGAACAGGGGGACAAACAGGAAACGCAGGCTGGCCAGCAGCGGCAGCAGGCGGCCATCCCGCTCCGGCTGGGGGCCAAGAACAACAGAGCGCACCCTTTACCACAGGTCAGCCCAGCCCAGACACCTCCTAGCAGGCCTTCCCCAGGGCTCAAGCACTGGAATCCCAGAAGAAAAAGCACGGAGCGGTTAGGTCTTCTGGGACTCTCCAGGCTGTGTCCCTCATTTTATAGGTGGAGACAGAGTGAAGGTTCCATTTGGTTCCCAGACAACCTGAGGGGACTGTCAGCCCAAGGTCCTTTGACTCTCCCATGGGTCTGGGACACTCACCCACAGGAAGTAGGAGGTCATACTTCTTCCCAACCAGTCCATGGTGTTGAAGAGCAGAAAACAGCAGATGGGATTAAAGAACTGGCCTGGGGAGGAGAGAGGGCCCAGAGGCTCAGAGGAGAGTTGGGGCCTCTCTTAAGTCTCATGGGTCAGGGGATCCCAGATCCAAGGACAGAAGGGACCTTCCATTTGACAGATGAGCAAACTGAGGCCCAGGCAAGGGAATACTTGGTCTGGTCACCCAGCGGGTAAGTGTCATGCCTCCCAGACTCTGAGCCAGCTCTCTGTCCACTCGGCAGCTCTGTGGACCCAGCCTGGTTTCCAGACCACAGTCCCAGGTTTTGAGATGGATTTTCCCTCCCTTCCCTGGCGTTCTCTTCACCCAAAGTCCCCATCCTTGATCTCAGCTGCTGCCCCAACACTCACTCCACTTTCCGGGACCCCTGGAGCTGGTCACCATTGCAGTAATGGCTGGGAAGACGGACAGGGTGACTGTGAACACCAGCACGATGCAGAGAGCCATGACCCAGATCTGCAAAGCAGGAGAGCCTCTGTCTGGAGGGGTGGGAGGGGGAGGCAGCAAAGGTCTTGCCCAACCTGCCCACAGCTGCCCACCCAGGGAGAAAGGTGGGTTAGGGAGAGCCCACAGCTACCTGGGATCCTTAGGTCACGCCAGACCTGGCTAAAGAAAGGGGCGTGGGGAGCAGGAGTCCCAGAGGCTCATGGGAGTTAGTCTCCCCCTCTCAGGTTGGGGTGTGCAGCAAACCTTTTTGAGGACAACGAAGACGGAAGGTGTCCCAGGCTTGGGCTCCTTCTCTGCCCCCAGCTCCAGGGCCAGCATTGCCTTCTGGGGACTCCCAGGAAAGCCATTCTTCTCATCTGGGGGAAAGAGGGGATGAGCCAGGCTAAAGCACCAGTCATCCAGTGGGCCCAGGAGACAGGTCTGGCTCTTAGGGGCATAGATTTGGGCCAAAAGGAGTCTTCCAGGCCCTCTCCCATCATGGATGTTATAAGGAGGACGCCCATAGACATCTCAGGCTCAGCTTACTCCAGACCGAACCTGTTGCTTCCCTGCCCAATCCCCTTTCCCCAAACTCTCCTGCTGCTCCCCAAGGCTCCACCGTCTGATCAGGACGTCAGGGTCTGAATGAGGCACTGCTGGCCTCCTGGCGCCCCCTCGCCCCACAATGCCCGTAAGCTGCCAAACCTTGCTGTGGGCATGTTGTGCCATCTCTTGTATCTTGTTCCCCTTCCCCCCTGCAGTTGGCCTCCAGCACAGGCTCCACCAATGATCCCTTTCTGATCCCCCTGCCTCAGGGCCCTCCCCACTCCAACCTGTGTTCTTTCCTTGGGGATATAATTTAACTCAAGAGGTCTGGGTTCAAGTGCTGTCCATGCCTCTACCTCGAAGTTCGACCTCCGACAAGCCACTTGAACTCTCTGGGCCCTAATTTCCTTATCTTTTAAATTAGAGGGTTAGGACTCTATGGTATGGGAGGTCCCCTCCAGCTCTGACAGTCCCTAGCCCATGGTCAGTGGAGAGTTAATGATAATGATAGCCAGCAGGAATATACAACTTTCAGATTTCCTTTACCTATGTACCAGCCCCGGGAGTCAGGTGCCACTATACTCTGCATTTTACAGATGAGGAAATTAAGTCTGAGGAAGGTTAAATGACTTGCCCAGGGTCATACAGCTAGTGAGCCTCAGGGCAGTATTCCACATATCAGCAACAGTTGGGTAATTCCTAGCAACTTTGGGCAAGCTTCTTTATAAGTGCTAGGGCTGTTCAGACAGTAACATCAAACTGTATTGTTTGCTTCTTGGGGACCTAAGACGGGCACCCTCAATGTCGTTGAGAAAAGAAGATTGATACATTAAAGGATAATCCAGCACAGCAGGCCAGGGGTGATCAGCCATATGAGTCTGAGTAATAATAAATCATAATATTATAGTATATTATTAATATTATATATGATTAATAAAATGATTCATATTGCATTATTTATACTATTTAAGAATAACATTATATTAATCATGACAAACCTCCTAGAGACCCTTTGAGGGAGTCAGTGATATTATTGCTAATCCCATTTGGTGGAGGAGGCCATTGAGTCTCAGAGAGAGGAAGGCTCACATGACCAGTAATTACATCTCCAGGTCTCCTGACTCCAGGGTCAGAGGTCTTTTCTCTAAGCATCCCAGACATTCTCAGGGAGCTGAGAGGTAGCCGGTGGGGTGGGATGCTGGCCTTCTGGGCTGAGGGGGCCCTCCTGTCCCCCACTCCCACCTCCCTGTGCCACCCTCAGCCCTGACTGGCTCACCAGCTTGGAGTAGCTCAGCCCTGGTCTCCAGCTCATAGGCCTGTGGGTGGGGCGCCTTCTTGTCCAGGTAGTAGCGGGCAAACTCCTGTAGCAACACAGACCCAACCAAGCCTTTGTGAAGGACATGAGGCACCAGGACTCTGCTACATGCTGGGATTGCCTGTCCTCAAGGAACTCACGATCTATTCATCTAGGGTCTGAGGCCCCAGGAGACAGCTCCCAAAACCAGTCTCTTCATTGGGTCCAGCCTGGCCCTAGAGCTGAAAGGGACTCATTCCCAGGGCCATCTATGAGACAATGAGAGCCCAGGAAAGAAACAGGCTCACAGTGGAGAGACGACTGGAGAGGCCATCAGCTTTTATCGATGGGATCGTAGAGCTGGGCCTGGAGAGGAGCTCTCCATCTAAGAGGGGGAAATTAGGGCCAGGAAGTGAAGGGACTTGTCCCTCCAAGGTCACACAATAAGGAAGTTCCAGAGGTGAGATTCAAAAGCAGGTCCCCTGACTCTAAAAGCCAGGACTCTTTCCATTGTGCTGTGGTCTCCCTCCACGTGTGACAGAGAAGACTGAAGGAGAAGGGGAGGTGGAGGCTAAGGAAGCTCCCTCTGGCCAGTCCAAAAACCAGAGCTGCAGGGCTCACCTCCCCCTTGTGTCAGTCATCTGGTGTCTAACACAGGCTCCCCAAGTCCACTGTCCTTCAGGAGAAGGCATGCTGCTGGGGGAGGGGACCTCTGACCCCCAAGTCAGAGCCCCTGCAGCTCTCTCCAGAGCAAGAGAGGCCAGGCTTGATTTCCCTGATCTACCCGGACCCCCAAGGTCAGGATGTAGTTGGCTGGGGTGGGGGGGCCTGCACAGGTCAGGACCTGGAAAGGGACATTGGCTCACCAAGTGGGACAGGGACAGGTAGCAGACAATGGAGACAATGATTCCCACACATGGGGTGATAAAGTACCCGAGGGCAGAGGTCTGGGCATCCACTCCACCTACGATGGGAATAGGAGCTGAGAGCCCAGCCTAGGCAGCCTGGGTCCCATCCCAGAGCCTCACAGAGCTCTGGCCCTTGGGGCCTCCTGGGTCCCAAGATTCCCACATCTCATCTTGTTGCATTTTCTCCACCCACTACCCTGAACCCAGGAGTTCTGGCCCTGTCTTCAGCTCTTCCTCCTCTATATCCAGCCTCCTCCCCAACCAGAGCCCAACATTATGCCCACACTCACTGGCCATGGACATCAGCATGGCAAAAGCAGCAAAGGTCCCGGCTAAGCCTTGGCCACTGAGGAAAAGGGTGCTGTAGGTAGGGGGCATGGCCCCCAGCTGCCCAAAGAGACTGCCCTGGAGGATGGCGCAGAAAGCTGGGGAGAAAGCCAAACCATGGTCCTCACTGGGCACTGCCCCTGAGGGAGCAGAGCCCTGAATGCCCTGGCAAGGGAGAGGCTGGGGTGGCCAAGGGCCTGAGGGCAAGATCCTTTTCTCCTGGGGAGGGGGGTCTGTGAACAGGGTTCAAAGTCCTTTGCAAACTGGGTAATTCTCTCTGCACAGAACAGAAGAAGTAACTACCCAGATACTTTCTTCAAGGAGCCCCAGCAATGCCTGTCCAGGCCTTAGAACCCTCAGGAATTCACTTTCCTCCTCAAGGAAATGGGGATGACAAGTCAGTTTCTTCCTCTTTAAATGAAGTATCCCAGTCCAGTTCTGAAATTCCAGGTTCTAAAGACCATACCAGATCTGGCATTCCATGTTAGATGTTCCCCCCTACCTCTGACATTCTAGGTTTGGTTCTAGGTTCTAAGGTCTATCTTGGCTCTGAAATTCTAGGTTCTTTGTTCTAAGAACCATCTAGACTGTGACACTGCATGTTCTGGTATTCTATGCTGTATGTCCCCTCCCAGCCCTGACATTCTAGGTTTGGTTCTAGGTCCTAAGGATACTCCCAGCTCATGTTCCATATTCTAATGTCTCTCCCAGTTCTGCCGTTATCTCTGCTCTGTGCTCTCCTAGCTCTGATGCTTCATGGTTGCAGGACTATGTTGATCTGTCCCACCTCCAGACTTGGGCTGGGGAATCCCCAGGGCCAGCATAGGGAGGCAAGACGTCAGTGGTGAGGGCCCAGGCTGCACATATGTCACTCACAATTGATGAACCAGATGGAAGCCATGGTGACAGAGAAGAAGAGCTCAGGGTTCATGTCCACTTTGACCAGTACAGCGGTCAGGATGAAGAGCATCAGGATTCCCAGGAGGCTGCCGAGGATGCGCATCATCTCTGGGATGCTGTGCATGACCAGAAATAGCTGTGGCCCCTATTCTGGTCTGGGTGCCACTAACAAAGAGCCAGCTTTGGAGAGGATAAGGAAGTGGCAGAGAAGCAGTGCGCATGGCTGGGTGGAGCGGATGGAGGATTGTCTTTAAGGATCGTGGCTGAGGGGCAATGGCTAATGGGACTAGGACACAGTAAGGGCAAAGGCGAGGAATAAGTGTACGTTCAGTGGGATTGAGGCTCCCCAGGGAAGTGGAGCTCACCACTGGTAAAGGAAAGAGTTGAGGAGAGTGAAGAGTAAGAGAGGCAGCTGGGACAGGAGAGTCATCCAGTTGTTGAAGTTGAATGCATCCCCAGGGCTTGTGACGTTGCCTTCCGAGGGCTCCCCTGTGCCATTGACAATGGTCAGCCGAGCCTGAAAGTACTGAGGGGGATGGAGAAGGAAGCCAGGGTCACCTCCAGCATAGTCTCATTGATGGCCAGATGGTAGCCCTGGCCAATATGCAGCCAGGAGCCAAATTTGAGTCGCAACATCCCCAGAAACACAGCGTGGTGTAGTGGGAAGCATCTTGGCCTTAGGAGCTGGTAGACTGAGGGATAGGAGCTTGCCATCTATGTGACCCAGGGCAAGTCTCTATCCTCTCTGGGCCTTACTTTTTTCCTTGCTGTAAAATGGGGCAGTTTGCATAGAATGCCTCTGAGGTCCCTTGTCAGCCCTACGATCTCACGAATATGAATACAGAAGTATTACCCACATCTCACTTCCTCTGGGTCTCTGAATTCAGCACCACCACCCCCTCCCCTGGCCTTGTCCGTCTGTCTGTCCGTTAGGTGGTTACTCTTACCGGAATGGCAGTGATAAAGAAGTTCCAGGGCAGCAGGGTCCCCAAACCAAGAATAAAGAAGCTGGTCCCGACCAGGTGGTAGCTGTGGGGACCCAGGTGGGTGGGGAAGGGGGGAAAGTCAGAAACCGGGAGCATTCCCCACCCCCTCTGCGAGAGTGTAAACTACAACTCCCAGCATTCCCTACACGCTGTCCTGGGCAACCCAGGGAGCGGGACTGATGGGGGTTGTAGTCCACTCCCCGCCCCGCCGCTCTCGGTTGGGGACTTTCGCTCTTTCTCCAGGATGTCTGCCCCGCGCCCCACGCTCCCCGCCCGTGCTCACCCATCCTCTGGGGCGTCTCCTCGGGCCATGGCTGGGTTCGGGGTGAAGGAGCCAGGTCGGAGGGATGCTGGAGCCGGGATGGAGCGGATCTGGACGAGAGGCTCACCTGGAAAAGAGCCCAAGTCGCAGCAGAGGCGGGGTCTGGAGCCGGACACCGCCGGGGATGAGGGAACCAGGCCAGCCCCCCCCACCCCTCCCCCCACTGATCAGTTCAGGCTGCGCTCCCCGCCCTGGGCGGGGGGGACTGGTATGGGGGTGTTGGGGATGTAAAGCAGTTCGTACCTCTGTCTGGTCGGGTGCCTGCAGCCCACCCCCTACGCCCACTCCGCCGATCCCCCAGCCCCAGCCTCCAGGACCCCAGCGTCAGAGCCCCAAAGCTTGGTCCCTCTGCCGCCCCCCCCCCCGCCACCCACCCGGCCTCCCCCCCCCCCCCCCCCCCGGGCCCCGGGCACCTCCTCCTAGGAGCCGAATGCGGCAGCCGCTGCTCACCTGTGTCCCCCGCCGGGGCCGGAGGGCACAGTGCCCCCGGGCGGGCCGGCCAAGGACAGCGGGGACAAGGTGGCTGCGGCCGAGCTGCAGAGACTGCGGCCTCCCTCGGCCTGAGCCGCGGGGGGGGGCGGGGGTCACGTGACGTTGGTCCCCCTCTGCTCCCGGGCCCACCGAGCCCGCCTCCGGCTGCCGCCCGTCTGCAGAGCTGAAAGATGCTCAGGTGGACAGCTCCCGGCCCCACAGTGCCGAGCGCCCTGCCGCAGCACACGGCCTCGGCTCGGGTCCTGGTGTCCTGCCCCCCCCCCCCCCCCGGCGTGACCAGGAAGGGCCAGGCCAGCTCCAGTAGCGGAAAAGTTAAAACCCTCTTTGTTCCCCACTTGGAAGCTACCTCCCCACCGCGGCGAGGATGATGAAGTGAGCCCGGGCTCCTGGGGATTTTTGAAAACCCTTTGCCATCTGGTTCACGCCTGCCTTCAGAGGCTGGTTACACATTAGCCAGCTCTGCCCACCACACACGCTAAAGCCAGTAACACCGGCCTGCTGGCTGCTCCCGACGCAGCATTCCATCTGCCCAGGCTGTCCCCGGGGCCTGGAAGGCCCAACCTCCCACCTCTGCCTCTGGGAGCCTCCAGCTCCCTTCAAGTTCAAATAGAGGACCAACTCCCATGGGAGACCTTTCCTGATCCCCCTCCCCCCAGGGGTCAGCGCCCCCACCCCCATCACCGCGAGCTCTTTTTGATCAATCTTGTACTTACTTATGTGTAAATAAATCTACATGCACCCCTCCCTCCCACACCGACCTGTTTGCAGCCCGGGCCCCGCTGCGGGGGAGGGAAGAAATTGTGGAGGAAGACACCGAGCTCGCTCCACAGCAGCAGCGACTGCTGGCCACCTGCTTCGGATAAACAGAAAAAGAAGGGAAGGAAAGGGAGCCAATATTTATTGTGTTTACCATTTGCCCGGCACTGTGCTAATGGCTTTTCCCCACCCCCACCCCCACTGGTTCTGCTTCTAGTCCAGCCCGTGAAGCCATATGCAAGTAGGCAGCTCCTGCAGAGAAGGGGGCAGCCATCCCCACCAAGTGCCAATCAACCATCATCCATGGGGCAGGCAGGCCAATTTAACCGAAGCAACAAGGCTTCCTGAGAGGGTCAAGCACAGCGGCATATGCCGCTGAGCCAAACCCCTCTCAGCACCTTAGCCACCATCTCCCCTCAGCCCCTGATGGGGACAGCCCAGGCCCCAGAGCCCAAGAGTATCTGAGGGTTCCCTTCATTATCCCCCTGGGCAGCAGGCCCTGTGAACACTAAGCCAGCAAAGACCGACTTCCAGCAGGCACTGCAGCCATAGCTACTGAAAACCCAGAAACTGATCTGGTTTGATCAATGGAAAACGACATTAAAGAAATGGCATTAAATTGATTAATTTGGGCATAGAGAGCTGGGCCTGGAGTCAGGAAGACTCATCTTCTTGAGTTCAAATCTGGCCTCAGATGCTTATTGGCCATGTGATCCTAGGCAAGTCACTTAACTATTTGCCTCAGTTTCCTCATCTGGTAAATGAGCTAGAAAAGGAAATGAACATCAAACCACTCCAGTATCTCTCTGCCAAGAAAATCCCAAATGAGGTCAGGAAGAGTCAGAACATGACTGAACAACAATATGACCATCTGATTTACTCTTGCCCCCTAAGGACTATGGGTCCTTTCCATCTCACTTGTAGCTGAAACCTTCCTTATATGATGTCTCCCCATTAGAATGGGAGCCCCTTGAGGGCAAGGACTTTCTTGTCTGCTTGTAACCATAAAACTTGGCTCAGTACTTTGCTCATGGTTAGTGCTAAATAAATGCTTTATTCATTCATTAATGTAAATGTATCATACCTACCAGAGAAATGTAAACTTCTTGACGTCAAGGGTAGTTTCATCTTTATTTTTGGACTTTCAGCTACTCTGTGCTAATAAACATTTGTTCAATTGTTTTTCACTTGTGTGGTGACTCCATTTAGAGTTCTGTGGCAGAGATACTGGAGTGGTTGGCCATTTACTTCTTCAGATCATTTTAGATGAGGAAACTGTGCAAACAGACTAAGCATCACCCAAGGCCAGGATCACACAGCTAATAAGAGTCTGAGGTCATATTTGAACTCGGAGTGTCCAGAGGGAGGATCTAAATCAAGAACAAAGGCTTCATCCTTTAGCTGTTGAGTTCATGGGGCCATAGGTTTGGAGGGCACAGAGAAGTAAATTAATTTGCCCAAGGTCACACAGCTAGAAAGTAGCAGGAATGTAATTTGAGTCCAAGCTCTCTAATTCTACCTTGCTATCTCTTGACCTGTCCCCTCTTGGTCACCCTCTCCACAAATATTATCTCCATTTTGCTGATAAGGAAACCAAGGCTCTAAGAGGGGAAATGGCTTTTCCAAGGACACATGGTAAGTTAGTTGTAGATCTATGTCTTGGAGTCCCCACACTCCAACTCCAGGTCACTTTCCTAGTGTGATGATTATAATGATAAAGTCAAGAGGGATAGAAACTTTGGGATGGGGAAGACAGGCAGAGAGGGATTTGTGATTATGAGTCAGACAAGAAGACCTGTGAAGTCCCTTCCCAGCAGTCAGTTTGAGGGACAGCAAGTAAGCCTATATGGCTGGATCATACTGTGTGTGGAGGAAAACAGCTTTAAATTAGCAGATTAAGTTTATTTTGATCCTACAGGTTATAGGAGTAACTGGAATTTAATGAGCAGGGATAAGGGTCCATGGTCAGATCTGGTCATCAGGAAAATCATGTTGGCAGCTATTTGGAGAATGGACAAGAATGGGGAGAGATCCATGGCAGGGAGGCTGATTCCAAGGCTACTACAATAGCTTGGCAAGATGTAATGAGAGCTGGAACTACAGCGCTGACCGGGTGGAGAAAAGGAAATGGCAGCAAGAGACATTGGGGAGGTGGAATGGACAGGTCTCATCAGAGACATGATGTGAGAGTGAGGAGCCAGAGAGAAAGCCAAGCTTGTGAACCTGGCCAAGACCCTGGGGTTCTGGGGGATCCTTTCCTTTGCTTTGTGCCTTTGATCCCATCTCCTTCCAATTTCTCCAGCCGATTTCCTCCACCATCATCTCCACTCTTTCATTAATCTTCATTCTCTCAATACCTGCGGTTTTTTCCCTGCTTCCTGCAGACACTGCTTATCCTTAAAAAAAAACAGCGCCTCACTCGATCCAAGCTGGGTCACTAGCTGTCAGTCTCTATCTCTCTTCCCCTTTGTGGATAAACTTGCAAAAGTCACCTGCTTCTACTCCCTCTCTGTTCTGAACCCTCATTGTTCCGCTGGAACCACTCTCTCACAAGTTCTCAAGGATCTCTTCACTGCCAAACATCCCAACCCTGATCACATTCTCCTCTTTGGGTTGTGAATTTCTCTCTCCGGACTCCTCTTGTCTGTCTGGATGCCCCTTCTGTCTCCTTTGTCGGTTCTCTCTACATGCCACACGCACCAACCACGGGGCTTGGTCCTTAGCTCTGCCTCACCAACTCCCATGTGTTCCATGAGGATCTGCATGTGTATGAATCTCTGAGAATCAGCCCTGATCTTTCCTAATCTCTGGTCTCCTATCAACGACTGCTTTGTGAACTTCTCTAGCAGGTGGCGCCATAGGCATGTTCCCCTCCACATGTCCCACACAGACCTCATTCTATTCCCCTGCCCCAGCTCCCCAGACTGGTCCAGACTTCTTTATGACCGTGGAGGGCACTGCTGTCCTCTCAGTCCCCCAGGCCCTGAACCCGTGTTGTCCTTGAATCTGCCCTCTCACTAACAGTACATATGGATACCGATCATTGCCAAGAAGTTTTATTGATTTTTCCTTCCTGACACCTCTTGTATCCCTCCCCTTCAGTACCCATCCCCTTCAGTACCCCTCCCCTTCAGTACCCCTCCCCTTCAGTATCCCTCCCCTTCAGTACCCCTCCCCTTCAGTACCCCTCCCTTTCAGTACCCCATGCAGCCACCATCCCCCTGAGCGCCTGATCACCTCCTGCCAGGATTAATTCAATGGCCTTATGATTGTTCTTCCTGTCACTCATCTGTCCAGGTTATCCTCTACTCAACTGCCAAAGGGATTTGTCAAAAACCTTCCTCCTCAATATGCCCTGGTGGTTCCCTGTGATCCACAGGATCAAATATCAAGTCCTGTGTTTGACATTCAAAGCCCTCATAATCTGCTCCTCCCTCCCTTTCCAGGTTCCTTGCTTGTTCTCACCTGCTATCTATGTGCTGCCCAGTCTGGCCATATCGGTCTTCCTTCTGTTCTGCACAGGGGATGCCAGTTGAGGGCCAAGCCATTATTTTTTTTATTGGTAATCGGCTAATTTTCTCCACCTCCCCCCAACTTATTAATTTATTTACTTTTAGCTTTCAACAGGCCAAGTCATCATTCTGAGTCATGATGGATGATCCCTGGGCTTGCTCATTCTCTCCACTAATGGTACGTGTATTTGTGGGAGCATGTGCCCTATGTCAATGGGAGAAATGTTTCATTAAATCCCTTGGCTTTGAATTCATCTTGACTTCTGGCTGTCTAGGGAGTCAGCAATCAGTAAAAAAAACATTTATTAAGCACTTACTATATTCCAGGCACTGTGCTGAGCCCTGGGATAAAAAGAAATTTTTAAAAATGGTCCCTGCCCTCAAGGAATTCCCATTCTAATGGGATATACAATATGCAAACAAGTATGTCTGGCCAAGATTAATGCTGAAGGCAAAAGAAAGGTGAGTCCACCCGTAGGGACTCAGGACTGTTGTTTTCAGTGATTATGAACCCCCAGGTCATCTCGAACCTGGCACACACGAGGGTGAGAGGAAGTGAGCCATACGTGATACAGAGAAGGGAGGGAGAAAGGAGTTTAAGGGTTAACCAACTCTGGCTTATTGAGCAGGAAGCTTAGTGCTCCCCTCTCCTCGAGTCCCATATGGGAAGGAAATGAGATAGGCTTAAGTTATTAGCAGTGAAAAAAGGAGGCTTACTCGGTCATTGTCTATAAAGGATACTCACTAGAAAAACAGGCTTTATGCAGCAGACTTTTCCTCCATAAAGAAATGAGTGTGGTCAGCAAGGCCCCTAGGGGGTGGTGATTCTTGGGGTCCTGGGATTCCTCCTAAGTGTGAAGAGCCCTGACTTCCTGTGAGCAGACCTTTATATACCCATAGGTGCCCAATAGGTCTTGTCATTTGCCCATATTGGCCATATTAAGGCAGGAAGCTGCCTCAATATCTAGGTAACTTAAGCTACAGTCATTTTGGGTCAACTGAGTCTCGAAGATGACTTCCTCATCTTTCAAGAAAAGAACTAGTCTAACCTGGATGAGGGAAGGGGGCATCTGAGAACCCTGGTAGATAGCAATCCTATTATACAAGGCACACTGCTCAATCTAAAAGGGCACACAGGAACAGTCCCAGGCCCTACAAAAGAGCAGAGGTGAAAGGCATCATGGATAGAGAGCTGGTGTTGGAGTCAGGATCTGTTGTGACCCACAGATGTGGGTCTACCAGTCTTCACTGGTAGGAGTTTCCACAATGAGGCTTCTCTACTTTCATGAAATTATATCTGTAGTCCCCTTACCCCTCCCCCAAATCAGAGCCCAAAAGAAATGTGCAGACTCTTAGGGTCAGAGAATCTTGGAGCAGGAAGGGTCCCTCTGGCCAGGGAAATGTCCCTTTCCAATCTTGTATAGAATGAGATCCTGTATCTTGTGGTATCAGCCTGGCTTTGAATCTCTGGGCACAGAAATACTTTCATACCCATTTCTAATTTAACTAATGGGTTTGTTAAGTCAATGCATGCAGGATCTCTAATTTTATCAGTATGGGAATTTTCTCCACCAACACAGTCTAGGATATAATCTAAGAAATATGCTCAAGACTCAGAAAGGCTCAATGTGAGTTACCCAGGGTCACACAGCAACTAAACAGCAGCGTTAAGTCTTCCTGACTCTGGTACTGGTGCTGTCCGCCATGTTTGGGCACTAGCAAAATGCTTGGTAGAATAATCACTCCCATGGACTGGAAAGAAGCAGACCTTTCTTCTACATTGCCATCTTGGTCTGCTTCGAGGAGCTGATAGTCTGGCTAACTCAAACTCAGACTGTGGGATTTTTTGAGTTGGCCTGGCGAGGGCATGTACCGAGGCCGAGGAAGAGCCTTGGGTTTGTAGGTTTTCGTACCATGATGAACAAAGCCTGTCTGGAGCCTTTTACAAGCCAGCCAATCCCAGGAAAACAGAGGGGCCTTTGGCTGAGAGAGCATTTCCACTGGCCCTTCCCCTTCCTCTCAGGGCAAGGGCAAAGGGCAATGTTCCTCCAGGGAACAGCAGGGGAACCAGTTTGGAGAACAAGGAGGAAGAGGAGGAGGAGGAGGAAGAAAGCATAATTACACTGGAAAGTTTGTTTGGCTAGAGGAAGATTATAAATGGCTTTAAAGATCAAATAGAAAAATCTGTATTTTATCCTAAGGGCAAAGCCCCCCCCCCAATCTTCTAGACTGTGTGTATATATGGGAAGGGGGGCATGATGACTGGTCAGACCTGTCTTTTAGTATTATCCCTTTGTTAGCTGTCTATATTGATTCTGCATTTACTTGTGTGAGCAGGTTAAAGGGCTCACCCTCCCAATACCACTTATGCTGGCAGGGCCAGGTCCCCAGAGTGTAGCTATTCAGGATTCTAGGGGTAAAGCTGAGGGGCTGGTGGTCCTTCCCCTATCAATCATGAGCCCCTATCTGGTGTGTCCCCCTCTTCCCTCAATATCAGTTGACCAGTTACCACCTGTCCAATATTAATTAGCCAACAAATGCCGATTAGTTTTTTATTTTATTTGGGGGGTGGTGGTGGTGCAGTGGTTAAGTGACTTGACCAGGCATGTGAAGAAAGGAAGCAGAGGCAACTTCATTCAAAGTCAAGGTTGGGACACCCCAGCCAGGGAAGGGAGCAAGCAGGAGAGGAAGGAGAGGGTCGTGGGACCCAGAAGGCATTGGTGGCAGTACCTTCAGGGGCACTGGCCACAGCCACTTAGCACTGTAGGACTAGACACCAGTAGCAATGTCAAGCTGTGCCTTCTGGAACCTGGTCTCTGGGTCGGGGTCTAGGGGACATATCAGCTTCAGAATCATGGTGCCTGGGACAGCAGGGCACCAACAGTATGAGCCCTGCCCTGGCTCTATTGGACTTCAGCACACCCAGGCCAAGATCTGGCCACTGGATTCTTAGTCTACCATTTTGTGAAGATTAAATAAGTATGTAAAGCATGTTGCAGATCCTAAAAGCTGGATAAATGCTCGAGATGATTGTTCTCAGGAGGATGGGAAGAGGACAGCCCAGAATGGACATCCCAAAGCCAGGGCCACCAGCAGCTGAATTCACACAGACAAAGGCCAGGCAGGCTGAACTATCCAGGAGAAGGCCCGGGGAGTGGAACATCTCAAAGTGATGGAAAGTAGATGCTGTTTTCTTCTGAGCATCTTGGGAGATTTCTATGGAGATGTCTTAGAAGAAATAAGGCCAGCAGCTCACACGGCAGATACCCCTGATGCCCCCCACAACCCTTCCCAGCTTCTTTTTGGTGGTCTTTCCCCATTAGATTGTAAGCTTCTTGAGGGCAGGAACTGTCTTTCTTATTTTATTTGCATTTCCAGTACCTGGTCCATAATAGGTGCTTAAAAAGATGTTTATGGAATTGAATTGGTGACTCAAGGTTCCCAAAGGAGCTAAGTCATGCTGAGTGACAGCTGAGTGATGATGGAATCTGGGTCTGGACCCCTACCTGCACCCCACTCCTTCCCAGGGAGTCAAAAGTCCCTGCCAGAGCTAATTAACTCTTACTTCAGGGCATTTCCTAATGTGGTACAGTTAACAGATTGGGGAGGAAACGTTTCCCCCCAAAGTTTGGGACACCATCTCACATAAGTACATATCAGGGATGTGGGAAGGTGAGTACAGGTGACAAGATCACCACTCTCAGCTGCCGGTTGCCTGGAAATCCTTTTCTTCTTTTGTGGGATTCTCACCAAGTCCTTCTAAAGAATAGCTTTCTTCTTTGTCCTTGCCTCCCAAAGGTGGGGCTGCCCTCATCACCCACTTCTCTTCTTGGGCTAGGAAGCCAAAGGGAGGCTCAAATCTTCTGATGTTTTTGGATCATCCTTGGGTCAAGGTGGGGATGTGGGAGGCAGAAACCCTCCCCTTTCCCTGAAGAGATTCTTCCTTAGGGGCTCAGCTGGAGCTGCTGAACCCAGGGTTGGGCCCTTGCTGGAATCACAGATTCTTAACCTACTTCCTGTTTTAGCCAAACCCCACAGGATGTGACTGGTTCCTTTCCTGTTCTGAATATGATTCAGCATTGGCTCCTCTCATTTCATCCAAAGGCATGAAGCATTTCCCTCCTTCCCAGATGGAACATAGTAGGACCTCTATAAATACTTATGCCCTCCCTCACCCCACACGTCTAATCAGCTGCCAAGTCTGGTTGACTCTAATCCTACACCATCTGTCCCCTTTACTCCACCCACAGCGTGGCCACCACTCTGGTTCAAACCCTTACTACCTCCCACGTGGACTATCAAATGGCGGTGTGATTGGTCTCTGATCATCCAACATTTGGCTTCTGAAGAGTTGTTCTTAAAGCCCATCTCTGACCCTGTTACTCCAGAAGCTTAAATCGGGACCCCTTACAGCCCCAAATGGGATGAGGACAGCATGCTTCCGAGCAGTCTGGAAAAGGGGAGATTGGCTAAGTGTCAACAACCCATTTGGATTCCTTCATGCAGGGGCAGATGTCTGTCCAAATGAATGATGACTATGTGGTAGCCGGAGCTTGCACTGAGGAGGGGAAAAGGAAGTTCTCACTCAGCATATCGCTGTCCAAGGGAGATTTGTATTTTAAAAAGTCTTTCTAGCCATCTGTCTAGTTCAGGTTCTCAACTGGAAAATGAAGGGGGATGGGAATAAACATTTCTATGCCACCTACTATGCGCCAGGCACTGTGCTAAGCATTTTTTATGAATATTATTTAATTTGATCCCCACAACAACCCTTTGAAATAGGTGTTGGGGGCAGCTGTGTGACCCTGGGCAAGTCACTATCACCAATTGCCAAAAAAACAAACAAACAAACAAAAAATGAAGTAGTTACCATTAATACCCTTATTTTATAACCGAGGCAGATGGAAATTAAGTGACTTGCCTAGGGTCCCACAGCTAGTAAACGTCTAAGGCCAAATTTGAACACAGGTCTTCCTGACTCTGTCTACTGCCCCACCTAGGTGTTCTCCTTAGGGTATGATGTTTAGGTGGAAGGACCCAAACCTGCTGCTGACCCTTGTTAAACAGGATGACAGGACACTCCCCTGGTCTCCTGGCTGCAATCTTCCATGGGTAGTTGCAGTCATTTTTTTTTTTCACTTTCAGTCATTGGTAGGGTTGGGGGATAGTGGGTGCTATCAGACCATTCTCTTCATAGCTGGAGTAGCCCAAAGCTCTCTCTGCTAGAGCAGCACCTTGGCCAGTTCTTCCCTCTGATTCCCTCAGGGTTTGCTTGTCATTTCCAGACTAGAAGGATGGCTTTTTGGAGAATTCTTCCTTCCTCAAAGCTCCTTCACTTGACGAGCCTTAATGCCATGTTGCCTTGGAATGATTCATTTCAGTTTAGTTATTTTTTTCATTCCCATCATCCTCTGGGAATCTTATGTAGATGGGCCCCTAGGAACAAAGTGGACATATTTGAAGGCTGTGACCTGGAATCACATTCATCTTTCTGGATTCTTCATATGCTGCTCAGGTAGCTCCAATCTCCTGCACTTTTAGGGCAGGAAATGGACTATTTTCCCATGAAACCTTCCTTCCCTTCACTTTTCAATGTCTATCTTTTTGCCTCCAAAGATTTTCAGCTTTTTCTACTCTCTCCTTACGTAAATGAATTTCCAATACCCACACAAATCCTAATGTAACCAGAGGGAGAAATACGTGAAGGTAGCTGAATTTCTAAGGGTTGAATTGGAGCCTCCCAGATCACAATATAGAACATTGGAATTGGGAAGAGGTAACGAGCAGAGGCTACTGGGAACATTTAGTTTCAGTTTCAAGATGCAAAAGAGGGGCCCATGGTGATGATGGTGGGCAATGGTGGCAGGCTGGTTAGGGAGATGGTCCAACTGGGCAGGTGCTTGGACTAAAGAGGCTAAAACAGAGATGATCAGAACTCCCCGTTTGCTGATCCCCACCCAGCCCAACTGCTGAGAAGGGGCGTGTGGCTGACACAGACTAGAGCTGAGATAGCCAAGGGGACACACTGCTTCTCTACTTCTGTCTGTCAGGTGGCAGAGATTCACTTACAAAGTAAGTTCTTTAAGTTATTAATTCCTGATTTTCTAAAATAAAGTCCTGACTAGTCATAACTGCTCTGTTATCTCCATTATTCTTAATTATGTACAGAGAGAGTTGCAAAGGAAGAGTTCAGGGAGTAGCTTATGGTTCACAGAACAAAACAGGATAGAGGTTGGAATCCCAGTCTAAATATCTAGAGTTCTTTGCATGAGTTATAATATGAGTGAGTTTTATGGTTTTGATCTTTTTAAATTAACTCTTATGAGCACTTCAGTAGCCAAGGAGGCTAGTTAAGTGTCTCAGGACCAACCATGCCCCAAGGCTATTAAGTCACAAATAAACAAATTTGGGTAAAGAGGCAGGCTTCAGAAGTTCACTCTCTCTTTTCTTCCTTTCTAGGCAATTCAAACACTTCCTGCTTTTCCTGAGAGAGGGTGGAAGTATTGGACTCTGGTCCCAGGGAAAGTCACATCCAGGGAATTGGCTGAAGGGAGATGTGGAGAAAGAATCTGTTGTTCAAAGGTGGGGAGCCAGAAGAACAAGTAATTGTGGCTTTTGGTTCCTTTATCCAGCCAGCCTTGTCAGATAGCATCACCTGCCAACCTTACTTACTAATATAGCTGCGTGTGATTTATACAACATTGTAAAAACAGAACAAAACAACATTGGAAAGTCTTCAGAATTCTGATGAGTATCCATAATTCCAAGAGACCAATGATAAAGAATTTGACCCACCTAGCAGCAAGGTGATGGACTAAATACCCCCAAAGGGACACACATTTTGGGCATGGTCAATGTGGAAACTGATTTTTCTTGAGTATAAATATTTGCATATTTGTTGCAAGAATATCGTTTTCCTTTTTTTTCTTTTCATAGACCATTATTGTTCAGTAATTTCAGTTGTGTCCAAGTCTTCATGACCCCACTTGGAGCTTTTCTGGCAAAGATGCTGGAGAGGTTTGCCATTTCCTTCTCCAGCTCATTTTCCAGATGAGGAAACTGAGGCAAACAGGGTTAAGTGACTTGTCCAGGGTCACACAGCTAGTAAATGTCTGAGGCCAAATTTGAATTTAGGAAGATTAGTCTTCCTGACTCCAGGCCCTGCACTCTAACTACTGCACCACCTAGTTGTCTTAAGTCTAGACAGTCAACCAAAAGCAATAGATCAAGCCTTGATTTGTAGCTATTGCTGATATGGTCAGCGTAAATGCTACCCTTGAACATTTAACAATGGGCTTTCTTGGAGAGAGTTGGAGTGGTCCCAGTCCATGCTTAGGTGGACAGCTTTAGAGGTCAGACCCAGGGGAAAGCACTATATCAAAAGCACAAACTTTTGTTAGAATAGCCGAAAAGCTATAGGGCCCTCTTCTAGCCTCCTGCCTCTGGAACCAAATACAAACTCCTCCCTTTGGGTTTGACTTTGAGAGCTCTTTACTATATGACACTACAATCTAGTTCTCTGGATGCCATCCTCCGGTCTGTGTCATGGTGACTGCCTAGGTTGCTCCCTATCTTCTCCCCTGGTCCCATGCCTGGCATGCTCTCTCTCCTCATCTCCCCCCTTAGAATCCCTGGCTTCCTCCCAATCTTCACTCAAACATCCCCTCCTATAGGAAGACTTTGCTCATTCTAATTGCTAGTGCCCTTCCCCTGGAAATTATTTGTATATGTAGCTGGAGCTACATATCTGTTTTATTTCATTTTCTTTCTTTTCCCTGAATTATGTACAGTTTTTTAAAAAAATAGATAATAAATTCAACATGTTAGTTCCCAAACTTTTTGCCAGTCTCTGCCTTCCTTCTGTGTCTGAACCTTCTGTTCCCTTCTGTGCATTTAAAAAATGTTTCATTGACAGGCTGTACTTTCCTTTGTCCCTCTACCTCCAGCCCCACCCCCACTCACTCCCACTCCTCCATCTCTCTCTGGGCTCCATTCCTAACTCTCTGAACTTCTTTCTCCATCAAGTTCCATTATCCTCACCGGGGAAGATCCTTCACCCCTATGGTCCCTTCTTCTGATAGGTCAATTCCTCCCAGAACCTTCTACCCTTCATCTTCAGTTTCTTCTTAAGCATTCTCTTCCCCCATTAGAATATAAGCTTATTAAGGTGCCTGATCCAGAGAAAGCACTTAATAAAGACTTATTGACTTGACTTGACTATCCCCCTCACCCCATGCCAAAACAAAGCCCACAATGACAAACAAATCAACATAGTTAAGCAACATAAATCCACATATCGACCTGTTTGGAAAAAGGATATTTATCCTCTGCTGAATCTCTTATCCAAGGTCCCTCTGTCAGGAGGTAGGAAGCAGGCATCACCATCTGTCCTTTGGACTCATGGTTTGCCTTGATCATGGTATCTAAGACTTTCGAAGTTGTTTCTCTTTGCAATGTTGAAGCCATTCATCTTGTACATTGTTCTCCTCCTCACTTTATTCTGTATCATGTCATACAAATCATCCTTGGGTTTTCTGAATCCATCTCTTCTTCCTTTCTTATGGTGCAATAATATTGCATTCTACTCATGTGTCATTCATTTAGCCATCCCCCACTTCACAGGCATCTCATTTGTTTCAGGTTCTACAACAAAAAGAGCTGCTATGAATATTTTTGTACACATGGGTCCTTTGCCCTTGTCTTTGATCTCTTTGGTGAGTAGGCCTAGTAGGGAGATTGTTGGGTCAATGAGTATGCACAGCTGAATGACTTTTTGGGTAGAGTTACAGAGTCCTTCTCAAAATCATGGGATCCATTCACAGTTCTTCCAGTGGTACATCCTATCCCCTCTGGTGATGGTCATTTTCCCATTTTTGTTTTTTCTTTGTATCTGCTCCCTTTCATGCAGGCACAGACACCAAGCATACAGTTAGCACTTCATAAATGCTGATGGATTGTGGTCTTTGTCAATCTGAAAAAGTATAATGTGGAGCCTCAGAGTTGCTTTATTTTTCATTTCCTTTGTAATTAATGATTTGGAACATTTTCTCATATTGTTAATAGCTTATCTTAAAAATCTGCCCATTTTTTATCACTTGACAATTTATCTATGGGGCATGATGCATTCTCATATATTCTCTTCTTTTTAGTGATCATTTTTTAAATTGAATTTTATATTTATTTTTAGTTTACATCATTCATTTCCACAAGATTTTGAGTTACAAATTTTCTCCCCATCTTTGCCCTACCCACCACCCCAGAACAGCGATCCCACTGTATACCCCCTTCCCCAAACTGCTCTCTACTATATCCTCTCCCATTCCCCCCCCCCCCCCGACTTTCCGGTAGGGCAAGATGGATCTCTATACCCCATTGCCTGTATATCTTATTTCCCAGTTGCAACTGGTCCTGTGCTCTCTGTCTATGTATACATGTACACATATATACACACACTCACATATGTATTCATATGCCTATATACCCTCCTATATAGACATATATATGTATGTATACATACATATATATATATATATATACATTTATATTCACTTCAACTATTCTTATACTGAAAAAAGTTTCATAAGTTACAATTATCATTTTTCCATGTAGGAATGTTAATAGTTCAACTCTGATAAGTTCCTTATGATTTCTTTTCCCTGTTTACCTTCTCATGCTTCTTGTATCTGAATGTCAAATTTTCTATTCAACTCTGGTTTTTTCATCAAGAATGCTTGAAAGTCCTCTATTTCATTGAATGACCATATTCTTGCCTGAAATATTATACTCAGTTTTGCTGGGTAGGTGATTCTTGGTCTTAACCCCAGCTCTTTTGACCTCTGGAATATCATATTCCAAGCCCTATGATCCCTCAATGTAGAATCTGCCAGGTCCTGTGTTATCCTGATTGTGTTTCCACAATATTCAAATTGTTTCTTCTTGGCTGCTTGTAATATTTTCTCCTTGATCTGGGAACTCTGGAACCTGGTTATAATATTCCTAGGAGTTTTCTTTTGGGGATCTTTTTCTTTTCTTTTCTTTTCTTTTTTTTTTTAGCAATCAGGGTTAAGTAACTTGCTCAAGGTTTCACTGCCAGTTGTTTCTGGGTGTGGTGCTAAGTATCTGAGCCCAGATTTGATCCCCAGGTCATCCCAACACTGGAGCTGGTGCTCTTACTCACTGTGCTACCTGGCTGCCCCTGGGGATCTTTTTCAAGAGGTGATAGGTGGATTCTTTCAACCTCTATTTTGCCCTCTGGTTCCAAAATATCAGGGTAATTTTCCTTGAGAATTTCTTGAAGGATGATTTCAAGATTTCTAGGTTCTTTTTTGATCATGGCTTTCAGGTAGTCCAATAATTTTTAAATTATCTCTCCTGGATCTATTTTCCAGGTCAATGGTTTTCCCAGTGAGATATTTCATATTGCCTCCTATTTTTTCATTTGTTTTGATCTCTTTAATAGTATCTTGATTTATCACAAAGTCACTAACTTCCATTTGTTGCAATCTAATTTTTTTTAAGCAATTGGGGTTAAGTAACTTGCTCAAGGTTACAAGGCCAGTTATTTCTGGGTGTGGTGCTAAGTATCTGAGCCCAGATTCTATCCCAGGTCATCCCGACTCTGGGGCTGGTGCTCTTACTCACTGAGCCACCTGGCCACCCCTGTTGCAATCTAATTCTGAAGGAATGGTTCTCTTCAGTGAGCTTTTGAGATTCTTTTTCCATCAAGCAAATTCAGCTTTTTAAGGCATTCTTTTCCTCATTGACTTTTTGAACCTCTTTTGCCATTTGAGTTAGCTTATTTTTTAAGGTGTTATTTTCTTCAGTCAGGTTGTCATTCATGATTATTTTTGCACCATTCTCATTTCTCTTCCCAATTTTTCCTCCATTTCTCTTATTTGGTTTTCAAAATCCTTCTTAAGCTCCTCTATGGCCTGTAACCAATTTATATTTTTCTTGGAAGCTTTTGGTGCAGGAGTTCTCACTTCATTGTTTTCCTCCTGTTCCATGCTTTGATCCTTTTTGTCTCCAAAAAAGGAATCCAAAGTTGGATTGCTGTGCTTGCTTTGCTTCCTTTGCTTGCTCATGTTGCCACTCAATTGACTTTTGAGCTTTTTACCACAGTAGAACTCTGTTTCCAGAGGGGAGAGGTTTGTCCCAAATTGCTGGGGCTTTCTCAGCTGCCAGAGCTATTAGTTTGCTGTCCTCTCTGAAGCCTCCACAAAATCTGGCTCACTTGTCACACACACCAGGACCTCCACCCTCTCACTTTATCTTTGGCATTTATGGGTTGATAATTCTGGAATCTGCCATAGCTGCTGGTGATCTACTCTCCTGACATCCCTCTAGCCTTGGCAGGTCAGGCTGCCCTAAGGCTAAAAGAAACATTCTTATATATTTTCATTAGTTCCTTATATATTTGGGATATTAGACCTGTATCAGAGGACTTTGCTGCAAACACCTTTTCCCACCAATTTCCTTTCTAATTTTCTCTCAATTGCTTTTGTTTATGAAAAAAACCCAAACCCCTTCAATTATACCTAACCAGATTTATCTGTTTTATTTTCTATAATCCTCTCCATCCTTTGTTTGGCCAACAAATCTTCTGTTCATAGCTGAGAAGGGTATTTCCCTCCCTGGCTCTCTAGGGCAGGGCTCTACATTACATCTTAAAATAAAGCTTTAGTTTACTTGATAATGTAAATGCTCACTGGCTGTATGGAAGTAGGCACAGGGTCAGATTTGTCAACCACAGCTCTGGTGTGTTTATATTTTTTATTTTTTTAATTTATTTTTTAAAATTTTCCCTTTATTCAATTATTTTTTTTTTGAGGGGGGAAGGTAGGGCAATTGGGGTTAAGTGACTTGCCCAAGGTCACACAGCTAGTTTTTTGTGTTAAGTGTCTGGGGCTGGATTTGAACTCAGGTCCTCCTGACTCCAGGGCCAGTACTCTATTCACTGTGCTGCCTAGCCATCCCTTCTGGTGTGTTTATAATGTGTTTTATAGCCAAGTCCTTTATCCATGTGCAATTTATTGTGGTAGATGCTTAGAGATGCTGGTCTAAACCTAATTTCTGCCAGATAGTATTCTGCTTTTTCCGTCTGTTTTTGTCCCATTCCAGAAGCTGGAGTCTTTGGGTTTATTGAGTACAATGCTGCTAGTATTGATTGGGTCTGCTTCTTGTGCATCTAATCTGTTTGACGAACTTTTCTATTTTTAACACTATCAGAGAGTTTTAAAAATTACTGATTTGTAGTAAAATTTGAGTTCTTGTAATATTAAACTTTTTCTTCCAATTTAAAAAAATTATGTTTCCTGAGATTCTGAATTAATGAAAACTGGAATTTATATAGCATTTAAGATTTATAACTTTATTTTTAACTTATTATATAATATATATAACTTAACTTTATTTATAACTTATAATTTATAAATTATATAGCATTTAAGATTTATAAACTGGAGAAGGAAATGGCAAACCGCTCCAGCATCTTTGCCAAGAAGATCCCATGGCCAGTATGGTTCACTGGGTCGTGAAGAATCGAACATGACTGAACAACAAAAATGGTTTATAAATATTTCATTTGATCCTCACAGCTACTCTGAGAGGGAGGTGTGGTTTTTATTCTCAATTTACAGATGAGGAAGCAGGCAGGTAGAGATTAGGTGACTTGCCTGGGAGTCACACAACCAGCAAGTGTCTGCAGGAATATTTGAACTCAGGAGTTCCTGACTCCAGGTACTACCATCTCTACATCACTCACTATGTGCCAGATACTTGGCAGTTATTATATCACTTGATTCACACAACAATTCTCCAAGGTAGGTGCTATTATCACTCCCATTTTGCAGATGAGGAAACTGATTTGCTCAGGGTCACACAGCTAGCAAGTATCTGAGGCTGAATTTGAACTCGGGTCTTTCTGACTTCAAGTCCAGTGCTCTGTGCACTATGGTGCCTCCTCATTGCCTTTGACTTTTTGTTTCCCCAAATAGATTTTGTTATTATTTTTTCTAGTTCTACAAAGTAACCGAGAATAACATTATAGGGACCCAGAGAGAATAGTATCCTGAAAGAGAGAGCGGTCAACAGTACCAAATGTTTCAGAGAGGTCAAGAAGGTGTTTGTTGTCAAGTTATCTCAGTCCTGTCTGACTCTTCATGGCCCTATTTGGGGTTTTCTTGGCAGAGATACTGGAGTGGTCTGCCATTTTCTTCTCTACCTCCTTTTATAGATGAGGAAACAGAGTCAAATGGGGTGAAATGACTTGCCCAGGGTCACACAGCTAGTAAGTATCTGAGGCTGAATTTGAACCTAGGTCTTCCTGACTCCAGGCCTGGAGTTCTATCCACTATGGCACCATCTAGGATTGGCTAAAACCCATTAGATTGAGCAATTAAAAGATCAGTGGTGACTTTGGAGACAGTTGTTTCAGCGGAGCTGGGGGAATGGAAGTAGGAAGGGAGGAGGAGATCCTACATTTCTGCCTGCTGACCCATTACCTCCACCCGCACTGACTGAGCTCTTCCTCTTTCCCTCTCGACCTACCCCTCTCCTGATTCCCCAGCTTCCAAGAATAGCACCCAATCAACCAGGCTTGGGAAGCACCTTTGGCCCTCCCTTCTCCCTCAGCTCCAGGAGGTACAGTGGTTGGAGGAAAGAAAACCTGGGTTCAAATCTTGACTCTGACATGTGTGTGTGTGTGTGTGTGTGTGTGTGTGTGTGTTATCTGTGTTATCCTGGAAAGCCTCTAGAAACCTCTGTTTCCTCATCTGGAGAATGAAGGTGACAATCCCCACAACACCTATGGCCAGGGTTGTTTTAAGGCTCAAACAAGGCACAGTGCCTGTTAGAGGCTGCACAAACCTTAAAGCGTACCAATGGTAATTATTAGTGTTATCTAGTGCTAGGCCCTATTTCATCTCATCACTCACAGCTTCTGGGCTATTTAGGGTAGAGTTATACCTAGGCCTGAGCAAACAGGCCTTTGCCTCAGGCTTCTGACATTGGGAAAGGACATGCTGCCCCCAGGAGGCAGCCCCCATTCCCAGGCCTCCAGGTTCTCCTAGAGCTCACCCTGTGGGAGCTGGGGGCCACAGCCTCCCTCTCACAGGGTCTACCTTTCTTCCTAAAGGCCTTTGTGTCCCAGCTGTTACTTCACCCCTTAAGGGCCAGGCTTCCCTGTGATAGCCCAGCTGAGGTCTTTTCACCTTCTGTGTCATCATAGTCTGCTACCAGGCCTTCCTCCCCAGGCTCTCCCTTCTGATGTCATTCCTGCCACTGCTGCAATCATCCTCCTGTGAGTAGATCACTCCTCTACCTAAAAAGTCACTGAACTAAACACATTCATTAACTCCCCATTACCTTCCCGATAGAATATAAACTCCTTACCCTGGCATTCAAGGCTCTCTGCCCCTGGGCTCCAAGCTATCCTGTATCATACTATTCCCAGAATCTCAGAATTTCACTCAGTAAGCATTTCTGAAGCCAAGCACTGTGCTAAGGGCAGATCACACAAAGACGAGAATGGAACAGTTTTTGCTCTCAAGGAAACAGCCTGCAACACATGTAAATGCACAGGAAATGCATAGAGAATAATGCCAAGTAGCTTCATTCAGGGGTGGAAGACACCAGCTGCTCATCTGACATTGGGTCCCAACCTCTCCTGAAAGGCATCAATAACAAAAAACCCCTGGAAAGCAAACATCCTGAGTCTGCTTGAAGAGCTCTGGGAAGGAGGAGCTCACCAGCCCATGAGGAAGGCCCTCCCATTGCTGGAGAGCTCTCCCTTCAGGAGACTGTGGTCCAACCCAAAGAAATGACTCATCCAGTCCTCTCCCACCTCCATGCCTTTGCTCGGGCCATTCTCTGTGCCGATCATGGACCTCCAGCTGGCACAGTCTCTGTTTTCAGGAGTCTTCTCTTGAAAGAAGATGGAAAAAGCACAGGACATGGAGTGCAGAAGACCCCAATTCTGACTTGTCTTCAGACACTGACCGTGTGGCTACCGTCAAGTCGTTTAATCTGTCTCTCAGTTTCCTTTTCTGTAAAATGAGGCCAAGAATAGTACCTGCCTCACTGAGTTTTGTTGACGACCAAACCCTGAAATGCCATATAAATCCTAGCAATCATCAGCCACACTCTTGGCTATTATTCTGACTTCCTCGCTGCGCATGTTGTCTCCTCCCTCCGATTCCTCTGCCTTGATGCCTCCTTTCTATTGACATCACCAATCCTGTAGCATGGTTACTTGTGTTTGTCCTTCCTGACAGCCCCCGCCCACACTCAAATTAGACTATAAACTCTTGGGAATCGGGAGTTTTTGTCATATCTAATTAAAGGAGAGAGTGCTGAGTTTGTAGTCAGGGAGATTTGGATTCAGATCCCACCCAGACTCTTACTAGCTTTGTGACCCTGCACAAATCACTTAAACTCTGTGTGCCTCAGTTTCTTTATCTGAAAAGTGAGGGAATTGGACCCCATGACCTGGAAGGCCCTTCCAGCTCTAAGTCTCATCTCAATACCTTTTTTAAAAATTGGTGTGTAAATTAGATTTAAGTGAGGCAGTTAGACAAAGTTGTCAGCCTCATTCTCTTCCAGACTCATTGGAGTCAAGTGTCAGGACAAAGTCAGTATGACTGAAGATGGCCCAGGGTACAGTGGGTGACCTTGGCATCTTCGCTGTCTGACCAAGCTCTAAGCACTGCCTACTTCAGCCACCCTCATGGCCGGTGGGGCAAATTGTTCTCATCTGCCCATTCCTTCGAGGGAGGTCTTCACATACTCCCCCCAACTCACTGATGGGTTTGAGGCCTCTGTTCCTCTCAACATGGTCTAGACTTTCTGCCAAGATGGTTTGACTGGGGTGTGGCCACTGGTATGCTCCAGCTACTTGGAACTTCAGGGGAGAGATGGATGACAGGTGGAGCTCAAAGGTGGATGAGCAGCGCCCCCATCAAAGGGGTTCATCTTCCCTGAATACCCCGTACATGCTGTCCTGATACGAGCATTTCCAAAGGATGAGCTTAGGATCTTGCACATAGTGGGTGATGGGGATGGAGATAAGAAATATCTCAAAGAAAGAATCTGTTGAACTAGATCATTGATTGTTTGTGTGGATTCATGGGAGAGAGGAAAGGCCAAGCTGCCACCAAAGTCCTTGGCCAGAGGTAACTGGGAGGATGGTGATGCCATTGCCATTGACCATGAAGCTGTTTTTCTCCAACATTTACACCCCCTCCACCCATTCATAGGTTGGGCCCCCAGTTAATAACACACTATAGGGTTCTAGGGTTCAATCTGAGAGGTTGTGACTTCTACACTATTACTCATAAGCCCCCACCAGTGTGGTCTTCATTATTAATTAGCCAATTGAACTCCATTCAGTTTTAGAAAAGGGGTTTACTGAGAAGGCAAAGTGAGAACAGTTGGTACAAAATATCCCTCCTATCCATTTCCCTGACAATAAGGGTATAATCTTACAGACTACAAAACCATGGTGGAAAAATAGATTTTGAATGAGAGGGAGGACTTCTAAACATTCTTGATGAAAGCACTAGAGCTGCCGAGAAACTTTGAAGTACAAAAAAAAAAAAACAAGAGTCAAGAAAAACATGAAAAGGCAAACATGATCAAGCAATCCTAAGAGACTAAACAAGGATCTGCTGTTTACATTCTAATACGAGGAAGGACACACATGTCCCTTTAGAACTCTATCATGAGAGGCCATAGAGGAAGTCTAATTAACAGAAGGCTCAGGCATGGTCCTGTAATGTTTTGATTATATTAAAAGATAAATAGAAAGGAGGGGAAGAGCAATACACTATGGGAAGAGGGAAAGATAGGAAGAATAGGGAAAATTATCTCACATAATTGGTGCAAGGAGAGTCTACAACCAAGAGAAAGGGGTGGGAGAAGTGAGTAACACTTTAACTTTACTGGTCAAAGGAGGGAAAAACACACAGAGATGGGCACAGAAATACATTTCACTCAACAGACAGACAGAGGGAAAGTGAAGGGGAGTGACAGGAGAGAAGGTTGATGAATGGAGGGCAACTAAGTGGCGCCATAGTGAATAGAGAGTCGGGCCTGAAGTTGGGAAGATTCCTCTTCCTAAGATCAAATCTGGTCTCAGATACTTGCTAGCTGTGTGACCTGGATAAGTCATTTAACCCTGTTTGTCTCTCCTGCTTTCTTACCTGTAAAATGAGCTGGAAAAGGAAAAGGCAAACCACTCTAGTATCTTTGCCAAGAAAACTTCAAATGGGGTCACAAAGAGTTGGACAAAACTGAAATGACTGAACAAAGATTAAGGGTAGGATTAATCCTCAGCAAAACAAACCTAACTAGCATGCAAAAATTTTATGGTAGCTCCCTTTGCAGTGTAAAAGAATTGGAAACTGGGGAGGGGGAGTGCCTAGCAATCAGGGAATGGTGGAACAAGTTATAGTATATAAATTTGATGGAATACTATTGTGTTGTAAGAAATAATAAAGTCAATGGTTTCAGAGAAATCTGGGAAGATTTCCATGAACTGACATTTTCCATGAAAAGTAAGTTGAGCAGAATCTGAATGATTTATATAGCGACAATACTATTGTAAAGATGAACAACTTTTGGGGCAGCCAGGTAACACAGCTAGTAAGAGCACCGGCTCCAGTGTCGGGATGACCTGGGATCAAATCCGGGCTCAGACACTTAGCATCCACCCGGAAACACCTGGTCGTGTAACCTTGAGCAAGTTACTTAACCCCGATTGCTTAAAAAAAAAAAAGATGAACAACTTTCAAAGACTTAGGAGCTCTATGCCACATGATGGCCAATCATGATTCCAGAGGCTTAATGATGAAACATTCAGCCCAACACTTGATAAAGAGGGATGAACTCAGCAGACTGAGACAATTTTGGAGACTTGGCCAATGTGAGAATTTGTTTTGCTTTAAGGATTTTGTTTTCTTTCTTTCTGGGGGTGGGGAGTGGAGTGAAAGGGAGAGAAAGCAGATTTTGTTGACTAAAAAAATAAAATTAACTTTAAAAAATGGAAATTGTCTTAGACATCTGTGAGGGTAAGGAAAAGGATTGAGTAAATTGATCAAATAACCTCATCCCATTTAAAGTGGATATCAAGATGCATACCCCGAAATATCAGGTTAGAAAACACATCATTTCTTGGCCATGTGTTAACAAAGGCCTAGATACTTTCTTATATGTGTCATGCAATCTATTCAGATTGGATGAGGGACTTGGCCATGCCCTCTGGCACTTGGTTATAACAATCAAACTAATTGGGATAAAAGGGTTGAATGCCTGGTAAAAGGGAAGAAAAAGTGTTCTAGATAAACCACTGAGAAGGAATGGCTTTGGGGACAGGTGAGAACAAGCCCTGGGCCTGGATTTCAGACTCCTCCCACCTCCCCACCCATCCTTTGTCTTGATCTTTAAAAGGGCAGGAAACTTTGGACTTTTTCCCAAGTGTGCCAGCAGCATCCCTAGTGTGGTTGATGGCAGGAAGCCCTCATCAGAAGTCTGGGATAGAGTGGACATGATGGGGAAAGCAGATTTGAGATTCTGCATAGAGCCTAGCAGAAAATCTACAACACAGTTAAGGGTGTAGTAATCTGGAAAACTCCAGCAAAAGGACTTCCAAGAGCTGTGAATTATCCTCCTGCTCTGAGGACTCTAAGATTACGACTAACTTCCCCTAGACTCTGTGTGTATTGATGGTCGAGGTATCATAGACTTGTGAGCAGTGTTACATAATACCTTAGTTTATGCCTCTTTCTAAAAGCAAATTAAGTCTGGCTAATTGATATGTGTGTGTGTGTGTGTATACTGTGACAAACATGGCAAGGGAGCACACTGGTGGGGGCTCAGAGCTCAGCTAGCTGGCACAATGGATGCAACCCTGGGCCTGGAGTCAGGAAGACATGAGTTCAAATCTAGTTCCAGACACTTATATGACCTTGGGCAAATCACCTAATCTCTATTTGCCTCAGGTTCTTCAGCTGTAAAATGGAAGCAATAGTAGCATCTGCCTTGCAAGGTTGTTATGAGGATCTAATGAGCTAATATTTGTAAAGCATGGGGCACATCAAGTGCTATATGAATGTTTGTTTCCTTCCCTTTCTATTCCCCATTGTATCAGAAAGATAACCCTAGGGCCAAAAGAGGAGATTTAGCTGCTTAGTTCTTGGGATCTGACTAATTAGGAGCTAATTAGTGCCAATTAAGGTTGGGAGAGTAAGTTCTGTGTATTCACTGGGCCACTCTCCTTCCTCCCTTCAATTTTACAGTGAAGTCTGGAGAGGCTGGGACATTCCCAAGGTCACCAGGTAATAAGTGGCAGTCAGGATTCTAACCCAGATCTTTCGATTCCAATGCCCCAATGCATTTGAAGAATGCCTTTCTTTGCTTTTCCAAATCATCCCTGAGCTGTGTGTCCTTACAGAGTTCTGTCATTTGGACTGTTTCCCTTTTCCCTGCTCTAAGGCTTCTCTTCCCACCCATCCCCCTTACACCACTAACTTTATCTTCCTGGGTAGGTGGGTGGCAATGACTCCAATGTTCTTCAGTCTTGTCCTTTTGTCTTCTGTCTTTGAGACGCCATGGGTGGGCTCTTGAGTGAGTGAGGACTCTCAGCACTGGGGCTCCCAGGGCCATGGCCGCCTCCTTGGCCCAGGCTGCCCCAGACTCTCCAGAGCCCAGGCTGCTTCTCCTATCTGTCATCCCACCTCGGACTCTGTTTTGGCACACCACTTAGCTTTGTGCTCTAGGCAACTCTCCAAACTCGATGTTGCAGAGAAGGTGCTGATCTGTATTAGTAGAGAGAGTTTCCTCACCTGGAAGTCCCTATATCAGTGAAAAAGGCAGCATCGATTCCTAGACCTGTCATCTTCCTCAGACTGGGAAAGGTACTGTAGAATCAGCTCCACTGTCTGCAGTTCCTGTAGAGGCCACAGAGTGGCGCCAAGATCACATCACCTCCTGCTTTGCTCTTCACCAACTCAGATGTTTGAACAGCCAATTGGCCTGTTGCGGAAGGCAGAGGTAGTGCAGTCACAAAGGCCTGGGCCCTTTGGGTTCCCTGGGAGAGGAGGAAAGGAAGGGCTGCCAGAGAGGGCCCCAGACCCCAGGGATCTTGGTATGTGTCAGCAGCTCTGGGAGACTGAGGAACGTGATAAGGACCCAATGACAGCTAGCAGTCATTCCTTCATGAATGCATTCATTCAATAAGCATTTAGTATGTACACCTACTATGTGCAAGGCACTGGAGCTCTGAAGACACAAATGAAAATAGTCCTTGACCTAAGGAATTTAGGACTGAATTTCAGAAGAAGAAACATAAACCCAGACAAAGAAACACAAAATGTATAAAAATGATTTGGGGTGGGGGTGGGGATGAGGGCACTAGGAATTAGAGTGTGACATCCTTTAGGGCAAGAACGATTTTTTCCTTTCTTAGTATTCCTAGCATTTGGCGCAATGCCTAGCACATTGGGAATGTTTAATAAATGCTTGTTGACTGACTGATGGAGTCAGGGCAGACTTTTTGTAGGAGGTGGCCTTTGGGCTGAGCTTTGAAGGAGTTAGGAATCCTAAAAGTAAAAGTGGGAGGGAATGCACTCCCAGCATAGGGGGCAAGCCTTGGTAAAGGCACAGGGATAAATGAGTAGAGATTTTTAAATCTAAAAAAAAGCTAGCATTAAAAAAAATAATAATGCTAGCATTAGGCTAGCTAGTTAGGCTCCTTCATTTTCCCTTTAAGAAACCAAAGCTCAGGCTGCTGATTGACTTACCCAAGGTCACGCCCATAGTAAGTAGCAGATCTAAGTTTTGAACTCAAGTCCTCTGGCTCCAAATCCTTGGTCTTTTCACTGCACAGAACGTCATTTGGATAAGAGGTCATGAGCCATTTCTGCAGGAGCCAACTGTGTGCTGGACCCAGGTAGAACACAGTTGAGAGCCAATGATTAAATTTGTATTTGAGCATTTGCTCTTTGGAAATCAGCAAATGCTTCAAATCGGGGCTTGATTTATTGTCGTGTTGATTACTTCAATTTAAGAAAGTGATGGAGAAAGTGACCATAATGAGATTAGACTTACGCAGTGCCATGCTACTCTTTTTCCCCTTTGAGAGTGGCCCATTAAACATTTACCCAGGTGCCTCTGGCTGGTCCATAGAGTACAAAAAGGAGAAGAATGCTCGGCAAGCCTGCAAAGGTAGGCTTCCTTGATATGTCCCACCAAGAAACTGGCAGATCTGAGAACTGGGGGAGGGGGAGAGTGCAAAGTTTAGCTGACTTATAGACCCTGCCCTCCTGGGGCTCATGTTCTAGTGATGACGTGGTCTTCAATGCACCATGTCAGATCATAAGCTGTCTGTGACCTTTAACAGAAACTGCATCCAAGGCCTAGCTGGCAATGGGCATTGTGGTAGTTCCAAAGAGACTGGATGACTTCAGCAAAATAATGCCAAAGGAAGTAACCGGCTCGTGCTGAAGGGGCTGGGGAAATGGATAAGTATTCCCATTAACCAGTAGGTGGAGCTGTGAATTGATCTAGCTATCCTGGAAAGCAATTTGGAATTCTACTTTTCAAAAGTGACTAAAATTCATAGATCATAATGGATCTCGAAGGGACCTTCAGAGGTTTTCTAGTCCAACTGTCTCATTTTATAGATGAGAAAAACTGAGACCCAGAGAGTTAAGTAATGGTCCCAAGGTTACGGAGTAATTAAGCATCAAAGGTAGGATTTGAATCCAGGTCCTCCAACTCTGGGGTCCATCATAGTGCTTCCTTTGTTTGGGCCCTTTGACCTAACGAGAGAAGTGACCAATGGACATATATCCCAAGGAAGTCAGAGACAGAAAGGTCTCATAAACACCAAAAGTAATCATTGAAGCCCTTTTGGTGGAAGCAAAGAATTAGAATTAGAAACCAATTAGAAAGAAAGTATTGATTAGAGAATTGCTAGACAAATTATGGTCCATGAACATGACAGAATATTACTCTGCTATAAGAAATAATGAATATGAAGAATTCAGAGAAGGGTGAACTTATCTGAACTAATGAAGAAAAACATAATTAGAACTGAGAAAACAATATCACAATGTCTACAACAATGTAAACAGAAGGAATGAAAGGACTCAACTGTCATTATAATGACCAGTATTTGTCCTGGTGGGTTTCACACTTTCAATCTTTGCAAAGATGTGCCTCCTCCCTTATCTTTGCAGAGGTGGAGGCTGGGGCACCAGTAATGATGCATATACTGTTAAAAACATGGTTGCTATTCTGGTTGGTTTTACTGAACTGCTTTCCCCCTCTTTTAAAAAATAATATTTGTTACAAGGGATGTCTCACTGGGTAGGGCGGGGAGAGATATTTGGCAATGAAAGGGATACATCAATAGGTTTCAATAAAAATAAGACAAAAATATTTTGGGGGTTTTTTTTGGACAAAAATGTTTTAAAAAATAAAGAACAGGATATGCTAGACTAACCTTGCTTTTTTCATTCATAGGATTTTTAGACTGGCAGATCAGACAATTACCGTTTGGTAAAGCCTTTGATAATGTCTCCGTCGTAGACAAGATTAAGAGATGTGGGCTGGACAATTAGGTGCGATTATAGGTGGGCTCAAAACTGGTTGAATAGACAGATTCCAGTTGTAGTCATTAATGGTTCTATGTCACCTTGAAAAGAAGTCTCTACAGGAGTGCTTGGGGGTCTTTATCACTTGGATAAAAGCAAAAGCTTATCAAATTTCAGATAACATAAAACTGGGAGTGTTATTGACCCCTAGATAACCGTCCAAAGCTAAGTGCCACAGTGGATAGAGTGCTGGGCCTGAAGGCAGGAAGACTCATCTTCCTGACTTCAAATCTGGCCTCAGACACTTACTAGCTGTGTGACCCTAGGTAAGTCTTCTAACCTTGTTTGCCTCAGTTTCCTTATCTATAAAAATGAGCTGGAGAAGGAAATGGCAAACCACTCCAGAATCTTTGCCAAGAAAACTCCAAACGAGGTCACAAAGAGTTTGAAACACCTGAACAAAACAGCAACTGATAATAGGCAGGAACCAAAAAGATCTTGACAGGCTACGGTACGATGTTAAGATGAAATTTGTTAGGGGTGACTGGGTGGTGCAGTGAATAGAGCACCGACTCTGGAGTCAGTGACTCACTTGACACACTTACTTAGCCTTATGACTTTGAGCAAGTCACTTAACCCCAATTGCTCTCCAAAAAGAAAAAAAAATGAAATTTGTTAGGAATAAATGTAAAGTCTCAGACTTGGGTCCAAAAAATCAACTTCACAAATAGAAGAAGTGGGAGGCACAGGTTCCACACTAGAGTGTCCATGAAAAAGATCTGGAGGATTTTGTGAATTTTAAAGTCATTCTGAGTCAGCAGTCTACTAGGGCCACCAGGAAAAGCTCACAGGACCTTAGGTTACACCAAAAGGCATAGAGTCCTGGACCAGAGAGGATAACAATCCACTTATAAGCATATCTTAAATGTCAACTATGTGATGAAGTATGGGCTCTGGGAGCCCCCTCTAGCTCTCCTTGAGTCCTTGAGGTACAGACTCTGAGAACCTCCTTGAACTCTGATTAAATCGTCTCATTTGATGAGGCATTTGCATGAGGCAATAAGCCTTACATTGTGACTGGGCCCAGGCCTCTAGCCTAGTTACTAACTACTAACTCTAGCCTAACTAGTTACTAGCCTAGCCCTCCATTTCTCATCTACTTCCCACCCTTGAGCCTATCAAAATATCAATACACCCTTGAAATGGCCTAGCCCACCACTGTCTGTAGCCTCCAGTGACTTCCCACCCTTAATCGCTCTTTGACCTCATTAACTCCTCCTGAAGACCCTCCCCAAACTCCTCCTCTAGACCACCCCTAGATTCCCCTCACAACTTTCTGTATATAAGACCCCATCCTGTCTTCATGTTTGTGAGAGCCAAATAGAATGCCATAGAATAAATAGGGCCCCATAGAATGACGTAGCACAGACTTAATCTGTGTCTAACACAATCGAACTTTTAATAAATTTTACTTTTCTTTGGCTGAGAAGACTTGAGTCGAATTCATTCTGCAGGACCCGGAGGGTTGATATTTTGGGGTTTCCAGAGCAACCCTAACCCTCTTTATGGGTAACCTCTTCATATGCACCAAGCACAAATGCCGGACAGTAGGAATAAAAAGATCAGAGTGGATACATTCCTGTCCTTGGTAAGGTCTATGTACAGATAGGTACAAAATAGATGGAGGTTGATGGGGGAGGGGGCCAGCACCTGGGGGAGAACTGTGAAAAACCCCCATTTTGGAGACAGCCTCAGAATCTTGGCCATCCATCTACCATGTCAGCTCTCTGCTCCCATTGGTGAGTTCCCCCGGTTCTCCATTTTGGAGAGGGGCCTGTGTGGGAAAGATAACACTTTCTGCTTTTGCTGCTGAGTTCGAGATGCCTGCCGCATGTCAAGTTCAAAATGCCCGAAAGGCAGGCAGGTGCTCATGTGGGACTAGAGAGACAAGGGCTGGATGTGGAAATCCAGGAAGCAGGTACAGAGAGATGACCGTTAGACCCATCACATGAGCCCAGGGCTACTAGAGGGTTAAAGAGCCGCAGGAAGCAGTCTGGACTCGGCTCGCCGTGGTCCCCAGCCCTCTCTTCCCTTCCCCGGTTTGAGGAGGTGGTCCAGGGAGGCAGTCAGCCTAGTCACGGCGGCACCACGTCCACGCTTCCTTCGGGCCCAGCTGCCTGCGCAGGGTGTGGTAGGGGAAAGCCAGCCTCCGTAGCCGGCCTCTGTAGGCATCTTCAGGCTCGGCTCACCTCTAAAAGGAGGGGCCGGTCATGGGACTAGACAAGCCCCAAGGTCCCTCCCCACTCCGGCCATCTAACGCTCTAGTTCCCGATTCTGGGATTCCACTTGCGTTCCCTGTTCTCTCCTAGCGCGGACATTCCAAGCTCCATGTCCTCGGGAAACCTCCTCTCCCTGACATTCCATGTTCTGTGTTCTAAGCTCTGACATTCTAGACTCCATGTCTTCAGGTCTCTCCCGAGGCTCGTGCTGCCCGCCTCCCCGCTTTCTCTGCAGCGCCCGCCCTTCGCTCCACTCTCCTCCCCTCCCCGATCACGGAGGGCGGGGGAGGGGGTCCCAGTGACGTCACGCTTCTCCCTCCTCCCGCGGGCGCGCGGACTCCCAGCTCTTGCCTATTTTGGAAGCGAAGTCGCAGCCCAGCCGCCGAGCGCGCCGCTGCTGCCGCCTTTTAAAGGCAACGGGCATCTCGGCTCCCCCGCCCTCTCTGGCTCTGGGGCCTTGGCCATGCAAGGAAACAGGAGAGGAGCGCTAGTGGGCTTGGACAGCCTCCTTGCGCAGCCCCCTCCTACCCCGAGCTTGGGGGCCCCCAGGCTCTTAGCTCCCGAGGCCCTTAAGGAATCCGAAGAGGACCGTTAGAGCGCTTGGAGATCCTCTTGTGGACGAAGCCAAAAGCGCTCCAGCAGGTGAGGAGAGAACCCCGGGCCCAGTTGCTCACGCCCCTTGCCGCCCCCAGACTCCGCCAGGGGTGGCCAGCAGGGCCCCTTGGGCGTCGCCTCCCCCTGCCAAGCCCCTCTGTGAAGGTGCCCCAGGCATCCTGCTGCTCCTCTAGCACAGCCTAGACCTCAGCGTTCTTTTCTAGAGTCCCGGTCTCAGGCGTCCTTCTGGAGCTTCATGGGCTCATGTCTATAGAACTAGAAGGAACTTTGGAGAATATCAGTCCGGCCCCCCTCCCCCTCATTTTACATGTGTGGAAATGGAGCCCCAGAGAAGGAAAGGAACGTGTTCAAGGCCTCGAACACAGAGGCAGAATTAGTACCTTGGTTTTCTGACTATTTTCACTGGTACCAAATGAAGGTTAAAGCACCTTCCAGCTACAACATCTATCCTGTGATGCTGTGACTGAGAGAGAGAGAGTACTGGCCTTGGGGTCAGGACACCAGTGCTGGATTTCCCAGTACTGAGCCTCAGTTTCCTCTCCTGTAAAGTGAAGACACCCACTTCATGGAGTTAGGGGGGGAAAGTGCTCTTCAACCCTTCACTAAAGCACTAGATTCTGGAGTTATTAATGTTGTCACCAGTTTTCTTCCTAAAGATCTCCAGGTATCACATCTTGGCAGCTCTGGGGTGAGACCCCACCCGTTTGGGGTAACAAATTCTTTGCTCCCCAGTGGCATCTTTGAGGCTCACACTAGCATTGAAAAGATCAGTATGGCAAATGACTGGTTTATCTCCATTTTCCGGAGGGGGAAACCGAGGGTCATTGCCCAAGGTAGTTAGAGGGAGAGCCAAATATCCTGATTCCCATATTAAGGCTCCTGCTGCTGCCCTCACGCTCTAGAGTCAGTGTTCCTGTTCTGGGGTCTCTGAGCCTGTTTCTTTCAATATTTGATAACTGTATTGTAACATAACTTGTTTCCTTTGTAATTCCGTGTATTTTGTTTTGTAGCCAGTTCTTACATAGTACTTTGAGGTGTGCAGAGCGTGTTACAAATATTAGCTCTTCCCAACAACGCTGAGAGGTAGGCAATATTATTGTCCTCATTTTATAGGTAAGAAAACCCAGGGTCATACTGCTCGCAACTGTTTGAACCTGGGTTTCAATGCATGTCTTCCTGACTGTAGGTACAGCCCTCTGCAGTGGGCCAGTCAGTTGCCTAGGATTTAAATTTAAATTTTATGCCTTTAAAAACAGTATACTAAAAAGGAATTCCTAGGTTTCACCAGACTCACTGCCCAAGGACTCCAGGTCACAAAAAAGGTTAAGGTCCCATGATGTAAAGAGACAGATGAAGGAAAAGAGACAAAGAAGTCTGGGCCTCTCTAGAGGGAAATGGGCCCTGAGCAGATCTGCCTCTAAGGCTCTTTGGTATGACTCCTACAATCTCTGCCTTCCCAAAGACTTTCCTTCCCTAAAAGGCTCAGCTCAGACATGTCTTCTCTGGACAATTCCCATGATCCTCTCCTGCTTGGATTTTCCCAGACAACCTGCTGCATCTGTCCTTGGTTCCTGTCTATTAGCCCCTAACCTACATGATCCCAGAGTAGGAAGGGACTTTAGTTGCTTCAGAAATCTACTCTGTACCTGAAGGGTGAACATCTCTGTGAACCTAAAATCTAACCTTATTTCAAGCAGTGGAGTTAGCCCTGGCTCTAGACCCAAAGGATGTGGGTTCAAATCTCTACCCTACCAGTGATTTTATAAACAATTATGTTGTTTATAATATAAACTCTGGGTCTTAGTTTCTTCATCTGTGAAAATCAAGGTCAGTCTAAATGATCTGGCAGGGCCTTTGCAGCTCCAAATGTGTGTGCACATCATTTCCCCTTTACCCCACCCCCAGTCAGTTTCATGAGGCCAAGAGCTATTATTTTGGGGCTTTGGGTCCCCAGTGGCTAGGACAGTGTCTGGTACATAGAAGGGACTTAGTAAATGTTTCTTAAATTAAATTAGACTTATCCTGGCCCGGGTATGCCTTATCCATGGTAGGTATTTTGGTCTGTGCTTAAATAGAGTGAGGAGAAGAGGTCAGTAGGTATGGATGTGCATTTAGAGGCAGGAGACATTGGAGTCATACCATCTTGGAGAAGAGAAAGGTTGTGACATGGAGGTGCAGACTACTTTCTACCGACTGTGGATGGGAGAATGAAGAGCCTCTGAAGTCAATTATAACTAGCCTTGGCCACTAGGTGGCAGTGCTCAGGGCCATTGGGTCAAAGAAGGACTGTATCTCCCACCACCCTCGCAGGTGCCATCACTATCATGCCCCTCTCGGGTGTCTTCCCTACCACGGACATGTCCAACAGGGTCTAACCTGGGCTGCTACCCTAAGTAAGATGCTAGGGACCATTAGTCATGGTGGTGAGTCTACAGTGATCTCAGGTTTCCCAAGCATTTCTTCACACTAGAAGGAGGGAAGCACACAAGCAAGATCACCTCCATTGTGTAATCAAGGATCCAGAGGCACTGAGAGGGGAAGGGGAGGGAGACTGCTCAGGTGCCATTCTTCCCCTCCTCCCAAGCAAACAGTGAGCCAAATAGATCACAGTGGGCTGCAACTTCCCTATGCTTTTTAGAGAAATGTGTTCCAAGGATCCCCAACACTCAGCTGGAGCTGGAAGAGGCCTCAACAGCTACCAGGCAGCCCTTATTTTAATCATCTCTACCATCCCCCAACATCTATTGTTCATCCCCTGCTGGGAGCCCTCCAATGGGGGAGCCCACCCCTGCTCCAGGCAGCTCCTCCCCCTTTGGACAGCTGCCATCGTCTGGGAGAAAAAAGCCCTGAAGTCCAGGTCATCCCAGAACGACCCCTCCCAGACTAGGCCCTGGAAGCTGAATGTGGGTGTGCTGGGGAGCTGGGCCCGGTGGCGGTAGGGGGCAGGAAGAGAGATGAACAATTCAAAGGAAGGACAGTGACTGGCACAGGCCAATTGGGGCGATTTGCAGTGGACCGATTGCTCAGTGGTTGATCATCTCTGAGAAATATGGTAGTTGAGTCACCAAGGCCAGGGGCCTTCCTGCTGGGCCTCTAAACTCTGTCGAGGGCTGAGGGAGGGGCCCCAGTTCTACACCCATATTCACCTCACCATTTTTTTTGTTAACCAACAAGCATTTATGGAGCACATATTCTGTGCTGGATGAAGACCCTAATAACTAAGACTTAGATAGTGCTTCAGGGTTTGCAAAGTGCTTTACAAACATCTCCCTTCATCCTAACAGTAATGTTGGGGGCGGGTATGATTGTTATTCCCCCTTTTACAAATAAGGAAACTGAGGGAGACAGGGGTTAAGTAACTTTACCCAGGGTCACACCACTAGTAAGTTTCTGAGGTCAGATTTGAATTCAGTCTTCCTGTCTTGGAGGCAGCTATGTGGCATAGTGGATAGACTGACAACCATGGAATCAGGAGGACCTTGGTTCAAATGCAGACTCATGCAGAGAAATGCATATTGCTGTGTGACCCTAGTCAAGTCATTTAATCCTGTTTGCCTCAGTTTCCTCATTTGTAAAACGAGTTGCACATGGCTGAAATGACTCAACAAGGGGCCTACAGGCACAGGTTGTGACTGTCAGTCATAGACTCACAGCCTCAGAGCCAGAAGGGACTGGACAAACCATCTAGTCCAGCCCCTTCATTTTACAGACAAGGAAACTAAGCTTCAGCTCTTGCCTGAGACCTTTGCTGGTCTCTCCCCAACACAGCTGCTAGACCTTCCTTGCCCCAAATTGCTTCCTGTACGTATTTGTAAATTATCTGTATTCTTGTTGTTTTCCCTTGATAAAAATGGAAGCTCCTTGAGGGCAAGAACGATTTCATTTTTGTCTTTGTATTTCCAGGAGCCTAGCACAGTTATGCCCTTTGCCCAAGGCTACATAGATGGTAGGTGGCAGAGCTGAGATGTGACCGGAGGCCCCAGTTTCAGATCCAGCATGCTTTCCACCTGACCCCTCCATCTTCTGCCTCTGGGGCAGCTGGTTTTGCTCAGTGGCTTTTCTTTGTTATGATAGGGTTCTATGGGGTTGAGATCCTCAGGAAATGGTGCTGTAAAAGTTAACAGAACCAATACAATGTTTCTCTAAAAAATATAGGCATTATGTATGCATGGTGTCCAAAGAGAGTCAAGGCCTCTCTTCTTGGACGTCTCAGATTCCCTAAGACCTTGCTGGGAAATATTTCGGGGAAGGGGAACATTCTAGAGAACTCCAGAAGTAGTTTTGTTCAAGAGTATCCTGGGGTTGGGTGAGCCAGTTGAAGTAGTTATATGACCCCAACAATTGAGGTAAGAGCTCCTTCATTTCCAACCCATCAGATGGAAAGTGAATTCATTTAAATTCAAATCACCACGAGCCTGACTTTGTGCTGGGTGCTGGAGATACTGGGGGCAAAAGGACTCCTTGCCTTCAAGGAGGGCATGCTACTGGCACACGGATTAGTGAACACGAAGTGGAGATTGAATAATTTCAGAAGAAAGTTAATAGCTGAGGGTGGGAGTAGCACTTGGAGATCAAGATAGGCTTCCTGTAGGAGGCAGCCCCCAAGTTGTGTCTTGAAGGACTCTAAGCTGTAGTGGGAAGGGACCTGAGAGGTCATCCATTCCAATTCCCTCCTCTTACTTATGAGGAAACTGAGTCCCAGAGAGGGGGCAGTGACTTAACCAAGATCTCAGCTAACAATGATGGATTTCTGAGTTCAAAGTATAGCATCCTTATTACCCTGATTCCTGAGTCAATTAATGACAAGATTATCTTAGAAAGAGTGGTGTCAGGTGGCTCCTAGCTTAGTTCTTAAGCCTAAAAGCTCACAGTATCAACAAATATTGAATGGAATTAAACAGAATCTTTCTTTGTCCAACAAGCATCCTACTGGGCTTCAGTAAAATGCAAAGCTCAGGTAAGTCTTAGTTCCTGCCTCATAGAACTCCCAGCATGGTATGTTTTGAAGGGCATTGGATATGTAGTCAAGACCCACATTCAAATCCTGACTCTGCACTTAATGCCTGTGTGACCTTGGGCAAGTCATTGGCCCTCTCTTGGTCTCAGCTTCCTCCTCTGTAAAATGAGGAGCTTCTGAGGCCCCTTTTCCTTCTAGATTTCTGATCCTTTCATCTTGAGCACAAACAGAAATAGCTGTAATGCCTAACATGACAGATCAGAGAGAGGCTCGAACACGGTGCCACGTGAACTCTGGGGGAAGACTTGTTTCAGCTGACAGGGGTTTGGGGACGTTTCGTGGAGGAGGTGGACTGGAAAGAATGGGTAGGACTTTGACAGGTGAAGAGGGGGAGGAAAGACACGGGAAGAGCGTGAGCAAGGGCGCGGAGGCGGGATTACACGATCCTATTTAAAGACTGGAGACATCCCGGCTTCCCTAGGAAACTCAGCCCAGTGTTTACTGCCTTTGCAGTCTGGAGGGGGTTCCTTCCACAAACCCAATCCCTCCTCCACAAATCTCAGCCTGTGTCCTCTCATGCCATCCAAGGTGGAGATGGAGAGGGACTGGGCATCATCACCAAAAGATCTACTTCTGTAGCAAGCCTTTTAAATTTGGTAAAGCAAGTACAATCATGCCCACTGTGTAGATGGGGAAACTGAGGCCCAGAGCTGGAGAAGTGGCTTGGCCAGGGTCTCAGGGCCAACTGGTGAGTGTTGCCACCGGGGTTCTTACCTGGGCTCCGCAGTCCAAGCTCAAAACCACCATGCCGCCATCTCTCTTCTCCAGGCCTTTGGACAAGCCTTTCCCTATGACTGAAATTCACTTTCCTCTTTACCCACCCCAGCCCCAATGTTAGAATCCCTAACTCCCTTCAAAGCCCAGACCAAGTGTTGCCTAATCTCCTCCCTGTTCCAGTATTATTTGGTATTTGTTCTCTGTGTGCTTATTATACACTTACCTTCACTAGAATGTAAGCCCCTTGAGGGCAGAGATTGTTTCTGTTTCCGGTTTTTTCTTTGTGTCATCAGTTCCCAGATTGTTGAATAAATGAAATAATGAGTAGATGGACCAATTTTAGTTCTTATTTTCCCACAGAGTGATCAACATTTAAGCCTTTTGACTCAAATGGCCTGCCATGAGTTCTCCTAATCTCATGTCCTCACATTCTTGAGCTGTTTCTCAGTTTATGTTTGAGAAAAAAGGTTTCTCTCTGGGAGACTGCATGCTGTGTGGTTTATAGTCCATTTCTCCCACTGACCCAGGTCTGGCTGAAGAATGAAGCCCAGCATCCTAGGCTGCCCACCCACCCCACATTCAAAATTTACTCCAAGCTATCCTCAAAGCCAAAGAAGGAAGTTGATAAGATAAGGAATCCAGACCTAGTCCCTGATGGACCCGAGTGACAGAATCCCAGTGCCCATCTGTCCATGGCTGCCCCCAAACCCTCCTCAAGGACGTGCCTGATAAGTGGTTACCTAACCATTCCTTGAAACCCTCCAATGGTGAGGCCTTCTCTCTCTCATCTTCTCTGCTTACTCTCCTTCCTTCTCCACCTCCTGAGTTACACCATTGTACTTTAGGACAGTTTACATTATTGAAAGGTTTTCCTGAATCCAGCCTCAGTCTGCCTGTCTGCAACTCTATTCCTCCTCCTCCCCATTTCTCCTTATTCTGCCCTCTGAGGCCAAGCAGAACGAATCTGATCTCTCTTGCACGAAGACAGTGGCCATATCACCACCCCCCAAATCGCCTTTTTTCCCGGTTGTATAAACATGTCCAGTCCTCATGATATGGCCCTTCTTTCCTTCCTTCAGAATGAGGGCGTGGTAGAATTACTTGAACTTCACACACATTAGATTCATTCTTGCTCCCCTGCTTAGACGGAAAGGGTGGCTAGTCAAACTTCACTGTGGAACTTGTGTCTGGTGGGGGGGGAGGGTAATGGGAAAATCGTGGGGTTTGGAGTCTGAGGACCTTTGTGAAAGTCACTCACCTGTCCAGGCCTCATCAGAAAACAAGGGGGCTAGACTACATTTGTACCTTGTCGTCCTCTCATCTTCTGCACATGCACCATTTCCCAGACTCAGAAAGTCCTTGCTCCTCCCTAATCCACTGACTGACCTGTTCTTCCTCCTTTGGAATCCAGCTCCACACCCATCTCAGGAACCCAACTCTTAACCCTGTAAGAGTTTGAAGTTGTTGGAGGAAGTGGTTGTATGTTGCTTAAAACCTTTCACAGGCCAATGTTCTCTCCCTAATTAGACTGCAAACTCTTTGAGGGTAGAAGACCTCATATCCTGCATCCCTTGCTTTCCTGGGATACCCGGCATGGGATCTGTCCACATCAGGTGTTATCTACCTGATACCATCCTCTTTGGGAAAATTTATCTAGAAATCACCCCCAAATCCCCAAGCCATGGGCTAGAAGATAACAAGTCCAAATCTCCCTCCCTCTAGAGGGGTGGAGCAGGGTATGGTGGCTGTTCATTGGCAGAGCCTGTGTATGTTGCCATGGGAACAGGGGGCGGAGAAATACTCCTGCAGAGAGAGATGCTGCTGAGCATCTCCTTGTACCTCTGAAGGCCCTGGCCTGTACACATTTTGTGAGAGGAAACTGCATAAGGGGCAGAGGAAAATGAATGGTCATGTCTGTTTGTCTCTCCTCCCCATGGCTGCATCTTTAGAAGAGATGCTGGACTCCAGAGGTCATCTCTTCCTCACCCAGTCCTCAACCAGAGGAAGGAAACTGAGAAAAGGTATGGTCTGCTTACAACCAAAGCATACATCGAAAGACAATGCCCTTCTATATTTGAGGAGAAAGAGACAAGAAATTACCATTTGGCAAATTATAAGAGGACAGCTTATACAACTTTAGCATAAGAAAAGTCCTTAGAACTTAGAACATGGCATACCAGAGATGGAAGGGACTTCACAGCACATAATAAAAATTGTTAGAACTAGGAGGGACCTTAAAACATGAAATCCAGAGCTGGAAAGAGTCTGAGAACCCTTTGTGTAGATTTTCAGGTCTAGAGGTGCCTTAGAAGGTAAAGCATGGAATGTCATGGTAGGAACACAGAATATAGAATGCTAATCTAGCAGAAAACTTAGAACATAGACTGTCATGGGGGGGGGGAGGCCTTAAATCATAGAACAGCAGAGCTGGAAGGAGCCTTAGAACACAGAGTATGAGGCATTTAGAAGAAAGAGCATAGACTATTAAAGTTGAAAGACATTATGCAGTCCAGCCTCCTTATATTACGGAGCAGAAAATTTAAGACCCCAAAGCAATAATGACTTCCTAAGGTCCTATGGTAAATTACTGACTGTTAGGGCCAAAATTCAGGTCTCCAGTACACTGCTCTTTCCATTAACCCAAAATCTTGATAAAAGGCAGCTGACCCTTATCACCCTGGATTCAATATTCTAGGCAGATAGCTAATCACTGGGGTCACTATTTTTCTCAGCTATCTTCATCTCTATGGTTGGGTTGAATTATCTTGAAAACTACCCAGACTCAAAGGCTGTCTCCACCCTAGCATACCCTTGAGTGATGGATCTGTCCAGTTGGCTATTTGTGGACAGAGCTACAGTATGATTCCCTGGGTTCCAGTCCAGGGTGATCCCATTTCTGTAGTGAGCCAAGACCAGGAGCAAACCAGGGATTTAGAGCCATCAAAGCATTTGGCAGGAAAAGCTGAGCTCACACTTGAAAGTGATGTGGATTCAGTGGCTCCCTGCCAACCTTGGTCTAGAGCTTTCTGGGTATTGGGGTTAGCTTGGGCCCTCTCTAGAGCTGTCACCTACATTCAGAGCTTCCTTGGATCTTGAGCTGAACCACACAGCCAGAAGTCTAGAGGTCAATAGATCTTTTGCCTCTATCCCAGCATAATTTGCAGTTAGTTTAAGGTATGGAGGATCTTTTTGGAGCTGTCTGGTCCACCATCTGACCTGACAAGTCTATCTCAAATCTCAGTCTGAGTTGAGATTCTTGGACTTCTGTTCAATTTCTCTGTAATGCCAAAGGATGCTGGGAGGTTAAACTTCCATCTAGAATGGGTATATCTGTCCAAGTTGACAGCTGAAGTATTCTAATATCTCCCTAGAGATGTTTTGATTCTTCAAGACTCTAGGAAGCCCTAAGGCTTCCACAGACAGATCATAGCTCTCTAAAGAAAAAGATTATCACCCAACCTCCATTTTTCTCCAGAGAGGGTCTGCCTCACCAAAGGCCCTGAAGGAGATTACCCTCTACTCTTCCACCCTTCCTGATAAGGTGGCCGGGGGTGGGGGGTGTTCCCCCAGGAACCCTCTAAAACCATTCAAGGCAGGAGCCAGGGACTGCATGGCCTGTTCTTGCTATAAAAAGCCCTTTTTCGGGAAAAAAAATCATAAAGGAAGAAATCAGCCAATCCCTCCCTGATGCCATCACCTCTTCTTGGTGAATTTTCGGGGAAGGAGTGGGCGGGTTGCCATGGCAACAGATGCGAGCTCGGCTCCGTAAAGAAGGGACCTTGATTTTTTTTTCTCTTTCTCTCTCTTGGTTTTGTGTATATGTGTGTGTATGTGTGTGCACACTCCACAGATTTTTTTAGATCTAAAGAAACCCCTCCTCTCCCTGCAGCACCCCAAATATGGAGCGGTGCAAAACCACTCAATCCCCCAGGCCAGGGAAGATTCGGGATGGCTCCAGGAGGAAGGGAAGCCCCTTTTCCTAGTATGGAAGGCTCCCCCTCCCCCTAAAGGAGTGCATGCATTGGGGATGGGTGCTTCCCAGAAATTTGGAAACTAATTATGGAAAAGTGAATGGGGCCTAAGAAAAGGAGTTGAAGGAGAGGCCTGGGGTGCAGGGGGACAATGATCAGATAACACAGGAGACTGAGCCAGAGAGTGCAACATGAATGGGACTTGGAACTGCAAGGGCACACATAGCTTCGTACACACAGTCATACTGACATACAGAGACAGACAGAAGGACAGACAGACATATCCAAGTATGCATATGCAGATATAGACAAACACACAGAGAGATACACAGAGACAGTTCCCACACAGATAGATACAGACATGCAGAGACAGACCCATATGCAGACCCAGACCCAGATAGACATATACAAATAAACACAGACAAATATGGAGAGAATTCCAGACATACACATGCATATAAATCTACACAAACATAAAGACAGACAGAGACAAACAGCTTCACACAGAGATTGATACGCACAGATTCACATACATGGATGCACACAGACACACAAAGACAGCTACATACATTCACATATATGCCCCCCTAGCCCCGCTCCCATATCATCATTGCACATATGTATACATCCTCCTAGCCCAGCACTGAAAGGTTTCATGGGCATGTGCAGATATGTTTGTTTGTTCATGTTACTCTTGTATATGTCTCAAGCACTGAGCCTTCTTTTCTTCTGCCATCTTATTGAGCTTCTCCCTTGCCCCCTTATCCCAAGAGCTTCCTTGCTTAACCCTAGCCCCTCTTTTTTCAGGAAAACTGGGGTCCCTAGTTCCCTAGTTTGCATAGACCAAAGCCTTTCATTCTTCAGTCCATCCAGCGCTCTCCCTCCCAGCCCAGGAACGGGGGTGACTCAGCTGGGGCCAGGATGACTCACTGCGACAGTATTTTTAGCCCCGGCCAGGAGCTCTCTAGCGGTGCCAGCCGCCCCCCTCCTCCTGCCTGCTATTTCTGAACCGTCACTGGTGATATAAATAGCTCCTCTCCCACGGCCTGAAGCTGCTTCCAGGTTATTTTTGGTTCTGAGAAGTTAAAAATAACTACATGAAGGTGGGAGGCCAGGGGGCTGGGGGCTGGCCTGGGAAGAAGGGAGCTTGGGGTAACTAGATCTTCTTGCTTTGAACTAAAGTAGGCTAGATTGTTTCCACCACTCCCCCCAACACACACACACATCCTCTTTCAGGACCTATTGCCCTCCCAGACCCTGGAAATCCTAACTGTTTTAATCCCACTATCCTTCTGGAATCTCAGTAACTCCTTCCCTGGATCTCAGTTCTCCTTCATCCATTCTTCCTTCACTTCCAGAATCCAGATATCCTGTCCCCAGTACCCAGTAGAGATTGGACAGGCTGCAGAGGGAGATTCCCTGAATGTGGTGGATTTCCTAGTGTTTACAAGGTGGTATGGGGGAAGGAGGCAGAGGCAGGAGACTTGAATGGGGGCAGCCAGTATGGGGAGCTGCACAGACAGACAGGCAAACAAGTACATAAATACAGACAAACAGATACAAACAGACACACAGAGAAATAGATACATATAGATACAGGGACTCTGACAGCTTAGCAGGTCCTGGGGCTGACTGGATGTTTAGTCTGGCTTCTTCAGATAGAGTTTAGGGGCCTTCAGTACCATGGACAGCAACACCGAGTCTCCCTCAGTGATCCTGACAACTAACACTGACTGGGCTCTGGGAGAAAGGAACATTTCCCCTCACTGTGAAAGAAGCCTAGATTGCCCCCCCCCCCCCCACACACACACTTCTCCCATCATGTTTCCATGCACATCTGGATGGGAGGCTAGGAGGAAAAGGGGATAATGAGATCAGTTGGGAGAAGAGACTGAGACAGAGGTCATGCAGAGACAGGGATAAAGAGGAGGCAAACAGTTTGGGGTCAGGAGGAGATGGATACAGAGACATCAGATTTACAATGGTCTTTCATCCAAATGCAGAGACAGAGAGATAGAGACAAAAGGACCGAGGTATCACTACCCCCGTGGCCCTCCACCTCCTGACAGCACCATTGGAGAAAAGAGGAGGGAAGGATATGCCTATGAGGGCCTCAGCTAAAATGCACCAAGGGATAGGAAACATGCCTTTGAGACTAGGGTTCCTTATATTTGCCCATAGATTGTCCTTGCTTCTGTGTACACTCCCCACCCCCACCCCCTTCAGTATATACTCTTCCTACAGGGTAATACTGAACAGTACTCTTGCCCCACTCCATTCCCCAAATTCTTGTTTTCGGAATCAGATGTCCAATTCAAAACCTATTCCATTTGTTCTTCATCAAACATCAGAGCTTATATTCCACTACCATCCCCCAAGAGATCTGAAAGATACCTCCTTTCCCTATCCGGCTTCTTCCTGAATGAACTCCTCTCCTAGCCTGGAACTCCAGGCTACTTCCTTTTCCCCAACTCCCCAGGAATAGGGTCCAGCATTCAGAGTCCTGGCCTCCTCACCCTTTTCAAATCTAGGAAGTCATACACCTCCACCTTCCCAGCCCCCTGGGGAGAGGACCAATTTCATCTCCAGTGGGAGATCGTGTGGTCTTCCTCATTCCCCTTCCCCTGGGAGAGGGTCATATAGGGAGGGACAAAGATGGAGACAAAGGTAGAGAGAGAACAAGACAGAGACAGAGACTAACGGAGAAGCAGAGTTAGAGACCCAGACAAATAGAAAAGAGAGTGAGACAGATTAAAAAAGTCAGAAGAGACAAAGATAGAATGCGACAGATACCAAGTAATACAGAGAAACAGAGAGAGAGAGAGAGAGAGAGA